>NW_024526599.1:17510273-17977986 GCF_017590135.1 Pyrgilauda ruficollis | reverse complement strand
GGGTGGGTGGGTGGAGGTCTCACACCACTTCAGTTCTGACAGCACATGTAGTTTCTGCTGGTTTTTATGCTAGTGCTTAACATATCATTCCAGCAACTTACCTGTGAAAGGAACGGAAGTTTCCTGAAGTTTAGCCTAAGGTGTGAAAGGACTTCAAGCCTGCCCTCTGTTTCAGGTATATTTATACCCAAAATTATTTTACGAGCTTTCAAACTTTTTTCTTTATATTCTTCCTGTTAAAATCAAAACAAATCTATTTGTGAGGGATCTGGATGTTTCAGAGATGGAGGAGGTAAGACAAGGGATCATGGCATATAGAACTTGTATATATTGAAAGAAGCTGATGGTAGTTTGTTTATGCTAGAAAGACAAAACACATTCTATAAAAGTTCTTGTAGACACTGAGCAGACTCAGTACACAGTGGGTCTTGGAATGCTGTTTTGAGTTCTGGTTTGTGTTACCTAATGGCATTAAAACATTGACAGTAAAAACAGGCATCATGCCTATACAAAAGCTAAGTTTGTTTTCATGGACATCTATGATGTACTACATGCCCAGACAGAAAAATAAATGGTGCTTGCCTTCCCTGTTCCTGTAAGCAGATCTCCATGGCTGCAGTTGATTTCATTTGACTCTGCCCCTGACCACACAATTCTTCTAAACCCCAGTCTGTTGGGTTCTGATACAAATTGGCACAGAAATCAAACAGCCCCACAAAGGCATAAGTAGTCATATTGGTATTTTATGAAAAGTGCAGTGATATTTTGTATGAAGGACGTGCATTTTTACTCTTTTGCCACATGTTGTGATAAAGATTATCCATGCATGGAGTAGTCTTCTAAGTGATGTTACTAAAATGCAATTTGATTCCTCAGATGTGGATGAAACCTGGCACTTTGTCAAGTTTAAATGCAATGAAGTTTTGATCCTGAAGCTCAGTATGTTGGCTACTATGTATATGCATAAATGGTCTGACCAAGATTCCTGATCTCAGTAAAAGTGTACTTGCTGAGATAAATGACTAGGTAGCTGTTTCTAGTTTTGTACACACAGATTAAATCAAAATTAGTTTCAATTTTCTTAATAATCATAGAATCATAGAATATCCTGGGTTGGGAGGAACCCACAAGGATCATTGAAGTCCAATACCTGGCCTGCACAGGACAGCCTGAAAAATCACACCATGTGTCTGAGAGCATTGTGTTAATAAATTAATGTACTTAGCATATTTTAGTTAGGGATCTATTAATGCCGTGTAGCCAAAGGTACTGAAAGCTAGCAATGCCATTTCAATGTATATTTGTGGCTTTGAAGCAGAACTTCAAGCATTCATATTAGCTTTTTCCATACTAAGATATAAAAAATAATTTTATATGTTGCTGAAATTATTAAAAAGTGTACAGTGTAGTAAAAAGTACTTGGAGCCAGGTTTCTGTGTCTGTAAATTTTCAAGTGTCTGAAAGTGTCCATCTTCACAATACCTTTGCCATTTAGCACATGGCCCTTGATCCTTCAGTGTCATGATCCAATTCTGATCCTCAGGCTTCTCAATTCTTCATCCTTTTTTTCGTTCTGCAGTTGGGGAGAGCTTCATCCCGGTGGTTTAGTAGCTGAGAAATTTAGTATTGGTAACTCAGCTGACAGGGATTTTGGAAGCAACCAGTTGAACTTTCAGAAAAAGACAAATGTGTCCTCCTTTCTGCTGGGAAAAGCATTTGTATAAGTGATCTGCCACTACAACTCCAGTGAGAGTTATAAAGGTTACTAGTAAAAGTGGCTTCTGGGACTTCTGAGATTAGTCATTGCTGAAAATCATCCAAGATCACAGTATTATCTTGCCTGATCTCAAAATTCTTATTTATGCAAGTGGACATACTCCAAGGAAAAGATCATTTAGAAATACACTGAATGTTGTCCTTGTCTTCACGAGTTCCTGCATCAGATTGCATGTTGTGTGGAATGAGAGATTTCTGAATGGATGTAAGCAGACCCCCAACATCTGTTACAAAGAATTAAGCAACAAACTGGAGCAGAACATTTTATGGTTCAACTTAATAACAGAATTCCTCACAAGTAAAATATATCTCCATTCGCATATTGTAAAGTTTATAGAATCTCTAAGACAGATGGAGCCTCTCAAAATTTTGCCCAGACAGCAATGAACTTTTGAATGGTATGGAATAGTAACACCAGAGCTCTGATGACAACTATCTGCTCTAGTTTGGGTTATGGCTTCTAGAAACACGATCTGAAGCTTATTTACATGAAAATTCAGGCTGTAGGATGACTTCCACAATACTTTGGAAGAGTATAGTCTCCCATTAGTGTCTGAATGGTTGCATGTGTCTCACAAGTGGTAGTACACCAGCCACACAGGAGGAAGCAATCATACATAAACCATCACATTATCATCATGATTGTTCACTGGCTCTGGTCCTTCCCTTTCACTTTTGGAGTTACCTTTTCCTACCACACCCAGTAGTTAATGAAGGTGACCCAAGAGACCTCCATGCAGTTGCTGGAGAGAGCTGGGTTTTGGTGCTCTCCATTCCCTGTGACAGCTCATTAGAAATGCAGTGGAATGCACACAGCATCTGCTGTTTCTGGTAAGTAATCAAAACAGGCAGAGTCAGTGTTGATGATTCAGTGTTATGCTGCAGTTCCCTCTGTTGCTAATAGCAGGTTAGTTTTGCCTCTTTATGATGGCAAACATCAGTTTTCAGAGTTTTCTTGCATTGTTGTTCTCACTAAATGACCTCATTTCTGAAAATTAAGTTGTCAGGTTTACTACTAGAAAGGGATGATTGCATTAATCCAATTAATTACTAGAATTGGATTAATTGGTTACTAGAATTTTTGTGAATTTATCTGTTGTAGCAAGGTACCAAAACATAGAAAGGTTTCAACTGGCAAAATGCAAAATAATCTTCTGCATGGAGCTAGCTTAACTAGGGAACGTTTGCCAGTTGGGACTGGACTGAAGGAAAAGACAAACTGTACCAAGTGAGTTTGCCAGATTTTTCATCCATCATCTGTATTTAATACACAAATTTACTCCACCTGTGCTTTTTGCTTTCCAGAATATTTTTTCTTTGAGAAATGTATGTAATAAATTAATTATTGCTTTAAAGGATGTTATGCTTTAGATGACTTTTTTAGGGGAGGGAGTTGGATAGAGTGCAATATAATCTTCATTTCCTTTATTGTAGTAACAGTGAATGATGTGGATAAGCTGTTCTATATCTCTGTGAATTCTTGTAGCTGATCTCTACTCCTTGCCCGCTTTGTTGGAGGTTAGTTATTCTTTGCTTGGAGTTGTATTGCAAGCTGCTTGACAATGTGGGAAAGCGATTGTGCTTATTTTATTTTGTTTGCGCAGTACCATGCACATTGTGATTATGGAATAAATAATTATTGAAACAGAATTAGGAAGGGATTATTACTGTCCTTTTTTCAGCTTCCTTAGACTGAGAAACATCTCTATATTATTTAAGGAAATTGAAACATTTGGATATTGGGCAGATAACTGATTACTCTTGTGAGGGCCTAAATTAATTCCTCTGAATATACAGTTTATGAATTATTTGGTCTGATCCTGATTTTATTTTGCCCTCAGATGTTTTCAGACTATCATGCAGTTGAGAGAAAACGATGGGATGTGACTTGCCAGGAAATACTTTCAGCACTGTGAACTAGATGAAAGTCTTGTGGATATATAAAATTAGCATGCATGTGTGGTTCTTTTCAAAGGTACAGTGCTTCAGTGTGCTTTTTGGAGCCATTAGTTTAGATGAGTAGGCAGTATTTTTGATCCTTGTAATGACAGTCTAGCTTTAAAGTAGTGGTAAGTCTTTGAGTATAATCAGTTTCAGAATTTAGTTGCTCTGTTCTTGCAAGGATTTGAAGACAAGGGAGAACTTTTTAGGGTAGTACTGAAGAAGTATCATGAAACATCAGGTTTGCTATGTGTAGTAATATGTACATAGTAATTGACATGTTCTGTGGTTGTTTTTCCCCAGCAATATGTTTTTAGAAAATCTTGATGCCTTATCTCTATACAATGTTTGCCAGTCTCTGCCCACCCTCTTTCTTTACAAAGACTCAAGGAGGGGTCCTGGGCACTTGTTGATAAAGAGGAGCTGTTGTACAGATATAACAAGGTCTCATCCTGAGTGAAGAGGGAAGTCCTGAGCTGGAGGCTTCCTTCAGGCCTGTTTGTAGAAGGCGCCTTCTACATCTATGAATTTGGCTTTTTAAAAAAAAAAAAAATTCCAAAAGTCAGGAATATGCACTAGGTAAATTGCTATGCTGGCAAACTAGTAAGAGAAAAATTGCACTTATCTCAAACTAGATCAGTAAAAAGATTTAATATCAAAAAATTAAAATATATGCATTACCAAGAAGTACATGGTGCTTGGTTAGAAACACTGTGAAATTTGCAATTATAGTATTCACTGTGAGATGGAGAAGTCCAGAGGAGGAGACTTCCTATTGTATATTATAGACCTGATTTGAGGTTTTAAGTGTTTTAAGGTAGCCTGGTTACCTGTCCTTGCAATCCTTTGACAAGTATCTTGTAATTTCTGTTAGTTTTATTCAGTGCCCCAAATCCAAATTGGCCAGAATACTTACTATTAAAAAGATTAAAATATCTCCCAAGGAAGCCTCAAATGTGAGTTGCTGTTCCTCATATTCTCAGAGTGCTGTTTTTGCTGTTTCCCAGCTTCTTTTTTTTCAGTGCAGCAAAGACTCCTATACTTCATGTTTACATCAGTTTGTACAGAATGACTTTATGGTTTTCTGCTCAGGGAAATACATGGTTGGTGCAACACAACATCTAGGAAAATAATGAGAGGCAATTGTGTTTGAAAGACCTCTTGGAGTGTGTGGAGGTGGAGCAGTGGCAAACTTGTGTTATACCAGTAACATGAGAAAAAAGAATCCTGTGAGGTTCCCTGTGGTAGTTTGTAGCTGAAGATGAAATGCTGCATGGAGAAGCAGTGGTGATTCACATGGTGTGTGCTCCTGAGAGTTTGAGGAGGTTTGTTTAAGACTTGTGGTAGATCCAGATCACCTGAGAGTTCTAGGTTTTCAGTCCCATTCTGCATAAATTCTTGTGCTGCATAGTATGTGTGTTATGAGCCATATCAGGTCTCTGGAAAATTGCAGGAAAATTAAACGTATTGTAAGTAGAACATTCAGTGCTGGCTTGCTTACAGAACACTAGGAAGATCTTACTTTGTGGTCTCTGGTTTTACTCTTGCTCACCTGATGATAAAATAAATAGGTTAGAACAATCCCAAAATTATTTAACTGCATATTTTGGACACTAAAAGCATTTAAATACATACTTCAGCAGGAATGACAGGTTCAGAAGTGTGTTTTATGTGGAAAATGTTGTGATTTCACAATTGATGTGTTCTCTGTTTCTATCTTTATTAAGTCTCTTTTATTATCTAAAAACAATACAGAGTTAAAAATTGCTTGCCTAATTAGCAACAATAACTATTTTATTTTGCTGAAGTGCATGACAGTCACAGCAGAACTTGAGTTCATGAATGCTCTAGGCCAAGACCATCATGCAGACTAATCAGTGATCTACTGCCCTACCCAAACACACATACTCCCAAAAATCATACATTCAGATTTTACAGCTTATTTTTCTTGTAGGTTTGCCAATTACAATATGATACTAATATATGACTTTCCTACCAGTCTTGCTTTTTGTTCATTTCTCCACATTTGTTTAGTTTTTCCTGCTCTCTTTTGAATGCCCAGCCTCTGAAACTGTATAATCTTTTTCTGGGGATTTTGTCAAGCAGCTATTGCTGAGACACCTTTAGATTTTTGAGGCAATTACTATAAGTTTTCAGGAGTTAAAAAATAGATGTTCATGTATTGTTTGGAGAAATCCCATTTCTCCCATGAAAATACAACTGTCATCACCATGGTAGAGCCTGATACTAAAAAATACCATGTGGTAGCAATTTATCATTTGCTGTGAGGTGTTCTGGTAGAATGAATGTCTTAGAGCAATGTGTTGCTCATTGTGTTGGTTTTGCATGGTGGAGAGAGAAGAAATTGAGAGGGAAAAATCAGCCCTGTAATGTACTTTCTCCAAGTGAAGGAAAGCTGTTCTAATTGTCTCAACATTTATTCCTTAGTGGAAGAGTGTGTCTGAGTGTCTGGTCCAGAATGTTTTGCAGTCTCCCATGCAATGTCCATCTCTTAGAAATAATTGATTTGACTGTTTTAATTTATTTTTTAATGCATGTGTCTTATTTTTATGCATGTGTCTTATTTTGAAGTAATTGGTTTCAACATCAGCCTTAATAACCCCATTTTGTATTTCTAATTGTCTCAGTTATAAACATTTACAAACCTTCATTCAATTTTACAGTACTCTGCAAAGTCTTCTGTGGAGTTTAATTGCCTATATACTCCACTTCATTAGCTGTCTAAGCAAATAATTTTAGAGATGTATTAAATAAGAGGGTTTTTTTTCCTATTTGACAGCTTTTCTGTCCTATATGGTAACAGATGGGTTGCACTTAGTTCAATGAACCAGATGCAAAATTAGCAGAATTTGCAGTTAAATACTGTTTATGTTGCATTTTTATTCACACAATAAATTAAGTCATCTTCCTGATTATGTGAAGTGAATGTTTACACTCTTTCATCGAATTTAATTAAAATGTATCCGATGTGCTCTGTGAAAGAAGTAGTTTTGTGGGCCTGGATGGGCTCATAGGTACAATTTGTACATTTCTTACTGAAGCAGTGTCAGCATAAGGAGCTCTTATGTTGTGCTCCAGTCTGCTATCTCTTGTTCCTGCTCCTATAACCATCCCTGTGTGCCTGCACAGCTGCTTGTGGTTCTGTGCAAGGGACTGGATTAGGAAACATTAATCTTTTTTCTTGAGATACTTTTGATTGAGGATCAGTTCCCTATTCCAGCTGGAATGGCCACACACGGCTATGCAGCCGCAGCTAAAGAACAGACACAGAGGAGAGAACAGACTGACTAGTGTGAGCTGCTTCAATTGTACAGCCATTGGAAGAAACAATTTAGCATGCTCCACATAGCTGTAAAACATAAAGTAATTTCTCTTACACCCTCTGATTTTTGTCTTCACTTCCTTTTAGACCATCTTTGTCACTGAAGAAAGCATTAGTTGAAAAACTTTGACCATGACAGTGGTATCCCTCAAACTTTTGAAGTAAGTTTAGGCATTTAATTTAGAATCATTCTTTTCCTTCAACAAAGGAAGTCCTGTAGAGTTCAGTTCTGTATTTTTGTTCCTTTCAACTGGAAGTAAAGAAACTAATTTTTCAAACAAGAAGATGTCACTTATGAAGTGCATTTTTAGTGATACTCTTCTAGACTGGCTTGGTGAATGACTTGTATATGAAATGGTTCTGAATGAAGAATTTTGGATAGTTCTTACTTTTAATCTGTCACATCTAACTCTAGCTCCTGTAGTGCATATTTGATTTGTTTCTTATCTCTGTCTGAAAATATAGAGAATATTTTCATAGGAACCAGTGAAGTTACCAAAGCAGCAAATATCTTTCCTCTTCCCTCCCCATCCCCAACACTATCTCAACTCTCATTTGAATTTATTAGTAGACTATTATAAGCTATGAGAATTTATTTTTTAAAAAAATTATCCAAAGTTATTTTCTTGTGCTTTTTCATGAACACAGGCATATTTGTCCATACAGTTATGTTATGATTGGTACAAATTACTCCTGTAGAGGATGGTGAGTTTGATAAGTGTCATCCTTTAATCTTCATCAAAGAACAGTGAAATACAGTGAAATTTTAGCTTGGCTGAAGCCTAGCTAATAGAAGCATGGGTTTCAGTGTTCCCTGTGCTTTCTAAGGATTTGATAACAGGCATTGCTGATAGCACACAGCCAGTGAGTTGGCTTAATTGCAGCTGTTTGCAAATAGAAGAACAGAATGATGTGAATGTTGCTCATAGTGTTCCCTGGAGGGGTGGCTGGAAAGAAACCTGGAACCTTTGATGCCTTCTCTGTTGAGGGAAACAGGACTCTGGAATTGCACAGCAGGGCATGTGACATATGTGACTTTGGATTTCATCACCTCGCTGGAGGAGAGTACAAACTCTGGAAAACATCATCTGAGTTGAAAGGGAAAGACGGAGGAGTTGGAGACACACTTCCAAGTGCTATATGTAGAATCTTCTTTGATAGTAAACACCCCCTTGAAAACAAATCCAAAGGCTGAAGGAAGACCTGAAACGGTGGTATAAGCAACTTTATTCACAATGCTACTTCTGTCATGTTCTCCTGAACAGCTAGCATGGCTGCTGGCTTGAGTGTGCAGCACTTCTGCATTTCTCTCAGTAAATTTAGAAAGCAGGGTTTCAGGAACCACAACAAATAAGTCTCCCCAAAACTAACCTGAGAAATAAATCTGTGAATTGGATAGGCTATAGAAGTTGTTTCCCTCGATATGAAACTTAGAGAGAGAACTTGCATAAGGCTGAATATTTTACCATGGATTTCTACTCTGGAGGCCCAGGAAGGGAAAGTTTGGATTGCCCCATCAGAAATACTGCAGTCCTTGACATTAGCATTTTTCGTGACTGATACAGTTCTGCTGAAATGTATTTGGCTTGGTTCAGTATTGCTGATAAATTGAGTAAATCACTGGGCAGAAGAGAAAGATAAGGTTCTGAGAACAGACTCTGAGGTAGGAGACATTACAAGAAATGTATTTTTTTGTCTGAAGAGGTGAAACTTGGTGTTGTAATGGCCTTCAAGAAATGGAGAAGTGGGATATGCTTCAGACCAAGAAGAGAGAAACCATAGAGTTAAAATCCCACTCCCAAGGTTGCAAAATGTGAAACAGTACTGTTCAAACTGATGTTTCAGAGTATGGTCCCAGGCTGCACTGGGAGGAGTGGTTGTTTGTGTGTGTCTTCAGGCTTGTTTGGTGGTGGGAAGAAGATACTGCCCATATGGCTGCCACAGCCCTTTTGTTATACTGAGGCATATACTGTGTACTAAAATGGTATGTACTAAGCCCTGTGAAGCAGGTGGACAGTTGCCAGTAAGAAATTTATACCTGACAGGGTATAAGGGAAGAAGGGGAAAAGAAGCCTGCTTTGTATGGATTTAGATATATGAGCAATACTTCCTACTTTAATTCCAAGTTCGTGTATTAAGACCATCTCAGCATGTGGTGGGGATGAGCTTTCATAATGGTCTTCTCCAGAAACTGTGGAAACAGAAGACTGAAATAAGAAAGTAAATAAACCCCTCCTATACAAATGCAGTCTCTGTAAGTTGCTGTCCTTGTCTTTCTTAGCTGCTTTTTCTTACAATTCCGACTGAAATAAGAGTATGCACACTGAAAATAAGGCATGCTGAAATAGAACTGAGGCTGTGTTTTCTTATAAATAAAGCAGAACTAATAATGTCTGTGTTATTTCTCTAGTGTCCTTAATATGCTTTTTGCATTTCAGGTCAAGTAACTTGTAGTCAGAGATTCATTTGGCCTTCCCATGAGTGAATGCCGCATCAGGGTGTGGTGTCAGTATTCAATTAATTTCACAGAACTTAGAATGGAATAAGACTTAAAGTAACTTTTGTAACTGTTACATTCTAAATATCTCTATTCCCTTAAGATGTACCAGTAATGCTGTGTACTGAACAACTGAATTGTCCAAGTTTACTTGAAATGGATCTGTCTTTTGCATGTGTTCCTACCAGCGATGGAGTCAGACTTTACACATTGTTATGAGTCATTCATTGTCAACACTGCTGTAGTGTTACATTTTAGACTTTAATCTTGCCATTCAGACTGTTGTGGCCTTTCTTGAGAATAATCTTGTCCTTACTTGGAGTTAAGGTTGCACCAAAAAGAGTTGAAATATTTAAATCTTGCCTACAGTACTTAATCCTTCTCCATATGTACCCTGCAGTAATGCTGCTACAGGAACTTGTGCAGCTCTGTAGTAAATTGTATCAGGAAACCAATCTGATTCAAAATTGACCTAGTACCTGCGCAGTGTGTCTCCATTCCCCAGTTTAATTCACTTTTTGCACCACAGAAATGTTTATGTTGGCCCAAGAAAAGAGTGCAGGAGCGAGCATCCGGTTAGGGTGCACCACTTATTTTGGTGGAAATGCTGGCTTGAGATTTTAGTTCCAGCTGTGCTATAGCTGCTGATGAAACAATGGCAGCACAGAGCTTAACTGTCTGATAAGCACCTTTGCATTCAGGTGGGTTGCAGACCAGCCTGCAGCTTTTGCACCTGAGCATTCAATATTATCTGTGTGCTGAAGTGTCTACTTCAGCAACTGGTGCAGCTCTACAGAAAGGAAGCTGCAGAGGAAAACTTCTGATGCTGTGGATTCTCTGACCACGCCACTTACGTTTTGCTATGTGTGGGACAGTTGGGAGGCTATAAGGTTAGTTTTTGTCTGGTGCCACAGGCTGAATTTCCATGACCACGTGGAGTGTACTTGGTTGCTGTTGTGGAATACATATCCAAATTCTGTTTCATACGAAAGGATGCCTCAGGATTGTTCCATGGAGTGAACCAAGGCACAGTGAATTGTCTGGATGACAGGGAAAATACCTCTGAAAATATGCATCTGAGCAAAAAATGCCAGTGTAAACATACTAAGGGTAACTTGGCTCTGCCTGTAGATGCTGCAGTCAGGCAGTTGCTCTGTGGTATCAGTGGGGTTTCTGTTGTTGTACATGACTCTCCCTTTCTTTCTGATTCTAATTCAAAACTTATTTTGGTGACAGTTCAGCAGCTGGTCCCACTTTGATCTCCAAGCTCTGAGACTGATTCACTCTTTGTTAGTGGTAATGGCACTCTTTGTTGGTGGTCATTGTCAGAAAAAGAGAGATTTTTCCGCACATTTTATCACCCACCTCTATCTACCTTGGCAGTATTCTATGCAAATTGCGGTACGTATGACAACCTGAAATTTAAATAAAATAAAAAGTTTTTGGTTGGACTGTTCCTGGTGAGCACATGTGTTCTCATAAAATTTAGTACCCGAAGAAGCGAATTTCTTATTCCAGACTAACTGTGGATCTTCCACTGGTGGAAACACAGAATCATAGAAAACCAGTTTGGAAGGGACATCAAGGATCATCTGGTCCAATCTTTCTTGGCAAAAGCACGGTCTAGACAAGATGGCCTAGCACCCCATGCAGCTGAATCTTAAAAGTACCCAGCATGTGGGAATCCACCATTTCCCAGGTGAAGTTATTCCAATGCCTAAATGCTCATGTGAAAAATTTTCCTCCTGTGTCTAACTGAAATCTCCCCTGGAACAAATTTTACTGCTTACCCTTGTCTTTGCCGTGTGACTCGATGTAGAAAGGTTGTATCCACCTCCATGAAGCTTGGCCCAAAAGAGGGAAGTGTAAAGATAGTGCTTGAAAGTGTTGCATTTGCTGTGTAAAGGAAAACGTTGAATCTGAATAATCTGAAAAGCACCAGTGAAAGAAACCTGGATGTGTGTTTGGCAGATGAACTGTACTGAGTGTTTCCACTCTTATTCGTGTTTGGTCTTGTTTGACCAGCAGTAGCTACACTGGAGCTTCCTGGTATTTTGGTAGTCAAGCATATTTATTGTGCATCTGTAGGAAGACAGATGAACCTGCCAACACATGCACATTTCACTGCTTAACTCTACTTTTCTCATGTTATCAATTTTATTTTTTTAGATTAAGCTCTAAGGCCTTGATTCTGAGCTGAGTATTACAGTATGAATAAATGCAGAGATGTTTTTTTATCTTAGCACAGTTGAAAAGTTTTTGTTTCACTAACTGGGGCTCAAAGTATATTTACAGAGAGAATTGTGCCATGTGGCTACTTCTGTAGTAAATTCAAGTGCTTTGATGACAAAAGCCCTAATTTTGAAGGGATTTCAGTCTTTCTGGTTATGCATAAATTTGAATTTCTGGATCAAGCATAAAGGTTTAAGTATTTTATTTTACTTTTTAAAAGAAATAAACCCTGACTCTTCCTTTTCCTCCTATTCTGGAGCTTAAATATCTTGGCAGCAGTGTTTGAAAAAGTTCTAGTTAAACCAGTTTTGGAAAATAGTTTGGCAGGCTACAGTGGAGTAAAGCCAAAGTATGTTAGAGGTAAGTTTTAAAACCTAATTGTAAGCTAAAATTATAGCTATAGTGGGAGAGAGTGATGTGCAACTCAAAAAAAAAAAAAAGTATTTGGCTCTTCCCTCACCACCTTTTTATTTCTTTCTCCAATTAGTCAAGCTGTGCTAGACTGCTAGAAACAGTACTCAAACTTCTCATGGATCCTCCATTTCTTCTGTCTGAGCCTCAGTCAGTGTAGACAGGAAATAACATAGTTAAGTAGTTCTTTGAAAAGTAGCTGATTTTTCACATCATATATCTTATCATATCACATCACATCATATCATATTATCATTGGGTAAAATTTCACATACCTTAAAAATTAAGTTGTGTGGAGTCTATAGCACTGCAGATAACTGACCTTTTTCTTTGCTGCATCATTTCTTACAAAATAGTTGAAGCAAAGGCAGTTTCCATTTGCCTTGATACTTTTCCAGTGTTGCACAAACACAGCTACTTTCAAATGCTTTAGTTTATCTGCTGTTGACTTTAGAAGTACAATTTGTAATATGACAGGATGACTGCAGGATATTACTTGTAAAGTTTGCATAAAATGGATTGTGCATCTTTTTTTCCCACAGTGAAAATGTCTAGACTCTTCAGAACCTTTGTAAAGCTGTTATCCAGACAAATTAGTTCCGTGAATTTGAGTCACATCAACCTCAAGAATTATACAAATAAATGGGGTCACCAAGTCATTTTACTGTTAGTAATAATACAAAACTCTCAAAACTCTGCTTAAAATCTGTAAAGCTGACAGAAATTTGCTTATAAGATACAGCCCAACCTTTTTCCTTTTACCTTTCCTTTTTCCATTTCCCTTTCATTTTTCCTTTTTCCGTTCTTCTTCTTTCTTCTTCTTCCTCCTTCCCCTTCCTCTTCTTCCTTTTTTCTTTTTTTTTTTTTTAGAAGATTTTCTGTTACTCTAAGTGTTAAAAATATTTCCCTTCAGATTGGTCATTCTGTTGCATATAATTTTGGCTGTCTCTGAACATTGATAAATTGTATTAAGCATAGATGTCATACAGAATAATTTGTGGCTAACATCTGATGGCCAGCCTAGGAGTAGAAGTCCATGTAATACCCAGTTACATTCTTAGGGAGATGTTAAATTCATTTTGAGGAAGTAGTGATATCATAACCTTTATGGTAAGTATCTTCTTTTTGATCTTTTATACTGTTCCAAAATTCACACCAATGCCAAAAATTAACTCCTTCTTATCCATGACTGCTCACCTGGTCTTGATTGCACTTTTCAAAGAGCCTCTGATCCAGCATGTGCTTGTTACTTGTGCTTTCTTTGTGTGCCATATAGTCAGTTTGATAAATTTAAATTTTGAACAAAGAAATGCTCTGAACACAGCATACATTCACTTAGAATCCATCTCCTTGCTTTTACACAAATTCTAATGAATGTGCTTTGTTTTACTTCCAAGCAGTTAAAACTGTGAACATTATTTTGTTTGGTATTTTGTCTTTTTTGGAAGAAAGGGGAGAAGAAAAGAAGCAATGTAAACAAATTGAGTTAAGCTAAGTTTAGGAAGAGCCATACTCACAGTTTCAACAATTTCCCCAGCTGAATGGTATTTTCATGCTCTGTTTATGTCTTGTCTTTGAAGAGACCCTGTTAGCAGAACATAACTTTAACCATATGAAATAGCTTTCTGAGAGGTTTGGTTTTTTCAGAGTTTGTATTACAGAACTAGGAACAAGTAGAATGAAAGGATGCACGAAATTAATTCTGAAGAAGTCATGGCATGTCATCATGTCGTATATCCCGGTGTATATTTTATGGTGATAGGCATGAAATGGTAAAGTGTCTGCTGTCTCAGATGTATTTGCTGCTCTTTTGATAATTTATGTCTGGATCATGACAAAGTTTCTAGTGTCACACACTCATACAACTATCATCAGAGACCAAAGTTATAAATAAAATTTTAAAAGAGTCTTTTTTTCTGAAGGAGTAGCTATCTTTGTTCTGTTTGATCTCTGGGCTCAGTAGCTCTACTGCCTTTTTCTCATTTTCTCATGTTTTGGCTTAATAGCTGTCACCAGTTTCTTATGGATCATTGCAGTCCAGTGCAGAGTCCACCAATATCTTTCAGGAGTAAACATATTTTTTTCTGCTCTGGACAATTCATCCATTTGCTGTTGGCCTGCCCTGAACACCCTTTCAGAAGTATGCCTGGCTCCCACGTAGTTGTCTGCTGTTTGTGGTGGGTTTTGTAATCCCCATCAGGAAAAACCAGCCTTAAAAGGCCTCTTTTGAAGATAATTGATCAGTTCTAATGATTTGGAGTTTGTTTTGTTTTTTTGTTTTCATTTCTCTTTGCAACTATTGGGAATTGCAGAGTAAGTGAAATGTGTCCATCTGTATCCTTGTGAAGTCTTAGCTTTCCTGCTCAGGACAGTACCTAGCTAATAGTTCACATGTAAAATGAGTTGTCTTGAAAATTTCAGAAGAGATACCTGTTTATGGTGCATGGCTAGAAGAACAGCAGTTTTCTTTTTCAGACTTGTACTCTCAGTTTTCAAAAATTTCTCTCTACATTACATCAGCAAGAGACTGTAGTGTCATCATCCAGTTAATCTTTAGGGATAACCAGGGTGAGGTCGGACAACTGCTTGTGCTACTGGAGAGTTATACACGAGGAGGTAGAACATCTACCATCATTTAGAGGTAAAGTAATTACAGATGTTTTGTACACAACAGGCAGGCTGCTATGCCGGTTTCCTTAAGTATCTGCAGTGCTGAAGCAGAGCATCAGATTTCATTGAGTTTTGTCTTCTTTTTTAAAGTTTTGTGCATGTAGAGTTTGGAAATAGTGAGGAACTTAGACTTCAGGGAATAAATCCCTGCCTAAATCAGAAGAAGATGACAATTAATTCCAGGTGAGTCACCTGGATTATCTTCAAGGTTGATTTTTTTACCTTTTGTTCTAGCCAGAAATTCTGCTGTGTGTATAATAATAGATTTCTAAAGCTACGTTTGGCTAGCATGAAAAACCATGTCCAAATTGTGCACCACTGAAACTTTGCTAGGAAGTACATAGCTGCTCTTAATCCAGAAAATCACAAGGAGCTTTTTGTTCTTCATATTCTTTTATCTAGACCCAGACTTCCTACCTCGAATTTGCAGACTTCCATCCCATTTTGTTACTTCAGTTAGGCTTGTTATTTGTCTTTGAAGTATACCAGATTGATAGCATTTAACAAGGACATTTTTTTTCAAAATGGTTTGTTATTGCAGACCAAATAAGCCGAAAGAATCATGTTGTTACTAATGGATGGTGCACGGACTAGTAATTGCTGCATTTTTATTCTTTTTTCCCCCTCTTTACAAAAAAAAATTGATAGATAATGTTTTGGGCAGTTCAATAACAGATGTTGATCTCTGGATGGTTTGTTTGAGAAGGCTACATAAAGCTTGTAAAACTGAAGGTATTTTGGTCTTTCGACTTATTTTTAGATTTCAGTGGAAAAATGCTGAAGAACAGCCATGATTTTCCTTCTGTTATCATCAAAGTATTTCTAAATTGTTTTTCTTCTAAACATTAGAATTATGTTAGGGTTCTTTTTTGAGCCAAAACAAACAATTCTACTATATAGCTGGAAGCAATTTAAAACATTTTCAAGAATATTTTCATAGTGGAGCAATTACTGTATCACAGTATTTTCCTGTCTGATGAATCATGATTAAAGTAGGCAGAAAATAATGAAAATTTGAACCTAGTATGTATGTGAAATGTAGAAATAAAAGGTCAAAAATACAGGGAAATAAAAGAAAGTAGCTGGAAGTTATGGGAGTCTGATCATAGGGAACATTTGGTTCTTCTTAAGCCTCTTCAGCTGCTGGAAATTGAGATGCATGAGATATGCATGTGCATTGCTAGGTAAGTTTCTAGGGACAGAAATAAAGAGCAATAGTTTGACAAATGTCAAAATGGCATTTTCTGAAGGCCAATAAAGGAATGCATAGGTGAGAAAGGGTCTTAGCCAAGGTATTCTTGCTGATGCATTGATTGTCATTGAAACTAGCTAAGAATGTTTTTTAGATCAGGCATGAAGGATTTAACGTTGATGATAATAATTTTATGTAACAAAATTCATTTTTGAGTATCTGTTGCTGGTGTACAAAAAATTAAAGATTCATGTTTTAATAGTGTTTCTATGAGGAATATGTACTTACTCTTCATGCCTATTTTTTTTTTTTTTGCACTATGAGAACATGTATCATTTGCAGGTGGTATTAACCAGTGATCAGGTTCAAGAAAAATCAGTAGGTTGCTGAAATATTCCATCTAGTACTAGTAAGGGAAGTGGTGGCATTTTGAAATCAGAAGAATTTCTATGACATTTTCCATTCAGTATTTTACCCCTTTGGGGTTGTATTCTAGTTACTCTATGAAACCAGGTACCTGATGTCTGAAGCTTTTTGCAAGCAGCTGCTAAAATGAGATGTCTGCTCTTTCCTGCCTGTAATTTCCCATACCATTGCATTTCAACTGGCGGCTTGTTCTCTGGGTTTGGCCCTTGAGACTGACTCTATCCTGGCCTCCTTTTTCTCCTGGAGCAGGTAAGGAATGTGTTGTGGCCAGACCCCACCTCTGCTCACATGGGTAGCCAGAACTCAGTTTGTTTTTGTTGCTTCCAGAGCTCATGAGAAGAAAGTGAGCAAGCAGAACACTTTTACTCCAAAATTGCAATCCAGCCATAATAAAAGTATCTTTTTGCATAGTAGGAACTAGGAAATAATGTAGTTTGTGCTCATGAATACACACAAAACCACATACACCCAACATATGTGGAAGGATCTCCTTAGTGACAGCTACTCTACTTATTGCAGTGAAAGATAAGAAGAGAAGAAATATATGAACATAGACTTGAAGAGCAAATATGAGAGAAGTTGGTAACTAAATGGGCTTGATGTTCTGTATTGCTTGTGTTCAGTACACCTTAGTTAGAAGAGGATGTTTGAGGAAATGATCTGTGTGATTTTCCCTGACCTTTTCAGTCTAATGTTGGTCATGCCATTCAGGATCATTGGATATGGCAAGGGAAGAAAGTTACTGAGGGGAGGAGGTGGTATGGAATGTTTATTGAGATGCTTTGTGTTTGCTGAAGATAGAATAAAAAGTTATACATTTATGGGATCTTCTGTTGCAACAACAAAATAAAATTGGAAATTTGTATTTCACCCGATCTTCATGTGGGAGAAGTAATGGTTGTCCCAACAACTTCCTATTTGCTCTGTGACACAAATTACACTGAAAACACATTTGCTAGTATTTAACTGGTACATCATCAGTCAGTACTGCAAGTACATTACTGCAGGCAACATTCATGTGGTTTGTTCCTCTGGGCTCTTTGGTAGACAACAAAGTAACTTCATAGGTGGAGTAAATGCAATTTTATGCCCAAATGACTTTTGATTTTTATAAGTAGAACTGCCTCCTGGAAAAACTGTGGAACTGCTAAACTGTTTGCTTTTTCAGTACCTCCAGATGATTTATATTGAAGATAAAGTTGCAAGTAAAGAACTATTGTGCAGCTGGCTGGGAGCACAGAAACACCCATGAACACCTGAGTTGGATTTTTCTCTCAAATGTTTGTGCTATTCTGTATGTTATTTATTATTTACAGGTTACTTATTGCTTTATGAACCAGTGCTTGTCCTTCAATGCTCTGCTGAAATGATTCTCGTGATAATTTACAGGTTACTTATTGCTTTATGAACCAGTGCTTGTGCTTCTTCAATGCTCTGCTTGAAATGATTCTCGTGATGTTGCTGAACGTGGATTTATTCCAAGAGGTCTGGTTTCTTCAGGCAGACCTGCCAATGTTTTGGTCTTCATAGGTTATGTAAAATCTGCATGGATCTGGAAGCATGTCTTAATCACAATTATGCAAGTGTCATGCACAGCTGTGATTTGATCAAAATACAATAGATACCGCTTTCTTAATGGAAGCTCACAGAGCGTTTTTGATGAGCTGTCAAAAGATGTTGAGGGTATGCTATGTTATGTTACATCATGGAGCTCTGCAGCCTGTTCAGGCTCTCTGGAAAGCCTGGTTAGGGTTACTTGCTGTACATATTGCTAACCACCCTGGAAATCTGTCAGCAGGATCTCAGTGGGCAACTGTCAAGAACAGTACTGGCTTTTGCTGTGTTTGAAGTCTTAGTCATATTCTACTTGTAAGATATTTTATGCAGTCAAGCTGTTTATTCACTTGCTTAAAAAATACTGAGAAATTTGAAAGTCTTTCCAAAAAATTACCCAGTTGAAGGTTGTAATGTTCTTCAAACTCTGTTCCCGAAGCATTAAATGTAGTGGTGCTATTTAAAGCCAAGAATGAAAAGGGAATGCTCTGGCATTAGGTATCTCAGTTATAAATCATGTTAAATTTGGATTTATATGATCTTGATATGTACAGTATATATTGAGAATGTCTGTCTAGAGTGTCCACATTTAATGTCAAAGGGTAGTGCTCTGTAATGGGATTGCTCTAGTGACTTTGCAGGGGCTTATTGTTCTGGAGATTCCATATTTGAAATAAGTGGCGTTTGATTTTGCAGGGTGCAGAAAGTACCTGTGAGGAATCCGGGAGTGGTTTTAACAGCAGTAACTTCAGACCACAGAATGCTGTTTAATGCTTCTGGGATTAAGCATTGCAGATGCAGCTTATTTATATCCTGTGAACTAACCCTTTCTGTTTATGTTGTTTTGTATTGTTCTGATGTATAAACCTAAAATAAATCACAGCAGTGCACTTAGCAGACATGTTATGTCTAGTGTGTGCCATGTGTGGCAGTGGTGCTGGGCATATCACAGTTCCATTTTCACACAGAATGGAAGCAAGCTCTGATTTAATATTTAAAGTCCAGTACAGACCAGTGAATAATCCTGATGTAAATACTTAGCCATTATTTCATAGTAATATTTGGTTTCAAAGGAGATTTTTCAAAACTTTTATGCAAGAGTCCCTTAAATTAATTCTTACAGCCTTTGGCTTAAGATAAAAGAAATTTGGAATATAAATATTGTGCATCTTATTCTTGGATTTCTATAAGCAAATGAAAGCAAACTTAAATTTCAAAAACTCTTGTAATTGGCCAATAATTAAAACATGCTTCATTTTAGACGTTCCATTATGAGAAAGTTGTGACACCTTGATTAGACATAGATTTTTCTTGGGTTTTTGTAAACTGTTTGAGATGGCATCTTTTCCATGTGCCTTAAAAACTCATATAGAAACAAATAAGATGTGTAATAGGAATTCCCTTCCTTCCCCTGCTCCATGATATTCTTGTGAGGCTGTTTCTGGGATCATCTGTGATTTCTTTTAGTCTTAAATTATATATATTCAGCTTTTCTTTCTTCTCCACGCACTCTTGTTCCTTTCTTGGCCCCCACGGAAAACAGGGGGAAAGGCCCCTTTTTAATACATACGAAATTGAGTTACTTTAAATGGTTTTAGTGACTCGGCACAGAATATTAACTGCACTGTTTTTTAAAACAAAAAGACCCAGTGGAGCCCATTAGTGTATGGTGCACTGGTGAGATTGGCTGAGAGGGATGGACAACCCAGCAGAGTAGGAACCCCTGGAGTTGGTGCTACCTAAGCCATCAAACCAGCTAGCCAAGACTGGGAAGGGAGGAGAGAGAAATGAGGTGAATCATTAGTTCTTTGCTTAATTTCCACTCCTGCACCATGAAATTAGGCTATTCTGGGGGGCTTTCATCTCCCCTGTGGAAGCCCCCAGGAGTACACAGGCAAAGCCATTTAAAAAATACAAATTCTACAGATATTCTAGAAACTGCCTCAGGATTTTATGCAAGTGAAAAGATTCTCACTATTTCTACTTTAAAACCAGTGTCTAAGTTCCTTTTAGAGAATCACCAGCTTTGTGCAAATCAGTAAAATTTTCATCAGGGAAATGTTTGGACTTAAATTTGATCCTGCAGTCATTGTATCTTTCCTAATATCCCAGAAAAAAATATTCCAGGACTGTATTTGTAAATACATCTCTACTAATTTTTCAGAGTTTTTTTTTTTTTTTTGATTCTGTCAGGTTTTCAACAGAACAGAATACAGGGAATTGATCTGATTTAACTTTCTGAGAGGCTTTTGCTTGTGTCTTACACAAGAGGCTGTTAGTGAAAACTTGGTAACCATGGGGTGAAAGGTAAAGCTCTGTTACTGATTAAAAAGAGTAAGTGAAAAAAGCAACCTTCATATCATTTTCCAGAGTGGAAAATTATTCTTAAGTAGGAACGGATTTAATAGAAATTTTCTGCATGAAATTGTTTTTTGTAGAAAAAACATGTTAATTAAAGATAGTAAGTAGAAAGATTTCCCTTTTTGATACAGGGAAAAAAGATAATTTTTTGCTTTTCCAGTTGAAAAATTTTTAAAGAAAAATAAAAACAAAACCAGAAAAGACATACAAACAAACAAACAAAAAACCAAACCTCAAAAAAAAAAAAAACCAAAAAAACCCCCCAAAACCAAAAAACCAAAATCCCTCACCAATATTCCAGCAATAAAAAATGCAAGTAAACTGAAGAAAGAGATTGATTGGCTGGGGTGAACAACAGTATGTCAGAGGAAGTCCTGTATTAGAGAAGGATTGGGAAATAAACTTTCAGTTGGTTAATTCAGGTAGTGAAGAAAGCGATATCTGGAACAGGGTGACCTTAAAAAGTTGTAAATGAGGCACATTCAAAATAACTAAAAAACTATTATCTCCCTACATGATAATACAACTTTTAATAATTAATAAGCCAAAGCCTCATTATTTGGGTAAAAAGGCTTGGTGTTCTGTCTTTTTTGACATTAAGTACTACTTTTAAATGTCAGTTGAATGTACATAGGCTGGGATGAAATGTGCCTAATTACCTATCTAAGTGGCCTTTAGATGTGCAATCACACTTTTGGCTCAAACATGGACTGTTGTCAGAAATTGAATACTTTTTTCATTTTTTTTTTAACGTTTGCTTCAGTCCAGTGTGTTGTAATTTCAAACAGGCTTATAAAAAAAGCAGAGTAAGATGTTACCCAATAGCTTACACCACAAAAAATCCACCATGCCTGAATAGTTTGTTTTCTGTTAGATCTTTGTCCTTGCTCTTACTGAAAGCCTGTTTGTAACTTCCTGCCTCTGAGAGAGAAGTGTACTCAAGCTTCAGCTGGCTGGTGGTGCCTTTTCCTGCTCCTGCCCAAGCTGCAATGTGGAGCTGCATCTGACACACCTTTCCCAGGTGTCCAAGGAGATGGAAAACAGAATCATTTCAGTTTTGGCAAGACATAGCATCATAGTTTATTTTCAGTTACAGATCAAGTCTTAGTTTTAAATTTGATTTTCTTGGTTTTTCTTTGTATATATTACAAACTTTTTAATCTCAGTTTTCTGTCTATATTTATCCTGTATTCAAGGCCAAAAAAGTATGTGTGGATTTTTTTTAATAGAAAGTATGGCTTTAAATAGTTACTTTCCTTCTTGAAAAATCTGATTTTAGACTTAGGGACAGCACTGTGAGACAGCACTAAAAAAATTTCCTTTAGACCCCTGGGAATATTTGGAATTCAGCAAAAAGCAGCTAGTTGCTGTTTGGGGCATGCTTAATATTAGGTTAAATTACTCATTCCTGGATTAAAAAAAACTAACTGGAATTTGTGTTGATGTAGCCCTTCTTCCTGCTACATATGAAATTATGCGGGATTTCAGGTTTATTCTTAGTGCCTGGATTAGTCTAGTAGTATGTGTTTATTTTTTGTAAATTTATCTTACAGAAGTTCAGGATTTGAGGTATTTTCCTAAGTACAAACTGAAAAAAGAATTATTAAAGTTGAGGGACTTGGTAAGTGACAATTTTATTTTAATCTGTACAATATTTTGTAGGAACTAGTTTTAGTAATCTGCTTAAACCATGAGAAGCAATCTAAAATAAGCATATTTTTATTTTAATAAATAGGAAGTCCTTTTAAAAGTCTTGAATTGTAATTTATTCTCTTCAGAAATGATCTTGTCATAACATTACAGAGACAGCCTACACTACTGTTAAGCTTTATAAAGATTCTTTCTCTCTTGAATGTTTATGATCATCTTGTGTAGATTAGCACACAGATTGCACTGGATTTTTATTCTCAGAATCACAAATCACAACCACTAAAATGTAATTACTTTATCCTGAAAAGATTCTTGCTGGCTACTTGATGAATCCACTTATGAATACCAGTACATCTTCTCCTAACCCATTAGAGCTGCACAAAGTGTACAAAACATGTGTTTCTTTGTCATTGTGCAGGACAAGAGTTGGTTACAGTTGGTTGCAAAGTGGAGAGATTGCCGTGGTTCATTAAGGCCTGGGCCTGCAAGCACCTTTGTTCATGTTTAACTTTGGTGAATTATATGGGCAAGCACATGGATATGCGTGTGCACAGTTAGCACTTCTAGTTATGTAAAACTCCTCAGCCCATAGCTGTGCATGTGAGACAGAATCAACAACAGAGCAGCTTTTAATCACTTTGTCACTTGGGCATCTGAGAACTCTGTTTCAGTTTGTGCAAGTTCCTAAATTATTTGTTTGGGGGTTTTTTTGTAAAATTAAAATCCTCTGAGCATGGATTTCTGCATAACTATATAAAAAGATGTTCATACTCTAAGGGAAAGCCTTAAAAGGAGCCTTTCATAGGAAAATAAAATAATTTTGTCCTTCAGTTAATTTCCTCTAATGTGGCCAACTGTTTCTTGGCAAGAAGAGAATTCCTGATCAACTTTTTAATGCAAAGAATGTGCTAGAAAAGTCATTGGGGTATGTAAATCAGAGACCTCTTAGATGAGTCTCTTTAGATTAATCCAAGTGATGTAGTTTCTAAGGAGCAAAAAAGTCTCTAAAGTCAGAACTTAATATTGTTGGTCCGAACACAGCTGGATTTGTAACTGGAAGGAAACCGGGAGCCACAGAGTGGATCTACCACAGCTCTTTCCTGGAGAGAAACAATAATCTCCTCTGACAGAGAAGCTGGATATGCTATCCAGGAAGTTGCCACCAGACAGCACTCTTGTCTGCTCAGGCTTGTCCAAAGAAGAGCATTTCTGGCATCCTTCACTGATCCCCCCACTAGACCCAGCCCTTTATGATCATCTCTCTCATGCTGCTTTGTCACACACCCTCAGCCACACAGATACAGCTCTCAGCTGAATCTACAAAAATTACCTTTGCTGGGTGGCAACACGGTGTTCTTGTAGTTTTGAGCATGTGTTACTGAAAACACACCCAAAACTATGTCTGAGTGTCCCTGGGACCTTTGATCCAAACACTGCGTAATGGGGATATACTGATCTACCCCACAGTGCTAGGTCAAGGTGGGGCAGATATAAGTCACTTTATTTCACCAGCCAGTGTGCTCCCTGCGTCTTGACTGGGAGCCAGGAGGGGCCTAGGTTTAAATGCCTTTAGCAGTGTAGCTTCTGTGTGTTACTGTTCTCAGGATTAAGTTTTAGAAAGTCAGATAAGCCAAAGCATCCCAGTCCTGTCATTGTAATGATCCATAAGTGTACTGGTGTTACCAGGGATGAATTGTTATCACAGATAGGAGATAAGCAACAAGACAAGAGGCAATGGGCAGAAAACGATGCACAGGAAGTTCTAGCTAAATATGGGGAAGAAGTTCTTTACTGTGCAGGTGACCACAGCATGGTCAGAGATTGCTCAGAGAGATTCAGAGTCTTCTTCACTGGAGATATTCAAGAACCACCTGAGTAATTCTTGAGTCACTCATAGACTTGTTAGAGAGTGCTAGTTTGATTAAAAAAATGCCTAGATATTGTCACAGGTCAGAGTGATGTTCCTTAAAAGTGGTTGTCGTGCATTTCTGCACAAGAAACCTAACCTGTAGCATAACTTCTTGTTTCTATCTTCTGATCGTGTATTAACTGTGCAAGAGATAAAGTTCATCTTTAACAAGGATGAAGTCAACATGAGGAGAATCATTAGCATTGTCATCAGCAGACCTTCAGCAACAAAGACCTTTTCTCTTAATATGTTTTTGCCTGTCAGAAGATAATTGGCTTGCGTAACGTAAGCTGGACTCCTTTCTTGAAACACAGCCCATCCTTGTGAAGCATACTTTCTTGGATGCATTTCTGCTTGGATCTTGGAGAACTGAGGAAAGCTTGTATTCTTCCCTTGTGTGTGGCTGCAGGAAGTAGGGCTATTCATGAAGCAAAAAAAAGAAGCTCTGCTGCTGGAGCACTGGCAGACTTTGCACTAAGGGAAAAGTAAAAGCTGAGAGAAAGTTGAAATGGGCTGCTACACAATGTGTTTTTCTACATATTTTCCTATGAAATACTTTTTAATGATGAGAAGCATAGCACTTTTCTCTGCAATGTTTATGTTATGTTACCGGAACAAAACTAAAGTGATTGAAACATGAGTGTTTAGAAGGAAACAATAGGCTGTGAACAATACTGGCTGGAAATACTACTACATGTTTGGAGTAGGGTTGTCTGCCATTGGAAGTAATAAAAATAGAGCTGAAAATTATACATCGGGGTTTGGTTTATTCTGGAGGCTAATTTTTAAGAAACTCAGGTTTATTTATTGGTTATGTCACAGGAATGTTTGGCTTGTTCTGAGTCCAGTCTTCAGCATTTTTCATTTCAAGCCATATAAAGGCGAAGATCATCTGTGGTACCTCTACCCCAGTTCAACAGAATGGGCTCTAAACCTTCTCTGTAAATAGCCTTCTGTGTTGCTTCTAGCCACAGCAATACTTTCAAAATTACATGTATTCTTCTAAAATTTACTCAGGTCTCAAAACATTGTAAAACATCCTTCAATATGCTTCAAAAACCAGTTTGTTTTTCACAAGGGCAATGGAAGGGTATCACAGTGGGATTTCCCCATGCATTTCCTTCAGAATGTGTGACTAGTTTCCCTGACACAGGCATTTTAAATGCAGGAAGTGCCATTCTAGTTGGGTTTTGCGTCATGAAGGCATGAAGAGCGGACAGGATTTATCTGAATGCCAGCGAGATTCCCTGCTTCCCTCCCTGCCTCTTAGCTGGGCAAATAGCTAGCCAGCTAGCAGCCCTCCAATCACCTGGGCTGCCAAGCCTCCACCCCTCAACACTGAGGGCTCCCACACCATCTGCAGCTGGCTTTTAAAGCAAGTCTTTTAATAAAATCACTTTAAGTCATTACTCTTCTATTTATGACAGCAGGAGTTCGGGACTGAGTAAGAGGAGCAGAAATTTGCCCAGCAGAAGTTGCTCTGAATCAGGTTAGTAATGAAGTTTACTGCTGAAAGAAGTAACCTGAAAGCAGCCTAGGTTATCTTGGGGAACCTTGCCTTTAGCATATGTGCTGTTTGAGTAGTAAGAGCTGTGGTATGCAGTTTGTTTACATTATGGCATTATTCTGTCTTTGGTAAAGATTCTGTGTTAATATATATAAGATGCAGTTATATTTTCCTTCCCAGTCTGCCTAGAAGGTGTTTCTTCTTTTTGAATGATACAGCTTGCTTTGCTTTTCCCTTTTATGCATCTTATACTTCTGTTACAGGTACTGCTTTCCAATTTTATGGTTTATTATTGAAATACTCTAAATACTTCAAGTCGTTAGGAGTTTTGTGAAAGTCTTGGGCACCACATGAATTTTTAGGACACTTGCAGGAAAATAATGTATTACCTGTGCATGTGTGTACACACATGTAAATCATAGATTATACCTAGTTTTGCTTCATCTCTGTATTCTTTTACTTGCTTTATTTCACAAGATCTTACTTTCATATATTATTGCACAAGATCTAATAAATGTAATACTGCAATTTTGAGTAATGCTACATGTACTTAGTAGGAAAAAAATGCATAAACTTTAACAGGGTTTTTAGGAAAAAAATGAGGCTGAAAAAATATGCTAAATGAATCTGTATTAACCAGTATATATTTATATTTTCCCATTTTCTATATGTTACAAACTTATTGGGAGTATTTCATCCTTAATAGGTATGCTGTTTAGCATGTTTAACTACTGCATCTAAGATTAATAGTACATAATATAATACTAGCTCAACAGAATAGTTTTGAGTAAAATATCTTTATTTTATTTTGGCTTCAAAAATCATTAAACATAAATCTCAACAGTACTAAAACTTTCAGAGGTTTCATACTGCTTTGTAACATTTGCTTTCTATGTGAGATTTTTATGGTTTTTTATTAGAATTTTTAATGGAAAATTTTGTGGGAATAGTGAAATGGCAACTGCAGCAAAACTTTGGATTTTCCCATGTGTAGCTTGGGTTTAATGTGTACTAACTTAAACCATGTATGAGACAATCAAATTAAAATTTTATTTTAATGGAAATAAAATTATTGGCACATGATGTTTGTTGCCTTTTTTTGCTCCAATATCCACATATTTTTTGAATTTTTTGTGGGATAGGAGGTTAGATTAGATTACTTTAACACAAAAAATGCTTTGCAGAAGTGGTAGATTTTATATGACTTTGAAACAGTCAAAGCAGGTTTAAATATTAATATAATCTTTGCAGATAGAGACTTTGTCGCTTGCATTGTGTTTTTAGTTACAAATTTTTTGATACCAAACATTTCCTGACAGAAGAGGGCTAGCAACAGATGACGATTAAATGTTCCTGATTGTCCACCTGAACCAAGGGCTGGTATGAATTGTAAGGCTAAACTCATCTTCTTGGACTGGCGTTCAGAGGTGTAGGGGACAAGCAGTAAATTATCTGGTTTACAGTTGGCCAGGAGAGGCTGATATTAAGATGATTTTATCAGCAGATGTTGTAGAGAAGAAAATTAACCAAGACAATAAAGAGCAAAAGGGTTGGAGAAACACCTGCTTATTCAGGTACTCTGACAAATACTATGAAAGTCCACCAGACATAGGAAAGTTTTGTTTTGTTTTATCCTCCCCCTGTTAGATAAATCTGTCAAGTTCCTTTCCTGTCTAAATTATGTCCTACTCTCCTCCTTGCTGTATCTTTGTTGAAGGTGGTTGAAGGGGTAAAACTAAACTGTAGTGTGGATAGCTTAGCAGTTCTCTCTAGGAATTCGTTCGAGGAAGGAGGAGGTTCCCATAAGGGTTTGTCATTGGTCCTCAAGTCTAAGGCAGTTGAACTGAGCCTTGCCTTTTTTGAAAAGTGTTTATAGCGTAACCTGTAGCTAAATTAAAACGTGGTCCAAAGAGCATTCAGAAGTGCGGTGACCCAGCAGATGCGGAGCCAAAGAACTGCCACCTCGGCTGTGTGCAGCAGAAGGAGCGTGCCAACCGCGGTAACAAACAGACTTCACAGCTGTCAGCTTGCGGCAAAGTGAAACTTGCTTTGCTTGTGACGCAGTGCTCTCCGTAAAGCAGACTTCAAAGAGGAGCCTAGCACAGTTTGGATTGCATGAGACACTCATCAGGTTGTCTCCACACCTTAATTAGAAATAACTGCATGCTGTTGGTGAGTTCAAGGGCTTTTTCCTTTGTGGTTTCTTACTACTCATTGCCTATTTTTAAACTCTGTATAAGATGAGGATTCAATGTTTTCTCTGTTTAAACTGCATGAACAATACAGCCCACCCTGACTCGTGGTCCTTGCAGGCTACATGCCTTACACTGACTGCAGTTCAAAGGCAGGCAGGTATCCAACTCTGCTCCAAGACAGGTGCACCAGAGATGCCTCAAAAGCACTCAGTTCCTTCTTGAATGATTACCCAGTGTAATTATCAAAAAAAACCCTTTCCCAAGCTGTCAAATGTGCATTCCCAGGAAGGCTCAGAGCAGATCCAGTGCTCCTCAGCTGTGCAGCACATTCAGCAGGGGCCCAGGCCAGTGCTGGCAGAGCTCACAACAGCAGAGGCCAAGATGAAGCAGAGCCCATAGTTGTGTGCTCGGATGAGGCACAGTGAGGCTGCAGCAGGGAAAGGAGGAAAAATAAAGGAGCAGTCAGGAAAATACTGAAACCTACTAGTCAAAAAGCAGAGACAATTTTTAATATGCTCATTTGCCCTACCTCATGTTTCTCTCTGCCATAAAGATCAGCAGAAAAGAAAACTGGTATTTGTCCAGACTCAGGAATAAGATCTGTAGTTCTGCAGGAATAAGACCCCTTAGAAGAGTGTGTGGTGGCAGTCAGTATAAGCTTGTCTAGGACAATGCTGCCACCAAAAGGCGCACCCAGCTGTTACCTTCTTTGCTCCTGTAGGTTTGTATTTTAGCATGAGATGTGCTCTGCCTCAGTGTACTGATAAACTGCTTGTGAGTCAGCACACGTCAGCAGTGAGACATTGCTCAGGCTGTTCTCTTGCAGGGGTAATGCATTAAAGGATTTGCTTTACAAGAGACACCTCAGAAAAACATTACACTTCTCAGTTATTTCTGAAGACACTTGTCACCTCATAGCTATGTCATTTGGTCTGGTGTTAAGCCAAACAGCTTTGTAAGCTCATCAGGTCTTCCTGCTGCACTGTCTTATCAAGTATGAAGTCTTGGAATGTCGCAGCCAAATCTGAACGAGGGCAATGCCTGAGGTACAGTGCTGCACTTGGCACACAGCAACAGAAGTTGTGGAGCAGGGTTCAGGCATTTTTTGCTATGAGTTTAGGCATACTAAGTGTAGGAAACTGTGGAAGATGTGCCGGATTCCAGTGGTTGTTGTAAAAGGACGTGTTTGTCAAGTCCATGTTAGGATGGATATACTTAGAAAGAGAAGTTTGCCATGCACATGAGGTGTTTTTTTCTTTCCTCTACCGACACAAAGTTTGTATACTGAACTTCGTCTTTGGTTGTGCTCCAGTTTCTAAAGGCTAAAGAAGAAAGGCTGGGTTTCTGTCAGAAGTATCTTTTACTGGCTTGTGGCTAGCAAGAACTAGGCTCCTTCCTCTCCCCAAGAAGCAGAAATCAGAAGCAGAAAAACTCCTCCTATTTTGCCATAGAGATTCCTTCTCAGCAGAGAAAACCATAATATCCAGAGATATTAGCATATAATAGCAGAGATAACCATAATATAATATCACTTACTGGCCACTGCAGTAATTTACTTACTGGCCAATGCAGGCTGTACAATTTTCAGGAGTTCTTGTCCCAAATGGCAGAGAAGCAAAACAATCTGAAATGCCATTTGAATAACAAGAGTCTTGCAAATTCCTTAGTGGTCTGAGAACAAGATCTGCTAGAGTATTTTTTCCTGTTAATGAATTATGAAATGAAATATTATCTGGGGGGGAGGGAGAAATAATTCCTTTAAAAATGCTCTTCCTTCAGCATTGAAATTGCTAAGGTGAAGGGCAGTCACAAGAATGTTGCTGCCTGTCACATGGTCTGCAGACTAGTAAGCATATCAATATAACATCCTAAGTGGTTGCTACAGCTTCAGAACTGTCATTAGGAGAAAAAAAAGTGGCCTCAGAATATTTGTCTAAGTACAGCCCAGGAAAAATAAACCTGGCTGTGTGGGAGTGGAGTGCCTCAGACCCAAAGAAAGGCTGATCTTCCTGAAGAGGTCAGGACACACAGCAGGGAATTTTGCCTGAACAGTTCAATGCTAATTCCCTTCGAAGACGTGGATGTCTACCGACATGAATATCATCTGAGTTCTGTAATTGGTAAGGATTTCGTAGTGGGTGAGTCTGCGTGCCATGAGCAGATTCTTGTCTCTGGTGTGCTGAAAGGACTGCCCAATTGCAGAAGAGCTTTAAAAGCTTTCCTGTCTGCCTCCTCCCACTGTCCTGGGCCACCTATCGTTTTCTGAGGGTATTAAGCATCACTGTCCACAGCTATTCAATTCCATTCACTACTCTTTGTCAAATTCCCTTTACTTGAAAGGGAATAGAGACCTTTTTTCTTAAGGGTGCTCTCTGAAGGAAGAAGTGGCATGTTGAGTGTACTTGGGGAACTATTACAGGAATAGGGTGAAAATGTTCTTTCTCTTTGTCGTTTTTTTTTTCCCCCAAGCAATCTTGTGGGGAAGCAATCAGGATGGGAGAGTTCCTGATACTCTCCGCTTTTGACTCTCTGTTTTAAGGATCAAGCACTGTTAATTGAGCTATCCATCTTCTTACGAAGTCATCCTGTTAGCGGATTGAACTAGTGTGAGTAGAAATGTCCTTTACTGTTCTAGGAAACTAATAGAGACCAGGAAGAAATAAACCAGCAGAATGTCTTTGTCTAAATTAAATAGATTTTCAGTTCCCAGGAGGGTTCCACTTAATAGATTGTGAGCAGAGTATAGATATTTATGGTATGAGTTGCAAAGACAAACATGAGTTTGGGAAGATGGCAGATGGTATTGCTTGATTCTTACAAAACTCTTAGCCATCAACAATACAATTCAAACAAATACATGAAGACAGAACTTGTACATTAATATTGCCTCTTTAAAATATTATTTTCTATGGGATACCCATGTCATCCCTCCCAAGCAAGTGCTTTGGACCCTCAGTGACAATTTGTTTTAGTTGGGAAGCTGATCACTGCTGCTCCTAGCAAGCACCTGTATGGTGGCCTGGCAGGCACCCTGTGGCCAGAGAAACACTGCCCACCTGCTGCCCTCAGGACCAGGTTGGTCACAGAATCTGAGCTTGTGTGCTAGAGCTGATCTCATCCCACACTGTGACAGGCACTGGGAATATTGAAGAACTGCAGCTGGCATGGGATGAAGGGTTAGCCCATCAGGTTTTGTTAGATGATTGTTAGGCAGAAGTGTGAAAGATTTCTTGTAAGGATAGTTAGATCTGGGAAACTTCACTGGTGTATGAGAGAGTAGAAACACTATTTTAATCTGCTTTGAAGCCGTTCTCACTGAAGCAAATTCTAAAGGCAAAAGCTATGTATTTGAAGACAAAAGGATATTGAATTGGTGCTCTCAGAATAATGTATTTTAAACTTTTGCTGTTCACAGTCTTACTTTTAGATTCCAAAACCCCTTATTTATGCTGGTGTTGATCCTCATCTTAAAAGGCTCTATGATATATGAGATAATAGGTTCTTTCTGTTTTAGAAGTGGCTAAGAAGTGGCCATTAGCAGATAATTATTAACGATTTCTTCTTTTTTACAGCAGTGTAATAAACCTAAGGATAATGAATCTCTTTCCCTGGGGACATAAGTGCTTTAGGAATAGTGTATCCCTAATTTGTTTCCTGGGGAAAAGCACATGCCATCTTATCTAATGTCACAAAACAGTGTGAATGTATTACCTAGTAGATGTGATTAAAGTTCTTCATGCAAATGCTTCTTCCCATTGATTTTCACCAGAGTCTACACTACCTTTTGCATTCTGGAACAATTTCCTTTATTTCAGAGCTCCACATCCACCATGTTGCCCTGCGGAACGGCTCTGTCCTTTATTCGGTGTCTGGTGCGGAAGAAGAACATCGGTGGCGAAAGCCTTGAGGACACCAAGCTGTGCCGATGCTTATCAACACTGGACCTCATAGCCCTGGGAGTAGGGAGTACCCTTGGTGCTGGTGTTTATGTCCTCGCTGGAGAAGTAGCCAAATCTGATTCTGGACCTAGCATCATTGTTTCCTTCCTCATTGCTGCCATCGCGTCTGTGATGGCAGGTCTCTGCTATGCCGAGTTTGGCGCTCGTGTTCCCAAGACTGGCTCTGCGTACTTGTACACTTACGTTACAGTAGGTGAACTGTGGGCTTTTATCACTGGCTGGAATCTCGTTTTATCCTATATTATAGGTAAGCTTAAGAACAAACACTGGTCCCAGGGGTTTCTGAGACAGCAGATAAGATACAGACTTAGGGCTCTTTTTCTTTTCTATCTCTACACTTAGCTACTTTTTAGTCCTGTTGAGATGAAATAACCAAAATAATTTGATTAGGTTATTTCCTTCTGTGCGTCACCATTGCAAATGGGTTTTTTGCAGGATATTTTTGTAACAATGTGACGTATGAACCACATACCTTGTATGACAATTGTGTCAGACAATTCTGTGATGATGCGCAAGAATAAACAAGTTTTATTTGCCATTTTTGGTCAGCAAAAATAATTTCAGTAAAACCAATAAACTTTTTTCTAAAAATATATACAGCAAGGACATTTACAGGGACTCCACAGGAGTCCTGTAAATGTCCACTTTTCCTTACAGGAAAGTCATGGTGTTTAAGTACTAACTTGCTACTGTATCATTGTACTAGTTAAGTGCTGTCCTATCAGGTAATCCCATAAAACACAAAATTGACCAGATTTGAGTAAAATCAATACTTATGTGGCAGATAGTCAAACAGCTATTTCAGTACTTGAGCAGAGATAACATTTTTGGATTTAAAAATTATTTATCCTAGAGGAATGTGTTCCAAACTTCCATTACATTGCATATGAACAGTTACATTTCAAAAACTGATGTTCCCCAGTATTGTATTAAAATGTATTTCCTGAGAGGAGAGTTATACAAATAAGATTGGCCAAATTGTATTTGGCCATGAACTCTTTGCCACAGGAGAGTGTTAATTTTAAATACAGACTCTAGTAACATATGTCTTGCTAGTAATTTTTTTTACTTTGCTTGTAGGTGGGCAAACTTTCCTTTATGTTCTTTCTTAAAGTGCTTTCTTATGTTACTTTTTATTGTTTAACATATGTCATAGAAATTAAAAATAGCTAGAAATAAGCTTCTTCCAGGATCAGGCATAAATGACAAAGAAATAATTTCTGCAATCTTTTGGGAATAAATGAGGCAAACAAAAATTGTATATTTTTGTTCTAGAAAAACTTTTTACCATTTAACAAGCAAAATTCTTAAACATTAAAATTCTTCAGCAAAGCAAACATCACAGGCTCTGCTTTTTTAAATACAAGTAGCAACAGGCTTAGTTTTGTTTCCTTTTCAGTAGAAGTAGCTGTGTCCCACTGTATGGATGTAAAACCCTAAACATGCTTGTGTTTTATGAAGGTACATCAAGTGTAGCAAGAGCCTGGAGTGGCACCTTTGATGAACTTCTTGGAAAACGGATTGGTCATTTCTTCAGTGCCTACTTCAAAATGAATTACTCTGGGCTAGCAGAGTATCCTGACTTCTTTGCTGTACTCCTTATATTACTTTTATCAGGTAAGAAAATATATGGCTTAATTGATGGTGGTTGTGATATTTTTCAGTTGAAAGTGCTAAATTGTAGGGTTTTGCACAGGAAATACCTTAAGGAAGTTCAGAGCCACATTTTGTATTGGCACAGTGGCTCTCTGAATTAAATATATATAACCAAATTTTCACATGCACTTCTCTTGAAACTGAGTCATGAACCAATCACTTGTCAGTACTTTTTTCTATAAAACCCATTGTACAGATTGATGGTAATAGGAAAATTACACAGTTCTCCATGTTTTCATGGCTCTCTCACCAGCAAATGCTTCTGGAGTGGCCTGAAGGTTAAGCTCTCTAGTTTGGTGATGTGGTCTCCTTAAATTATATATTGTGCATGTAGTGGGCATTTGTAAGGGGGTTTTTCCACCTAAGTTGTTCACTTATTTGGTATATAATAACATTCCCGTTTATAGGTCTTCAGTTGTTTATCCTAGAGTTTGTTTGACCTAAAGGGCACCCCAAGGTACTTATATGGACCAACAGACCAGTTAGAAACCTGAGGAAACCTTTCCTGTCTACTCTTCCAAGTCCTTTCTCTTTACTCATGTACCATGCTTTTAAATCACAAACACTGACACTAGCTACCTCCTATTTGAGGGATCAGAAGGCTCAAAAATACTGCAACTTATTTCCATGTTTGTGTTTTACAATTATTTACCATATAGAAATGTTCCTACTGCCACTGGGAGTGAAGGAAGCAGGAAGTGTATTCTAAAGCGTGCAGTTTGTTTTCAGGCAATACTAGAAGCATTTCAATATTCGGTAGAGGTCTTACCCATATCTCATATACTTGTCACGTTCAGTCTGTCTTTGGATTAAACCAAAGCAGCTTTTCTTCTCTGGAAAGTGAAACTAAGTTATATGTACATAACCTGTTCTCTGGTTCTGAGTGGGTTTTTTTTGACACAGGAAAACATTTCTGTTCTACCTATTGCTCGAATGAATGACCAGTGCATCTGAAGATTTATTAGGTCTCTGTACTTAAAAGAATGGCTTCCTATACTTGCGAAGATCTGGGAGTTGACTTGACTAGGTTTAGTCCAGCATCCTGCCACGTTTGTGGCTCAGAGTTGCCTTTAGGACCAGTTCAGACCCTTATGTCCTCAGGAGGGTTGGGAATGAATGTGGAATACAGCTGGAGCAGACCTTTCAGTTTCACCTCTTCCAAATAAAGGAGACAAAAAATAACACCCTGAAAAGCAGAGCACTGAAACATCACAAACCAAACTATACAGTCCTAGTTTAGATGCTGACATCTTTTGTGTTTTCTCCATTGCCATTGCTGCTTCCGAACATAATTAGAGGTTCTTGAAAAAAGGGAAAAGGTTTTCCCTGTTGTTCATCACTGCTGCTGAGTTTTTATTTGTGTCCTGTCTTTTCATCCCTACCATCATTCCTTCTTCACTCCTTTCCCATTTGTGCTGCAAATTGCCTCTCCAGGTGTCTGTGATAAGGACCCAAACCGCCTGTGACTGAACTGGGTGGAATTCCTCACTGCTGAAAGGAGGGGCAGTGGGGATGGCTTAGGACTGTGTAGGCTGAGCATGATACAGTGATTGGATTGTGAGCTGTGTTGTAAAGCTGAGTCATAGGAGTAGCAGGTGATGTTATACAGAAAATGTTATGTGCTCAGCGCAAGGAAAAGTACAGAGAAATCTGGGGGGTTTGGGGATTTTTGTTTTCTTTGGGCTTTTTGTGTGTTTGTTTGGGTATTGTTTGTTTAATTTTTGGGGTTCTTTGGGTTTATTTTTGTGGGGGGTTGGGTTTTTTTTGTTCTGTTTTGGTTTGGTTTTTTTGATAAAGGACTTCAAAAATGCACAAACTATGATTCACACTGCCTTTTTGGGAAAAACTGAGCTGAAGAAAGCATATGTCTATTTTAATAAAAATGTCATCGGTGAAGAAAACTTGAGCAGCTCATAAGATAATTTCCGTGTTCTGATAAGATAGCAAATATCTCATTAGTGGAGTAAGAAACTTTTTAGACATTATTTTGAGAGGCTTAAAATTTTCAGTCTTAATCTCTAAATAATGAGGGAAAGTATGTATGTGATATAGTGGAATGCTTAGAGAGCAAAGGACCTGTGAAAACTTTCCAATTGCATTTAATATTTCCTGATCTGCTCACTGCCTGTTCCATTAAACTGCTAACACTCTAACACTTAAAATTGTTTGAAATCTAATGATAAAGTAGAATCCTGACTTAATAACTTTCAGATTGTTGAAATGTTCTACTCTGTAATCTAAAGCCATGTGTATTTTGTATCTGTTTTCTAGAATCTTTATGCATCTGCTAACACTCTAACACTTAAAATTGTTTGAAATCTAATGATAAAGTAGAATCCTGACTTAATAACTTTCAGATTGTTGAAATGTTCTACTCTGTAATCTAAAGCCATGTGTATTTTGTATCTGACTGTTTTCTAGAATCTTTATGCATTAGTGTAACAAACATGAGGTGTGCATTTCTTTTAAAGCTGTTACTAATGAACTAGGAAGTGGGACTTAGTCTGATGGATGTGCTCTGAAAAATGTAGAGTCAATCAGTCATATTGTTAATTTAATAATCGTGCCTCTTTTCTTAATCTAACAGATAATTCTTCTGTAAGGAATGTATTCTACTGATCTATTTTTACAAAGCATAGAATTCTTGTAGCTACTTTTACTCCATGGCATAAAACAGAGATATGGATTGGTATCTCAGAGAAGTAAAAAGTAGCCATTGCTAAAAATACTTTTAAATCCTTAAAGAAGCTTTCTTTTATGTGGTTTCCAATATATTTGCCTATTGTCATGCTGTTAAAGAGTCTAGTATGTTTGTGATAATGCTTTTTTTAAAATCTGGTGATGCTTTTTCAGTATTATTCAGAGTACTTACATATATATACGCACACACATGCACCCCTTCTTTTACATGTATTCCTTCTTTAAGTGCCATTTTATTAGTATAATGGGCCATTCACATCTATAAAATATTTTTATTTTACAGGTCTTTTATCTTTTGGAGTAAAAGAGTCTGCATGGGTGAATAGAATTTTCACTGCTATTAACATCTTGGTCCTAGTCTTCGTTATTATTTCTGGTTTTGTGAAAGGTGAAGCTGACAACTGGAAGAAAAGTGAAGAATATCTCAGAAACTTTACTGCAGTAACAGAGTAATTTTTAAAAATCTATTTTCTTTCTCATATTTCAAGCAGTTTTCTCTTTATTATAATAAACATTGTTAGTGTTTTAATATGTTTTGTCACAAACTTCAAAGCAAGTAAGATGATAGTTACTTGATTCAGACATTCTTTCTTTTGCTGTTATTTTTCTCTTTATTACTAGCTTGGACATAAAAATGACACCTCATGCAGTTTTGTAAAGCAGACCTCTGTCATGAAAAGAACACTTAAAACTTTTTTGTTTCAGAGTTCTAGAGTAGGAGGGTGCATGTATTTGTCCTACCAATAATGAGGGGGGAAGAATTATCTTTCTGCTGTATTTTTTTTCTTTATAGGAACTGCTCATCCTATGAAAATGTGACGAGTATGTATGGGAGTGGTGGCTTTATGCCATATGGTTTCACAGGAACTTTGGCTGGTGCTGCAACCTGTTTTTATGCTTTTGTTGGATTTGACTGCATTGCAACAACTGGTATAGTATTTATATATGTGTGTATATGTGTTTAATATGGGGATATTTTTGAAAAAAAAAAAAACCCCAAAGAACCACAAACAATAATACTCTGTCTACAATTCTTACTTTGCTTTCTTCCAAAGCTCTTTTAGTCAATGTAGAATGAGTCTAAGTTCATTCCTGAATGTGGCTATCTGTGGGGAAGAAGGAGGAGGTTCATTCCTGAATGTGGCTATATGTGGGGAAGAAGGAGGAGGTTCTGCTTATTTCATTCCTCTTCTAAAGAAATGATTGCTGCTTTCTGAGTCTGGAAAGTGCTTAGTATACAATTTTTCTGCTCAAATAATGTTCATCACCTGCTCACTTTTACAGTTCTCTGAGATAAGGTGTCTTTCTCAATGGCTGACAGGGAATGAGTATACTGGGTACATTGAAAACATAGGTAAATAACTAAAAATTACGGGCTTGGAATACTGTCCCTGTAAAATGTATTTTATGACCTTTAATTTACCACTACTTTAACACTATTTCTGACAACTAAATACTGAGCTCTGTTCTGTGTGTCTCCATTTGTTTTACTCAGGTTTTTAAAACTTCTATTACAGATGTGATTCCCTTGACAGATTAACAAGTGATTTGTCTTTGATGTTGTCTCTTAAAGCTGAAGGGGAAAAATAGTACGAATTTTTGTTGGGGCATTTTCTTTTCCTTTTTTCAGGAGAAGAGGTCAAGAATCCTCAGAAAGCCATACCCATAGGAATTGTGGTGTCCCTACTTGTCTGCTTCATGGCCTATTGCTTGGTTTCAGCTGCACTGACACTTATGATGCCATACTATCTGCTAGATGAGAAAAGTCCTCTGCCAGTAGCGTTTGAATATGTTGGATGGGGTCCTGCTAAATACGTTGTAGCAGTGGGATCCCTCTGTGCTTTGTCTACAAGGTAAAGATACTGAAATACTAATTCTGTTGGGAAGAGCTGATGAATAATATATTACATTTGTATGTATGTTCGTGTGTTCATTTTGAAGGCTCAGTACATGCAAAGAATTAGCAATAAGTATTATAAGCAAGCCTTGAACTTAAGCAAGTCTAGTTGACAGTAGCTGTGTTAATTTAGGCTCCTTTTTGTTTTTTTTTTTTTTTAACTGTACAGTTATTGAACTCTACCTCTTTGGTAGAAGCTTATTACACCCATTTTATATATATTTATAAGTAAGTATTTTCAAACATATGACCTGCAAGTTATCTTTATTAACTGACAAAGTAAACCTCCCTCATTTTTCCTTTTTTTTGCTGTCCATTCCCAGTGACTCAGCAGCTTTATGGGCTCTGTGTATTTGCAGGCAGAATTGAAGACATGATTAACTAGCTCCACTCCTCATCTTCATTGCCTGTCTCTGTTTTCCTCCAGCAGCCAGTCTGTCTTCTGACATTATCCCTTCCTGTGGTTTCTGTGTGGGTATTTGAGATGTAGACTATAGCTGTGAAAATATTATAATTTATTCCCCTTTGTGAAACTGTGAATGTAACCTTAACATATTATTTTGATTAAAAAGATCAGGGAGGGCACAATATATATTAGTATGTGTTCAAATATATTACACCCCAATTGTAATATGATACAAACGCTTAAATAAAATAGAAAATTGCTTGATACTTGAATTTAGGGATAGAAAAATGCTGATGCCGATCTTTTACCTGAGCTTATGTAGGTAAGGAGTCATTTCCAAGAGCTTCAGTAGTAAGAACACTGGCTGCCTTTCCACAAAGGAAAGCAAGTTGCCTGTGGAAGCACTAACACTAACAGCACTCTGACATAACCCTGCAGGCATTAGCCTGAATATGAGTTTGTTGACTGTGGGCAATGGTTTAAGGGAAAGGAGCATTTAGATCCAGGAGGGGATAGAAACATGAAGTAGTTCCAGAAGGACACTAAAAGAAATGTAGGACTGACTGAAGAATGTCACAGTTGCACAGTTCATCCTGGGATTGTTTTTGTTATTTCTATATATTTGTCATGGTCCCCTGAGGTTGGAGGGTTTCACTGATTTTTTTTTCTTTACATTGATAAATAGTAGACGTTATATATAAGAAACTAGATTAAAGAAATTAATGCTGGAAAACAAAGTGAACTGAAATGGTAAGAAATTTTTAGAAATTTGAAGTGTCGATCTCTTTTTCCAGTGTGTTCTGAAGAATTACATGTACTCCTGTGGAGAGATTAATCTTTCAGTCTGTTAACTGATGTTAGTTTAGAACAAAACAAAGGAAACTATGTTTCATGCTCTTCAGTTTAGAGGTACAATGAAGGAAAAACATTGGGATTAATTGCTTTTGGTTTCCTGTTACTGTGCTATGTCATGAACTTGTTTTGCCAGGTAAAGATGTTTGTTAATACTGCCATTATGTATGTGAATGTACATAAAGAAGGGTAGGACAAATGAACCTTACAAAGCTAAAACAACAAAAAACTTCTGGAATTTTTTTGAATGTACCTTCTTTGTGGAAGGTACACTTATACATCAAAATCAGTTCATTTGCATAAAACTTCTCTCCTGTTTACCCTTAATACTTGTGTCCCACAAGCATTACTGGATGTACCTAGCACCTGTGGCATGTAAGAGCTGTGCCTTCTTTAAGTGATAGAGTTGCTTCTCTAAAGTAAGAAAGGAAACCCTTCACCTGGTTAAAAACTTATGTGCTTGCTGCAGAGGTTGTACTACCTATGATTTCACCTTTTGTTTTCTTAATTAAAAGTATTTCTCTTTGAGGGAAAGAAGCCACCTAATTTAAGAAATATGTTTAAGAGCTTCAGGTTATCAATAGTTTAAAAGCTTTATGTGTTCCAATGACATCTAAATTAATTAGCTTTACTTCTTCCAAAAAAAATCTTAATGCAGCTTGCCTAGAGGTGCTTTAATCGAAAGAATTAATCTGCCCAAGTATACTTGTATGATGGTGCTTACTTTGAATTACTGTTAATCAGCAGGCTTACATGGAAATATAGAGTGTAAGGGATGCTGCTTATGCTTATTTATTTGCTGCTGCTGACTGACAGACTTTCTCCAGGAATACTAAAGCTTAATTGCATAGTCAGTGTGATCTGGAACATGTTCCTGGTCCATTAATACCCAAGAGTTATGGTGATGGGAAGAGAGTTATCTTGCTAATCTGGATTCCGTCTGATGAAGCAATTTTATTACCTAAATTAATATAATAATAATGATAAATCAACTTCGCAGTTAAAAAAATCTATTTGTGTCTGATCTGTAGTATTTTGGGCTGTGGGGCTTTCTGGTTTTGTCTTACAACCATACATTTGGTTTCTATACATGCCATTAATTAACATTTTTTATCTTGTCCATGAATACAACTCTGCATGAATTGTGTTTGCCATGTTGCATGTGTTTGCTTTTTACTCAGTCTTCTTGGATCCATTTTCCCAATACCACGTGTAATCTATGCTATGGCGAAGGATGGGTTGCTTTTCAAATGTCTAGCTCAAATCAATTCCAAAACGAAGACCCCACTAGTTGCTACTCTATCGTCTGGTGCAGTAGCAGGTGAGACTAAGAGTTGATCCTTGTAAAGAAAGGTGCACTGCTAAACACGTTGAATATATGGAAATAAACCACTGTTGTGCAGCTTTGATTTGCTTTGGACTGAAATGATCAAATCTGCTTGTTGCTAGGTAGTCTACCAGTACAATTTTTCTCTACCTCAGATTTTTACTTGTTGGTTTATCTCAAGTACTCTCAAAGCCTAGGGTCAAAACAAACAGTAGCCCAAAACCAAGCACATCAGTCGACCAAACAAAATCTTAAGAGCAGCAACACAGAGCCTAAGCAAAACTATACCTAAACCCATTAACTCCTCCAAGCTTTCTTTTTGTGTAGTTGGGTTTACCAATAAAGCATTGTGCTTTTAATAACCTGTACTTGAACTATACATTTTTCTGTTCTAGTCTTCTCGGCTCTATGTTCCCTTTGCCCCGAATTCTGTTTGCCATGGCACGTGATGGTTTACTCTTTAGTTTTCTTGCCAAAGTGAATAAGAGGCAGGCACCAGTTTCTGCCACCTTGACAGCAGGGTTCATCTCTGGTAAGCTCTCAAAGCCCATGTTACTTAAAACTGAGATTTAAACACTCTATGCACGTGCATGGTACTTTATATTTTTGAAAAGGGCTGCTTGTTAACTTCCCTTGCATGTACAATGGGAATAAAATTACTGAGTAATCAATGGGTGTAAGAACTCCAGATCAAGCCAATCATGGTGGTGGTGATGGTCTTAATGCCACAGAAATTTTATTTTTTTTTAATATTAACCCCCGTATGGTGAATAAGCTTGTTGCTTAATCTGAGTCCCTTAGGTTGATGCTCTACTGGCAGGGCTTCCTTGTCTGATGTAGACCTACTATATTCATCCCATCTGTAATGGGGGGAAAATAACTCACTTTTTTTTTTTTTTTTTTTTTTTTTTTAATGAAAAGGGAAAAAATTTCTTTTGCAGCAGGATCAACTTTTGTGTCAACTACAAGGATTTTTTAAATTGTCTCCCATAGAAAATGATTGTTGTTGTATAGGCTTACCAAGTTGTGGCTGAGGGGCATGTGTGTGTTGGGGGCTTATGTGTCCGTACATATATGTACACACATACGTGCCTACATTTATTTCACCAAAACAGTATTTTGGGAGCCATTGCCAATTCCTAAGGTAAATTCTTAACATTCAGTTCTTTCACTTCTGTTCGTACTTCTTCCTGAGGTACATATAGCTGTGCCCAAATTTCATTGTCATTTTAGTGGGATGTTTAATCACCCTGGAAAACCAGAAGCTTTAGAAGTATTTAGTTCAAAGGAAAATAAATAAGTTTTTTTAAGTAATTCAAATATCAATACATGTCTTAGAATTTTTATGAACCTTGGCTAAAATTAATCTCAAAAAACGGTACAGGAATGAGACGAAAATATTTTTATTTATAGTCAGGGTCATCCTCAGAAGCCACAAGACTGGAACTGCTCAAACTGTGTACTTGACAATAATGCAGAAAGGCACAGTTGTTTTCCAGGTAGTTCCCACATGATGCATTATTATCAGTTCCCTTTTCTTTGGTCAAAGTACAAATAGATTGCAAAGCATTAGTTTTATTATTTCAGCTTTATTTTATTTGAATTTATCTAATTGACATATTCTGCCATAAGAATTTGGAAGTGCAGTTTTGTGGGATGAAATCAAGATCTTTATGTGAAATCACAGTAATGATGAGAAGAAAGAATAGTGTATTACCTAGCTGGTAAAGTGATTGGTATAGCTACACAGCCCTGCCTGTAGCTCTGCAGCAGCTGACATTGGACTGCTTCTAGACAATCTTTAGCAATCTGGTGCATCAACAGCTCACCAGAAAAACACCTTTACTGCTGGAGCAGCATTTCTTCTTCTATATTTTTAAACCATATTTGGCAATTTGTGGTCATAAATAGTTTTGACAGAATAGTTATGGATGTATGCAACAGCTTATAAGCTTATATTATCTGACTTTTCTCTGCATTTGTAGCATGAATAGTTTTACAGCTGTAAGAAACGTTAAGGAGATGGGATGCTTAATTAAAGTTACCAAGTCAAGACTACAGCTGAGGCAACCATCACGTGTTATTACATGACTGACCTTTTCACAGGTGGTAATCACCATGGCAGACCATAGCAAAATGTTTTGGTGTCAGTCCAGTTTCACCATTAATGGACCTACTGTTGTCTCTTAGAGTAGAACTAAGAGATGTGGAAAATAAATACTCTGCCTTTTTTTCTCTTAATATAGAAGAATTACTAAGAAGAAACTTGCAGGCATTTTTCATCTTGTTTCTAAAGTTAACATCCAGGCTACAGAGTAGCCTTTCGAAGCTGGGATTTAAAATTACATATAGCTACCATACATGAGGTTTTAGTAGGTTCTGTTCTTCCTCAGCTTTGCTCTTTAGAGCATGAAAAGCAGTGAGGTATTAAAAAAAAATCTACACTGCAAATTGCTTTTGGATTTAGGAACATCCACTCACATTGAAGAAAACAGGATGGTCTTTCTTAATTGGAAAAAGAGACTCCCAGATTATATGAAAGTTGTGTAATTCAGCAGTCTTGTTTTCAGAAAATCACATTTTGCTTCCTCCCTTAGGATCAAATACCAGGGGAGTATGTGTCCATGTGTTTGTGCACTTATGCAGCTCTCCACAAATACATTAACAAATGTATACCATAAATATTTTGAATATAGAATAATTTGGGTGTGCATATGCACACAGTGTATAAAGACTACATTTAATAGTTTCTTTTGATGTTGAGATTATTGATGATTCAAAAAATCTGCATCTCAAAAATATTAATAAAATACCAATCCTTTAAGAGGCTCTTAAAGTATGTGTATGTATTTCAAATCAATTGGAATTAGCCTTTCATTTACTGATAGCTTCTCCTAATTTTTTTATAAATAATGTGCTTCTGTGTGCAAACAGCATAGACTAAAAAAGATGTTCCAGAATCTCCAAATGAATATGGCATTAGCTTTTATAAATACAAGATTTCTATAATTACTTGCACTGCCATGGAAGTTTCTGCCTCTGAGTTCAATGATCATAAGAATATTAATTCTTGAGAGATGTTACTGGTCATTCCTGAAGGTGAATTGAAAACTAATTTTAGTAAGATAACCATTAAAAAAAAAACCTCACAAAATTATTTTATTTGAGAAAACTCCTGAAAGTCCTCTTCACACAGAGCTCTTTCCCAGCTCAGCAGAAATTTTACATCATAGTGAATTTTTCTCAGTTTGGCAGTGGGATCCATCCCTTCAGCTTTGGTGAGATTCTGCTGCAGGATCTGAACTTCATTCTGTAAAAATGTATTTTTAATACGGCCCAAATTCAACAATATGTGTGCGAATACTTATATCCAAATAAATCCAATATAAGCATTTGATTATGCAGCATGACTGTAGGACTCATCAGGGCCTATGTATATGAATGAGATTCCCAACTGTGGGGAATTAGGTCTGGAATGATACCAGTAGCTTAAAAGATGTGGTTTTCAGAATTATCGTGATTTCACTCATATTGCTGTCAGTAAAACAATAAGTTATGTTGCAGACAGATTTTAAAATCTTAGCTTAATACATTTTTAATATTAATCTTGGCACTTATGGTTAGACTTGATGATGTTAAATTTCTTTCCCAGTGTGGATGATGCTACAATTCTATGTCAGTCTCCTGGAATCTCTTCCATCTCTTTTCTTTTTTAGCTGTAATGGCATTTCTGTTTGACCTAAAGGCATTAGTGGACATGATGTCTATTGGCACCCTTCTTGCTTATTCACTTGTGGCAACCTGTGTCCTCATTCTTAGGTGAGCCAAAACCATCCTTTGTATTCTACTGTGGGGTTTTTTTGGGTTGGTCAGTAAATAAACAGAATTCATATTTACAAGACATGTTTTTTGTTAGATAGCCAGTAGCTGTAAACATATAAATGGTTTCTGAGAAGCAGTGACTCCTCTAAGTAAACAATGATATATTGTTACATAGGTATAGCAATGAGTTGGGTTAAAGATTCTGGTGAAATCGAGACACCTTTTACTTTCCAGAAGAAGTATTGGTCCAAGCATTAGTCCCAAAGGTACTAAATATAAGCTTGAGTACAGAATTCAGTGAATGATACTTGTATATGAATACAGTCTACACTGTACATCAGGCATATTGCATTTTGGGGAGTATATGTGAAAGGGGTTGATGTTCCAGTAGGTTCACAGAATGAACAAGGTCTAATAGTTCCTTTGTATTATCCTAGTTAGAAATATAAGACCAGACAAGTGTTTTAAGATGTGGTGGCCCTAGAAGAGAGGGCAAATATGAGTGAGATTATAAATACTTCTCAGTAAAACTCTGTTTTCAGTCATGTTTGTAAAGCTAGGGAATTATATACTGCTAGCCACAGCTCACTTTATTATGTATTGCTCTTCTGATTTTAAAAAGTTAGCCTTTATTACTTAAGGGCAAGTAATTAACTTTGAAAAGTGTAACAGCTTAAATTTGGCTCAAATTCATTGTCACAATAATTTACACTTTAAAAGAGAAGCCTATTCTATTTTAAAAGAACTGACTTACCATAAATATTTTTAAAAATACACTCAAAAGCTAACACAGCAGATGTCAATTTTCAGTTAATGCCAGTTAGTAGCCTCTTAGAGTATAGGAAGCAAGTCAGAAACTTACTCTTTCCTTGCTGTTGACTACCAGACCCACTCCTTTCTTTCTGTATGGGACTGGTCATTTATCTGAGCTATTGGTGCATTCAAGTAGCTTAAAAAACTGCCAAAAAAAATCTCCAAAACAATCCAAAAAGTGTGTTGCCATAGTATTTTTATATGACACTGACTAATAATGCTGTGGCAGTGCAGTTATAACTTGAGAAATTCTAATGCTCTACTGAAAAGAATTTAGTACTTCAGTAAATTCCTAGAGTCATATTACTTCAAATCCAGAAGTGTGCTTTATGTTTTTTTATTACTGTTTTTTATGCATAGGTACCAACCCACCTATGAGGAACCAAAATACTCTCCAGAAAAAGCAGCTTTGGCTGCAGCTGAAAGGGAATCTGCAGTAAGTGAGTCACAGATAAACATGATAGAAGAGAATCACTTCCGTCTTCAGGCCTTGATTAATCCATCCAGTTTACCCACTGAGCAGACTGCAACTATAGTTAACTTCTTAGTGGGCCTCTTAGGTAAGTATTTGGCTGTCCGAACTCATATATGCATTAACATTTATAGTGGAATTTTATTAAAGACAGAATTAAAAATCCACTGATAACATGCCTTGTTTCAGTCATACATGTGTCATTCTGTGCTGCTATCCTTCATGAATCTGTCTAATCTGTAGTCATTTTCATTTAATTAAACATATTCATAACAACAGTACATATTGAAGCTTGCTACCACTCTTCTTAAAAGTCACTTCCTCTTCAACACAGGATTAAGTGACCTATTTCTGTAATTTTGTTTTTTATACAGCTTTCTTGATTTGTGGCTTGAGTGTCCTCATTACATATGGGATTCATTTCATTGCTAACTTGGAGCCCTGGAGTATTGGCCTTCTTGCTTTATTGGTGATATCCTTCATAGTTACCATTCTCCTCATCCAAAGGCAGCCTCAGAACCAGCAGAAAGTAGCCTTTATGGTGAATAACTTGTTCTCTGTGTTATTCTCTGATGACAGCTTCGGATGGATTTTAATGAGTGGGAGAGAGAACTTAAAGCTGGAAAACAAGTCAGAAACTGATGAGTGTACAATCACTTGTCTGTGTAGTCTGCAGTCCTTTGGACCTAATGCAGAGTAAAAGTACTTTCATTTTGCAGTTTCACTTATGTTCTAAGATCAGTTATTTAATGGAAATAATGAAGTACAGTGATAAAGGTTAAGGAATCTGGTGGAGGTGGGGGAACATTTCAGAATAAGAGAGATAGATATATTATTTTTCAGCTGTAAATACAGGAATTCATTAGTATATGTCCCAGACAAACTGGAAAGCTTTTTGTAGACTTAGAGAATATATATTAAACATAATGTGTTTTAAAAGTTTAAGATCACTGTTGGTTAAGCCCAGTGAAAATTTCACTACATTACGACATCAAAAAAAGTTCAATTCTTTATTAGTGATTACATGTTACCTCTGGTTTGTGTTACATACCTGAAGTGTGACATGCAAAAAAATGTATGTTTAATAGAAACATATTAAATATTTCCTTTTAGGTCCCACTATTGCCATTTTTGCCATCATTCAGTATACTGGTAAATATTTACTTGATGGTACAATTAAGTGGAGAGACTTGGATGAGATTTAGCTTCTGGATGTTACTTGGTATGTACTTCTGTTCATTTCAGTTGCTTCATATACTAGAACTCATGATTCCCAACTTAGAACATTCTTTTCCTTCAATATTTGAAAAAATCTCTGTGATTTAATAAAAATCAGCTAGTAATTCTGATAAAAAAGAATAGCATGCTTCAGAAGAAGTATGTATATGCATTCAAAATTACAAATATAGGTTTTTAGGTAATAGGAAGAATTCCAATAAGACGTTTTGTTTTTTTTTCATAGTAAGTATAGCCAAAATTATGTAGAAACCTGCTTGTAACAGGTTTCTTCCCAGTATATCAGTCTGTCCCCTTTTAGATCTAAAAAATTGTCTTAATTCCATCTAGACATGAATTAGAGATAATACTTTCCATAACTTGTTAGAGCATTTAATTATGCAAAAAAGATGCACTGGAATTTCTTGTAGAAACAGAGGTGACCTAAAGCATGAGCTCTGATTCAGATATCTGAAGAAGAATATTCTTCAGCAAAAATCTATTCGGCCAGAGAAAAAATATCTACTTTTTAATGCACTACTTGCCTGAAAACCCTATGAACTTTTTTTTTTTTTTTCCTTTTGGAAGGTTTCCTCATTTACTTTGCTTACGGCATCAGACACAGTGTTGAAGGTCATCGTGGTAATGGAGATGATGATTCTTGTTCAGAAAATAGTGGGATGCAAGAAAAAAACCCAGTGGATGACCCTGAAAATGCAAATGAAAGGGATCAATTTCTTCCACATGAAAGGACAAGTGAATGTTAAACTCTGCAAACACACAAATCTTTTAAACCTTCAATTGGCATTTTACTTGCAGACTGAAATTTCAGAAGCTTTCTGCCAACATGTGCCTCTTGAAAGTGTTTACTACAAGGCCTGACTGATATTTTGGAGAAGCTGCTAATCCATCTTCATAATTTCAGAACTTACAGCATGGAGATTAATATTTAAATTTTTTTTAGAAGTACCCTTTGGCAAGCAAAAATTTGGAGACATTGTTTGAAGTGTCATTCAAAATCACTGTCAATCATCGGATATGAAGAATTTTAGAACTGTCTGAAAGAAGTTCTGAGTATTTGAAAATCCACTGTGAACATAAGTGCCTTTCATACTCTTGCTTATCGTTGTTATGTGTTTTGGTAACAATCTAAATTCTCTTCCTTCTGTTGAAGTAACTCATGGGAGATAAATTTCATTCATACAGACCTGGAAAGTATTTGCAAAATGAATGGTAATGACATGGATTAGATACTTTGTAAAAATTAGAGGAGCATTTATTTATGAGAAAAAAGTAATTGCTTATCTTTATTAATCATGACTATTAATCTGTAGTCATTGAGAACTCAAGCAGTGAAGATACTTAAAAGATTTTTAGTCCCTCTAAACAGCATTCAAGTTTTCTACTTAAGTGTATGAATTTTCTTTGAAGGACGCTTCTCGCAATAGAAGCTCTTTCGTTTTCTGCAAAATCATCAGGGAAATAATATGTTGGTTACAGTATTGATAGTGGCAATCAGATGTGATTTAGCAAACTGTGCTTTTGACTTCAGAAGGGCCAGAATTTCATCTGACTAAATAATTTGCTACTTACCTCCATCAGTCATCCAATTTTCCTCCTTACTACTCGTTTTCCCCTCTATATTTTCTCCTTTATACGTGTTCCAGAATTGATATTGCTGAGATTAGTGTTACACATTGCTTCTATGAAAAATTAACTAACAAAATCCCAGTTTTCTTTTCAGATGGTAGGGGAGGCTAAAAAAACAGAGGTCTGGGTTTTGGAAAAAAAAAAACAACTTATCAAAACAGTATTTCATTGCTTCATTAAGTCTTAAAATGTATGTTAGTGAAGCACTTTTTTGTGAGCCAAGCCTGCATCCACAAATCTGTTAATGTGGGTATGATGTCTAAATGTAATTTATGTAAAGAACCAAACTGGTGAAGCAGTGCTGGGTAAACAATTATTTTAATGCTGGTAAAACCAGAAAATGTTCTTCTTTCAAATCATGTTATCTATCAAAGGCACCCAGATATTTTAACACTTTTTGTCAGCAAGGAGTAGGTTCAAGTCCCATGAAGGATTCCACAATATGAAGTGATTTTGCAAGAATATATTTACAAAAAGTCCTTCCCTAGAGTAAGAACAGTCTTGGACTTTGTCGTGGAGAGTTGCAATCTGTTGCTGGTACTAAGCATTAGTATTAATCTCTGTTGTTAGGTATAAGAACTTCGATGCCATGAGAGCTATGTTGGTTGACAGTGAAGAGCACCTTACTTTTTATAATGGCTGGAATTTTATGGGGAAAAAAAAAAAAAGAAAAAACAAACTAGTTAGGTTGCTTCTGTCTCTCTCCTTTTTCAGAGAAATAAGTTGCTCTTTTTAATCTTAAAATCACTTCTTTCATGGTAGTCTTAAATCCTCAGCTTCAAAAAAAGCCATTGCTGTGGGAGCAAGTCAGCCACGCCCATGTGAAGATTTTGCATGATGTCTTTACAGGCCTACAGTGAAACACAGTTCTTAAAATTCCTTCCACATCTCAGCATGTGGGAAGCACAGACTTACTTTTTGCTATGGTTGTTGATGCCATAGAGCAGGCCAGCCAGGCTCCCAGGGCACAAGCTGCTGCTGTTCTGTGCTGTACTAGGAAGACTCCATTTCCTCCCAAGGCCATCCTAGAGAATGTATGTGTGCACACCTGTCCATGCATTTGCATCTGTCTGAAATTAGCCCATAGCGAATTTGATGTACTGGTTAAAATAATTTCTGTATTGCACTGGACTTCTCCTTTCAAGGGATACTGCCAATACACTTAGCTTCTGACTAAAGCAAGTGCTAGCTAAGGCCTCTGGAGAGAACTAAAAGAAGTAAATTTTCTAGCTTATTTACCTGATGAATGTGTCAGCCCTTTGTGTATTGACAAATTCCCCTTTCACTTGTATGAATATTTCTCTCCACTTGTTAGCAAAATTAATTATTTTAAAATAATAGGATGCACCTGTACAAGTGTTGCTAAGACAGATGGGAGGAGCTGCAGCACCAGAACTATCCACATAACTAATGAGATATAAAATGAAATTAAAGGAAAGGCATTGGGTACTCTTAGTTGCTTCAGCTGTGGAAAGCTTATTTATACGTGTGTATAGTCATTATGAGTCAGTGGCTGAGTGAAAACAGACAAGCCAGAAGTAAGATATTTATGGTAAATTTGATGTGCGTTTGTATATGCAGTGTTAAAATTCCAGATGCTTTAGCAGGACTCTGCAGAAGCAAAGGACATGCCTTGCTAGTCCTTACACAGAAGCAATGGATGCAAGAAATCCTGATCCTTTTCTCACGTTTGCTGTATCTCTGCACTTGCTGAAAGATCAGCTGAAACCACAAGTCCATTGGAATTAAATCATTGTTATTTTTTAACACAGTTGTTGGTATTGTAAATTGTTCTGTGCGTAATAATGGTACATATGGTAATAATGGTACATATTAATACAAAATATCTACTTTTGAAGGTAACTTATTGGGTTATTATTTCCTTTGCAGAAAAAAGTTCTTAGAAGATTTTTTTTGGGTTTTTTTTTTTTTTTTTTTTTTTTGTACATTCAGGATATGCCATTAGATAAAAGAATTATTCTTCCCTAGTTGGCTTTAAGAAAGTAAGCCAAAGTATATTTAAAACAGAACAAATAAATCTTTTTGTTCTGATGTATAGGAGTTATAAAACATTTCTGAATAACTGACGTTAACTAAAGTGGTCTTCCTGTGGTATTCCAGTCCTCATTCTGCAATGGGATTTTTATGCGGTAACTTAGATTTCATTGTCTGTTGTCATGGATAAAACTATTCTGTTAATAATAGTATGCTTTTTCCTGCACAACAAATGCTGGTCAGGTTCCTGAAATCTGTCATTGTGCTTATGTTGCCAAGTGTTAAAGCCAATTTTATTACCTGCTGTTGGAGAACCAGCAGCAAGAAATGTCAGTCCTAGTGATACAGAGTTACGTAAGCAGGAATTGACTTGTGTCATCCAGAAACTTTGAATGATACAATGAATTTAGAAGCAAAGCTTGGTAAAGCTTAAATATATATTCTGTATTTTATTACATGATAAATTTACAAGTCTAGTCACCTTTCCCCTAAAATTTATGGAAAAAAAAGGAGATATATTTAAGAAATATAAGGTAATGTTTTCATAGAATTTTTAATAAGTGCCAATATCAATGTGCCATAAGCATCCTGAGGGGGTGACAGTGCAGGAAACCTGCGTGGGACTGTGCAATTGGGTATGAGGCCTTTGACACTGAGACACATTTTTTTACAGTAGGAATTTAATTCACAAGAAGTCTGGTGTGTCTTACTTGAGTGTATAAAGAGAAAATGAAAGCACCTTTTTAATGCTCTTAGGCCCTAATTCTTCCTGGACATGCTGGGAAGTCTGTATGAGTAGCAGTATGTTCACTGAAAGCACTGAGGTTACTCAGTGTTAAGCAAATACAAATTTTACAGAAAGAGCGGGTGGTATTTCATATAGTGTAGGATCTTGATGTTTGTTTTTAATTTCCTGTACCTTTAGTATTTCTTTCTGGTATGTTTTGAGGACCTCTGCATTTTTAATAGTTGGACCTTTTCAAAACTAAATACAATGCCTTTACCCGGTGCTGATCTATTTTCCGTTTGATCTTAAAAACCAAACTCCTTACATGAGCTGAGTTGAAGGATTTCTGTGCATGGACATGCAGACATGCAATACAAAGAACTGTATATGTATATATTTTTTTTATTGTCAGTTGGATAAATTCTGTTGTTTTTCTGTGTTTTCTTGAGCCTTGTACGAGGTCAACTCCAGCTTCACCAAGTTTAGTTGGAGTAAGAACATGAGGATTTCAATATTTAGGAGAGCTTTTTTCTTTTGTGGTATCAGAAAGTAAAGCATGAAATATGTGTTACATATCTTTAAAAACAATTATGTGTGAATCATTTTATAAAAATTAGCATTCATATCTGTCTTTTCGTTTGTATGGACATTTTAGTCATTTCTGTATTGTATGCTGCTGAGCATTCAAAGTGTAGATAGGATGATTATGATGCAATTTAAACTACAAATTTGTATTTCTTTGAAGTGCTCTATCAGAATGAAAAGTCTTGAATTTTTATGAATGTAAAATTGCTTGTATTTAAGAATATGGTGCTTTTCCCCCACTTTACAACAGAATTGTTACCAGTAACATTTTTAGTTACCTTAGTTCCAAATTTTAATGGAAATTGCATTGCTCCTCATTTACTGTAAAACATGCTTTGTGGGATAACAATAGTGCATTTGTTCCATATTTTTAAATAAAGTTGAATATCACTTGTATGTCCTTCATACAGCACCTGTAACTTTAACCACTACTATTGTTTTAGTTAACACTAAAATAATATAGTAACTTAACATCATGATTATGCCAGATATCTAATGTCATGACATTACACAAATCATAGTACATTTAAAATAAATAACATGATACCATTGTATGCACTGTATAGAGGGAACAGAGAAGAACAGCCTTTGATTTGGGCATTTTGTGTTACACTGCCAAACCAGAGATGATGTTAGGTTTGATTTCCAGAGGGGGTGAGTGGCCCTCAGCTTCATGCTCAACTTTCTGAAGCACCAAGCCTTGTCCTGGTATTCACCCGACCTCAGCGCTGGACAAATAAACTCATTGTTGTCTTCTTGTTCCCTTTTTGTGGAAAAAACCCAAACCAACCACAACACTAACAACACCCCCCCCCCCATCCCAATCTTAAAAAAAAAAACCTCCAAAACCCAAAAAGGACCCCAAACAACCCAACCCCAAAACCTTAATCAGTTTTGAATAGTATTGTGAGTATGGCAAGAGAATAAAAGCATGTAGGCAATGGATGACAGTGGTCTGGACACAGAACCCTACTGACAGAGCAAGATTATCATCTGGCACTGTTTTCAAAGACATTTGAGTAGTCATCTTTGTTCACAGACTTAAAAGTAGTTATAACAGTATTTCTTCTGAGGTATATTCTTTATAAGGAATCATATAATAGTATTCAAATTATTAATAATCACCTTACTGTACATACAGATATACTAAGACTGGTCTTGAAAATCTAGGTCCCATGAAGCAGTGGAATAGGGCCACTGATTTAAATGAGGACAAGTCATTCTGCAAGCATGTCACATTCAAATCACATTTAAAATATTACTTTAATCTATCAGTTTACTCATCTGGAGGACTGGGTTCCTTACATGAAGATTTACATTAGCTTTTCTGATGGCTATAAATGAAAATGTCTTTCATGCTTACCCATTGTAGAGTAAAATTCATAAAATAACTTTCTTCATCATACACATTGTACACATAGGTAAAAGGAATATGTCAGTTTAAATATGTCTTAAAATTAATGCAGTCTGAGTGTTATTTCCATGTGCTATTACCATATTTTCCACAATACACTAATACTTGAAGCTCAGACACCATTGACCTACCCTGTGTGTGAAAGCAAAAGGGAAATTTCACCTAGGAAGGCACATAAGGATTGCAATCACTAGCTTTGCAGATGACAGGGGGAAAAAAAGCCCACTCTTCATCATAAGCAGGAGTTGTGAGTATTTCCACTGCAGATTTGCAGTTTATACTACACAACTTTTCTGAGTTCTCTTTGAGATTCATTTACATTAAACCAAAGACTGATAACTTTTTCAGATATAATACTTAGTATTCTAATTGTTTCAAGGGGAACCACTTTTTAAATACTCTGTAGCAACCAAAATATTCTTTTTAAAAATTTGTTACAGGTAATGGATGACATGCTTATGATACACTGATAACAGAATGAAAAAGAGATCATGACATTTCATCATCCTACTCCACTCCTGGGCCCTACTGGCTTCTTTATGCTAACCAGGTGCCCCAGGGTGAAGTCTCAGAGCAGGGTCAGGCAAGCAAGTCTCCAAACTCTGCATGTGTGCGTATTTATGATGGTGGGGGAACATTATGCATGGACCTTCTTACTTTTTGTGTGGATGCAGATGAAGCCTAGGCTTCCTTAAAGTAATCTGTAAATGTTCTGTTCTCATATCTGCTGTGACCCTGGAGCTGTGGTCAGGGACACAACTTTTGTTTATTTTTATTCACATTGGACTGTGGTTGTGTCTACTGCAGGGTGTGCCTTTGATCTCTGACAGCCATTCTTTTCCCCCGTTCAAGTCCAATCTTGCCTTGCATCTACCTTTGTGGCCCCTCCAGTTACATTTTCCTCTTCCTTCTCCTACAAGGAAACCCTCAAATTTCAAGGAATGGCTTTTTACAGCTCATTGTGAGCAGAAACACACACGCGGCAGACATCAAGTTTACCACCTTCATCTCTTTGCTACGGGAGAGAGAGCTGCGCCGTCTCAATGTGCTTCACCTGTGTCCAGAGAGAGACCGCCTCTCTGTTCCACAGTGAGGTAGCTTTCGGTGTGGCAGGCTGATACGAGTGCCACAGTTTGACGCAAAAAATATACTTTTGCTCTCTTAGGCCAGCACTGTTCGGTGCCATACATGCAGCCCCGGGGTCAGCTGCGCTACAGCCCGTGCGGCTCTCGCTGCCCCACCCGGCTGCAGGCCCCAGCCGGACCTCTGCAGAGCCTCGTATGGCGAGGGGCAGCTGGCGCCGAGGAGCTGCTTCAAGAACAGACATCCCCGGGTGTCCCCGAACGTCCTGCGGCTGTAACTCCGCTCCGCACCCCGAGCCTGCAGCAAGGAAGGGCGGGGGGCGGCGGGAGCGGCCCGGCCCCGGCCCCGGCCCCGGCCCCTCCCCGCCGAGGCACCCTGGGGCCGCCTCACGACGCGCCCGCTCCGCCGCCGCCGCAGCGCCCGGGCCGCTCCCGCCATGCGGCTCTGGGTGCTCCTCAGCCTGCTGCTGCTGCAGGAAGCGCTGCCACACGGTGAGCCGCCGCCCGACGGGTCCCTCCGCTTTGTGAGGCGCCGCCGGCTTCCCTTTTCCCAGCCGTACCCGCCGGCCAGACCGTCCCGGGGACGGGAGCGGGAACCATCACGGGAGGGGGCGGCGGCAGGGCTCCCGTCCCGCTGGGCAGAGGCGGAGGGAAGGCGGGTTGGTCGCATCGTGTGAGGCCAGCCGGTCGCCGAAGCCTTCAGGCGAAAATGTGGGCTTGGGTTTTGGGGCTGCTCCTGCCGCCTCCTCTCTTTGGGGCAGAAGGCGTCCGATCCCGTGTGGCGCCTGAGGAGGGACAGTGCTGGACGTGGGACGGCGTTGGACGTGGTGCTGGGATGTAGAAAACAACAACAAAAAAATTTTATATGATTGAGGGCATCGAACTTTACTCATAACTTGAGTTATTACGAGAAAAGTTCTCATAACTTTTTTCTCACAGCCGCTTCAGGCTGTGAGAAAGTCTTGGTGGGGAAGGGACATTCGTAACTAGTTCTTGACTTACGTAGACTTTAACTAGCAAAAGGGAGCTCTTTCCCTCTTGCAAAATGTAAATGAACTTATTAATACTCACTTGGAAGAAACAACAAAAAAGTAATTCCATTACTTTTCACTGTGGAAGGGCTTGGGGATCAAGGCCTGCATAACCTGTGGAAGGGTTTGTAGAGAAATAGGAGGCAGGCTCTTAGGTGTGTGGTGAAAGGCAGAAGCACTTACCACAAGTACTTTAGTAGGTTATAAGGAAAAAATTCTTATAAGAATATAAAAAATTTTCTACCCTAAGAGCTGATAAGCATAGAGAGAATTTGTCAGAGACTGTAGAGTCTCCAGCCTCTGGGAAAGTCAGAGCTCAACTGGACATGGCTCAGAGAAGTTGAACAGAGATGGGAAGGGACTTCCAGAAGCCTTTTCCAGCCTAGTTTCTCTCATGACTACATGCAGAGGAATTGCACTGTGGATCAGAGTGATGTGGGAGAGGATTTCTGTTGAAAGATCTGGTCTGTGGGTATAGAGTGATGTGGGAGAGGATTTCTGTTGAAAGATCTGGTATACCCACATCAAGAAAAGTGGCTTCTATTTGAGAAGTAGACAATAAAAACACAGAATAAGAAATTAGTTGTAACTTTGGCTACAGAAAGATTTCCCAAGTCTCTGTTCTTGTCAGTTTCTTATGTTTATACTGAGGTGTGACTGGGTGCTTCCTGCTCTGCCATCCAGAAGCTTAGCGATGGGAGAAGGTAACCAGGCATGTTTAATAAGAGTTTCTTGTCTGAAGCTAAATGTAGAAGTCCTAATGTAGGAATTGTAATTTCAAAATGGTCTTCCTAATTTATCTTACATTAATTTATGAACTACGGAAATATTCCCCTCCAGATTGGCACTGTGTGTGGATGATTAACTTTTCATTTGAACTATCACAAATGATGAGATGTGTCCAGCTTGTTCTGTTACATTACTTGTAATCACAAAGACTCTTTCCTCATAGTAGTCCTGCTGGTTAATTGTACTTTATGGTAATCTCACACTTAATTTATTTTTTATTTATATTTTTAAATTTATTTTTTAAATTTATGGTAACCTCACACTTAATTTATTTTCACCTCAGGGAAGAATTAATCAGTATAAATTGAGAGAATTGTAAGTCTCTGATGGTGCCAAGATGTAGCATGGGTGTGCCTTGTGGAATGGGTATGTCTGGTAGACAGTGAGCGTGACTCCTTTGTCCTTGTGGGAGACCAGGCTCACACACTGCTCTCTTGACTGACACTTGAAGATCAGGGGCCTTCTTGAGTTATAACCTGTGCAGCTGTGAGACCAGTGGAATCTACATGTGGATACAGGTGATGTTTCAAATAAAAAGCAAATGCTTTTTAGGATTATATAACTAACACCCATTTTGATATTGTTGTGTGTGTGACATTTGTGAGAACAAGGGGCAGACATTAAAGGATAGGGTGAGACAAATACTGTGAACCATGAGCAAAAGTGCTGCATGATAGATTTCTGTGGCATGTGGATGCATAGTCTCCTCCTTTGGCATGATGAGTTACTAGGGACCCCAAATGTACTGTTATCACTGAAATTAGTACAGTGCCTCTTAGAACCGACTTCAGGAGCTGATCAGTGTTAGAAATGAGGCATTTTCTTAATTAATGTTTTTCTAAGTCTTAATTTTATTCTATTTTGATATATAATAAGGAATGCTGTTGCACTAAAACAGTGCAACATTAGGCAGTGCAGTGTTATTAAAACAGTGTGGGCTCAGTGCTTACCTCTAGTGAGACAGTGAAAAATCCCAAACGTGGCATGTGCTTGCATAAATGGGCTGGTTGACTGTGTTCATTTTCTTTGGAAAGTCTTGCAGATTAGATATGGAAATGGAGTATTCTTGGTGATGGTTTCTGTGTTCCTGGAGGGATTTGATTGTCACCCTTTACCTTGGGTGATACTGTAGCAGTTAATTTTGTTACCTGGCATGAAAAGACTTACTTCAGCTAAGACAGAAGACAGGATTGTGAGGTGCAGAAGTGGTGCTGGAAGTGGTCAGTAGGTATCTGGACAGACTTAAAAGGGAGTGTTGGGAAGGAGCATGGCCACAGCTTGCTTGGAAACTCACCTGTTTGGGAGGTGCAACAGAGGCAGAACCAGGTTTTCTGTGTAGGAAGGTAAAAGCTCATGTGATGATGAGCTGAAATGCCCCTGCTGTCACCAGCAGGGAAGTACAAGGTCAGGCAGACAAGGCTCTCAGTGAGCAGCTGGGAGCGTGGTGTAGGAGGGAAGTGTTCAGACTCACTGAACTGCAGAAACATGAAACAAGAGGGAGCTTGTGTGGAGAGGAAAAACTTAATCTTGAGAAAATCAAAACCAGGCTTCTGGCACTTAAAATTGAAAAGCTTTCATAGGGAAGTCTTTAACAGTTTCTTAAAGGCAGAGTTTCAGGTGTGGCAGAGCACACAGTATGGGATGAAGTCTTTCCTAGGGGTGAGGTTGCAGGGTTCTTGTGCCTTAGAAGTAATGTCAGGATCGAGGTTGGCAAAAAGTAGTGGCAATGTCAAAGAGTAATTTGAACAAATTTCAGTAGGGTTTGATGGGAAAAAAAAAAGAAAAAGAAAAAAGAAAAAGGAACCAAAGCTTGTACACTGCTACAGAGTAATCTGGAAAGTTCAACAAGGAACTGGAATGGCCAATTTGGAATGGGAATGCTTATTCAAAAGGCTTATCAGGCCTGTCAGTGGAACCTCCCAGTACTAGGGCACGGTAATATGATAGAATTCCACTAAGATGGAATAGCTTACCTGAGGGAGAAGTGGCAGTATGTGTTGTTAAATCTGTTGTTAAATCTGTTTCCTGGTGGGTTTTGATGGTAAAAGTCATCTGGGCTGAAATACCAGCCCTGTGGAGAAGAACCAACCTGGTAACTGACTGCCCAATGTGTAGTGACTGCTCTGCTAAGGAAAATCAGAGGAGCAGCAAGGACTGGATAGAAGAGCAAAAGGAAGAATAACTTCCCCTCACATGGGCTGGGTCACACACATCGAGGTGTGGTGCAGAATGCAATTGTTTAGATGGCCAGAAATAATGACTTGGAGCTGCTATTCAGAGAGCCCCTCAGAAGAGCAGCAATTCTTGACTTGCTCTGGAGCAGTACTCAAGTAATTGGATTCAGATGTTGTTGTGGAATGGCCTGACTGTAGTTCTGATATTCTTGCAGGAATAATAAAAGACAAAGAAACCACTGATGTGTTTAATTTTGGAAAAGGGAATTTCATAAGAGGAGGACGCTCCTTAACTCACATGTGAGTTAAATATAAAAACCAGAATAAAGCAGACAAAAAGAATTTGAGAAACAGCTTACAAAATTATAAAACCAGCCATAAATCCTTTTTCTTCTTCTGATGTACCATGATGGGGCAGGGAGACATGGCTGCAGAATTTTTATGATGGGTAGGAATGGGGGATAAGAAAGTGAAATTTAACCATTTATCTGTGCACACCCATGTTCACTATGGAGGTGCTTAGAGAGTTTTTAATTGCAAATGGTGACATGATAAGCAAAGAAGAAACTTAGAGTGCAGTATCCTGTGAAACACTGTAAGAGCAGACTCTGAAATAAAATTTTTCTCAATGGGGAGAATCATTAGAAGACATCTCATTAACATGCCAAAAGAATCAATGGGAGAGAAAATTAGCAAGAGAAACTGTTTAAGTGACAAGATTTTATGATATACACCTGAGGTGTAAAATAAATTTGAATCTGAAATTGGTGAAGCCTTAACCCAGCTGCATAGCTTGTATATCTTTTTCCAGAAAAGGGCAATGAAGCTGATGAAGGGTCTAGAGGGTAAGTCCTGTGAGGAGTGGCTGAGGGAGCTGGGGTTGCTTAGCCTGGAGAAAAGGAGCCTCAGTAATGACTTTATCACTGCCTACAACTACCTGAAAGAAGGTGGTAGCAAGGTGGGGTTTGGCTTGTTCTCCCAGGCAGCAAGTGACAGGATGAGAGAATAGAGCCTCAGGCTGGGCCGAGGGAGGTTTGGGTTGGACAGTAGGAGGAATTTCTTCACAGTAGGTGTGATTAGACATTGGGATGAACTGCCAGTGGAGGTGGTGGAACACTGTTCCTGAAGGTGTTTAAGGAAACACTGGATGACACTTAGTGCCATGGCTTAATTGACATTGTGGGTTTTGGTCAAAGGTTGGACTCGATCTCAGAGGTCTTTTCCAACTGAATTGATTGTGATATCACTGCATATCACTGTATCATATCATATAACTATACCTTTCCAGTGAAATGGAATGTCCCAGTCTTTTACAATATCTGGGGGAGGTAGAGGCACAAAGCCAGATGTCTGTATTCTGTAAACTGAAACTGAGCTCATGAATTGCTGAAAAGTCAGTATGGCTTTGGCATGACTGTCTTTTTTTTCCCTTTAGAAGTTTTGTTCTTCTGATCTGCTGAGGTTCTCTGAGGACTTTTTGTAAGAGTGTGGGCATAGATGAGTTGGTTGATGTAGCTGGATTCCCAAAGGCTTTTATTAAGCCTGTTGTAAAAAATTCCTTGGGAACCAATGTGCTGTGAGACAAGGGAAGACCTCTCATGGGACAATAACTAATAGGAAATAAAGAGTAGGAATTAGTCTTTTGGCCATGTGGATAGAATTGCTTTTAACCAGCTGAATTTAACAGGGATCTTGTAAGGCACATGCTTTTCAGCATGTTTAAGTATCTGTTAAAAGAAAAGAAAACTGTCAGTAAAGAGTTGCAGAATGATCTCTCAATTTTGAAAGACTGGGCAGGGAAAATAGGACTTCAGATTTCATGTTGGTGGATGCTGAATAGCACAAACTGTTCTAACTTCATGTATGCCTTGATGGGTTTGTACATATGAATTTTTAACCAGTAGTTCCTACTTAGGAAAGTGGTCTTGGAATTACACTTGATTATTTTAAAAAAAGTCAGCTCCTAATTTTGCTGTCTTGAAAACTAATGAGCTGCTTAGGCAGGAAAGAAGGCACCGTTAATATGTACAACTAGATCTGAGCATACCTTGAACCTGGTGTACAGTCTGCTTTTGTGTTCTTGCCATCACCCAAATGTGGTGAAACTGAACTGTTGTAAGATGCATATTCTTTACAGGAATAATTGGAGTAGGACTTGTCAGTGTGGAAAGAAAATGAGTCAAAAACCCTCAAGTTTTGTAAAAATATATGTGATGGAGAGAGTGTTGTTGGAAAAACATGGATATTTATGTATTTAATACAAAAACTAGAAGGCATATGGTATTTATGTGTAATTTGTGTAATTTTCAAAATTGACCAGACAAATCAATGAAGGAAAACATCCAAGGACAATATAATTTAAAAAAATACCAAAAAAAAACCCCAAACCAGAAACAGCTAAGCGCAATAAAATGATGGCAACTGTGGTTCACAGACCCCTTGAGCTAAAGGGTCTTGGAGTCTTAGGAGAGTAGTATCAAAGGAGCAGAGATGGTTGCCCTGTTCTCTGATTGGCATCTGACATTAGGTGGTGTCAGTGCAAATAAATTTTGGCCTGACCTACTGTAGCCTTTCTAATGTAATGCAAGGAAAAAATGCTACAAACTCCTGGTTTTAAAATTTGTGCTCACAAGGCGTTGTGGTATTTAAAAGAAATCTGTTGTACATCAGCCTGTACTTGGAGAAGTCAAAACAAATGCAGTGCAAGGTGTCCAGCTGGGGTTTGAGGAGTGTCACAGGAGCCATCAGTGGCAGGAATCTGGAATTCCTGCTGTTCGTACTGGCAGCCTGTACCAGTTTTAATTATGTTGAGTATATGTGTATGCTGAGTTTTTCATTCCAGAGGGTGCCTGTTGATTGATTTGTACAATGAAATACCTCAGTGTTTCCCTGTGGAAAACAAGAATTCGCTGTCAGGCGCAGTTAGTGGTGTTTCTGGGGTCTGGCAAAAGTAGTTTTAGGCTTGTCTCACAAAAGGACTGTGCTTCCTGATTTCCAGTTAAAGTTGGAATTTTTTGTTTGTTTTTATTTTTAAATATTTGAGACACCTCACTTTTTCTTTCTGTTTCCTTTGTTTGTTAAGGCAACTGGGCATCCCTGTTGTCTCTAGTTGGTAATGGAATATCATATTGTTTGTCTCTAAATAAGATTCTGTCTTCATCTGGACTGTCAAAATAAATGGCTCTTACGGAGAAGTGACAACTTAAGTAAGTCACCTTCAAGTGACTGAAGTATCACTTGCATTTCAGTAATTACTGTAAACTAAGAAACCTGCATCACCTTTAGTATTTTAGAAATTGTCATGAAGTTTACACTTGTGAGTTCTTCACGTGTTCCTTATGGAAGTGTGGTGTGTGAAGAGGTCATACAGAGTGATGGGCACGTGACATGAACGTGGAGAGCTTGTGTAGTGTTGAGTGCTGCACGGCAACACCAGGAGGGGGACATGACAAAAGTGGCTGCAGATAGAAGTGCTGTATTTCTTTCCCTTACCATTTGTAAAGTTTTCATACCTTGCATATTTCTCTGTTTATGTAAGTGTAGATTTTCCACATGTTCTTGAAAGATGTCTTTTTTTCCCCATTTCCAGGAAAATGTGTCATGGCAGAGTTCAAAAACTTAAGGAAATTAACTCTTACTAAGTTCTCTGCATCTTTTCTGGGGAGAACAAAATTTCAGTTATTCTCTGGGATAATAAAGAAGATTTTTTTCCCCCAAAAGACTATATTAACTTTTTCTAATCAGTAACATTGTCTCCTTTTCTTTATTTTACCAGTTGTTGGACAGCCTGCGAAGAATAAGCGTCCCAAAGAACCTGGAGAAAACAAAATTAAGCCTGTTAACAAGAAAGTAAAACCCAAGAATCCCAAAATGAAGGAGAGAGAGTCTGTGGATTCCTCTTTGAAGTCCCAGTCCATACTGACACAGGTGATGGATAAAGGTCATTTCCAGAAACTAGCTGCCACCTTAAGCCTGGCTGCAGGACAAAGCATAGAGCTGCGATGTAAGGGGAGTAATGTTACTTGGAACTATCCTTCTTATTTAGACACCTTTAAAGACTCCAGACTCAGGTAAACTATTTTTTATTTTTTTGCAGGAAAAATCCAGAACTTTTTTCCCTTACTGTGTTCAGCACCACTGTTGGTTTTTGTTTGTTTGTTTATTTACATTTTTACAGTCACAATGCTCTATTTAATAGTTTTTAGTGTCCACAAAAAGGCTGGGCAACTTTTAGTCATCACCAGTTACTGCCTTGTGATGTGCAGTGTATACTGCACTATACTACTGTAGGATAGTCCTATAGCATGTGAACTCTGTTTCCTTCAGATGAATCTGAAATGGAGATGATGTTCACCATTGTGCTCCAGCCACAAACAGGGAACCACATTAGGACTGGTCCAAAGTAAAACTCCCAAAATGTGTGTGTGGATGTCAGGTGCTCGCTACCAACTCTGTTGCTCTGCAGAGACCTGCTCGTGTTGGACTGTAGTGGTTGCTAATGTGGCTACCACATGAGGTAGTAAGGTTAATTTCCTGAAGAGACTCAAACCCACATCTCTTAACTAGCAAAAAATACACCAGCCTTCATGCTAAGGAGCAAGTGAGAGTAGTCATTCAGAGTTGCTTTTGCATGCAAAATGAAATTGCAGGGCTTGTGTTGCATCAGAGTTTAATGCTGAGGGTTGTTACGTGAAGTTGAGGAAAGCTTTTTCTTTCATCTTTTGACGTCTTAATGAAAACCACAGAAAGATTTGTTAGCAGGAAGAGGAACTGACTGCTCCACCATCTGAGTGTTCTGTTGCTCTGAACATCTTTTCTGAGACTCTCCATACATTGTGCTCCTGGTTTTTCAGGATAGTACATGTAGCTAAATATAGATTAAATGTAGTAATTTAGTTCTGTATTAGAAAGAGGAGGGGCATATAAGGAGCTTAAGGATGTCTTCCACAGGCATTGTATTGCTCTGAGAAGTGTTTGTTTTCACCAGCTGTTTTATGGAGACCATGAAGCACTGTGAGTGATACCCAAAGAAAGAGTTTTTAGGAGCTTTTCTTGGATTATTAGGTGAGAGGGGCACAGAGGTATGAGTCAAGATGTCAGCTGCTCTTGTCTTGTTCCTAAATGAAGTACAAGTGTGTATTGTCTAAATAACTCAGATTATCTGAATCCCAGTGTTCATTATTACTTCATTATTTACAGGTGCAATGTTACCTTAAAATCACTCCCAGTTAATTAGTTTTTCAGATATATTCTTTTTTCCACTTCTGTTTCTGAAGGGGATTGTTGATGAATGGAGGTTACCCACTGGGATCTCTAGCACATCCTCCTGTAATTCCTGAGCCAGTTCTCTGTGCCATTATTGGCTTGTCCTGTGTTGGCTGAGGCGCCCAAGAACTACCCTGGCTGAGTGCAAGGCTTCTGCCACAGTAAGTTACAGCAGCAAGCTGGATCCTGCTGTGGGCTTATCACAGCAATATCTGTCAAAAGATCTAGTGGCCTCTTTAACCTGTTACTGGTTATTCTTTTGCAAGGAATACCATTCTTTCCAGATTTCTTTCAGCAGGTGGCGTTTATTAGCTGCAGTACAGACCTGGCCTCCCAGCAAGCCAGAGCTGGATGAGCAAGCCAGCAGGGAGCGTGCGTGTATGTGGTGGTGGTGATTGTTCTCAAGTCTGTCTTAATGTTTTGTGCATTTGCAAATAGGTTGCTGGTGTGGTTTGGTCCTGTAGACCTCCAGGCCATGCTGAGTGTCAGAATCTGGCATTGAAGAAGGCCAGGCAGTATTAAGGGTTTTTGGAGAGGAATCTGAATGCTTCTTATTGCTGTCTATTGGTTACTTGGCTGTCTATTCCTCTCATGCAAAATTAAGTGTTCTCTATTGATGCATGTGGGACAAAATACAAGAAATTGAGATGGTTTGGGAAAACAGAAATAAGTGTCACGATAGTGTAATTTTCTGTTTTCCAGTTTGAAGTAGTTTGGGATCCTGTTACTTCAGCCATTTACATTTCTGTACTCATTCAAGTTAACAGTGGTAATTTAATCATATAACAGAAGTTACTTATGCCACATAAAATAAGTGCTATAAAACATTTTGACTGGGTGGATGCAACTTGCCTAAGTATTTATTTTCTTTTAGAAGTATGTAAGGCATATACTTAAGGATCTGTATTGAAATATAATGGTCATTGCTTTTGAAATAAGTTATTAAACAGTAAGGCTGTTTGACTAAATCATCAGTTTTGAATGCAAGCAGAAGATCCTAAAATTAACTAGAGAAATTGAAAACATAGATTAGAAGCAGATTTAAGAGTCACAGAATAGTAATAATTTATGGAGACATTGACCACAGAATCCTGTGCAGTTACAGTTTCATCACATTTTTAGCATGGCTTTGGTAATTATCTCAAGGTCTTTGCTGTAGTGCTAATAGGTGCCTGTGAAACAAAATCTGCTCTATAGAATGTGAAATTTGAAATTTGTGTTCTGTGGTTTCAGAAATATTTGATGGATTTTAACTGGAAGTACCATAAAGGTAGCATGTTACTTAGCTCAGGTGGTGTTTGTAAGTGAGGTGGTACTAGAAAAGGTCAGCAAAGCTATGACCTTTCAAGAGGAGCTTAGATCTTCCTCATGGAATATGCACACCATGCACCAAGCATCAACTGCAATAGGTAATTTAAAAAAAATTATTAATACATTACCTTCATTATTTTAAAACAAAATGATTAATATAGGGCAGAGGGGGAAAATTCAGAAAACTTATTAGCAAATAATACCCTACAGCAGAAATTGTTCAGTCATCTAGGTAGATATATGTCCAGTATCTTCTAACATTTTTTGAGTACTTAAAGACCAAGAATAAGATAATCCCCTCATTACCAGTTAGTGAGGTTTGGGGCAAAACCCACGCTAATTAACTGGCTTTTTTACCTTGGATTTCCATATCCATGTGGGTCTTGCTGGACTTAGGGCACTGGTGCAAACCAGAGTTGATGGCAGCAGCAGGAGGACGTGATGGGGCCAAAATGAGGTAATAGAAAGTGAAGGAATGGGTTGGTGTGCCAGAGGAAAAGTGAAAAGGAGGAGAGACAATGGTGATGAGATCCCTGCAGTTGCTGGGGACTAATGGCTACAATTCTTCTGTTCATAGCAACAGATGCTCAGGCATCTAATTTTTACTTTTCCCTTAAATAATAGAAGGTATGTGCAAATTGAACTACTCTGGTATTTTGGCTTGCAACTAGTTAAATTTAGCATCAATGTATTTTCTCTAGGTGGTTGCAAAAAGAAGTAGGGATAAAACCCAGATGTTTTGCCTCCATGCTATGCTTACCACATTTTTAACTCACCCATATGGTAAGGAGAATACAGCAATCTGGGGGGACAATATGCCTTTTCTAAAGAGGAAAATTTTCATTAGAAAAGCCATTTCTGTAGTATTAGTGGTTGTGCTTTCATTGAATTTGTCCTTGTAGGCGTACTCTACAACCTGGTAAATAAAATATGTTACTTGCTGTACTAGAGAGTCTCGGTTTTTAATGTGTCTGCAGCTGTTACATGTGCTATAATTATCATATCTGAGGGAGTGAGAGATGCTGAGTGAAAGGAAGAGGAGGAGAAGGACTCTTTGGCTGCTTCTTGCTGAGGTGGAGCAGAAATTCTGCCTTTCCACTGCTCTAACTGGAGTACACAACAGTACACACTGAAACAATTTACTTAGCTTTAGAGACTGTAGTGTGCCATGCAACTCTGAGAGAAAGCTTGAATCATGCAAACATGGTTCCTAGCTTAAGGACACACACAAGCTTGCTTCAGAACTAGCCTGTTATCTCCTGTAATGCTCCCTTGGTTTGTGCAGCACTTGCATACTTTTTGTCTGAAAATTTTGTGTGTTGGCTGAACTGGCCAAAAACATTGGTGGTGTTAACAGTCGGAGGCTGGTCTTGCACACCCAGTACAGAAGGGCTGGAATGCTGTTTTGTAAGACTGTGCATAACAAATTAATGACAGGAGGCTCACCCAGAAACTGGATCTACAACATAAGAGAGGGATAAAAATAAGGGCAGGCAGATTTTCCCTTTACTAAAGCTTTATAGCAGAAAGCTGCTCTGACTTCACACAGTCTCTGTGCTGCCTGGTCAGAGCTTGGGTCTCCCCTGCTGAAGACCAGCTGCATTTGACTGTCTGATAAGTAAACTGACACAAAATGGAGCTGCTCAGATGAAAGAAGCTGGGGCAAACAGCTGGACATACATCACATGTACATTCGTGTGAGAAGAAGGTGTCTGGACAGGAGCACTCCCACAAATTGAGGAAACTGCGTGTGGTGGAGGCCAGAATTAGACTGAAATTAGACTGCTTTCACTGAGTGCAGTGAATGCATCCCACAGGCTTAGTGGGATGTCAGTTGTGCTCATGTGTATAACTGAATTTGAGTTTGCTGCTTGTGCTTTGAAGTTTAAAAGCTAAGGATTTTTGTCTTGTGTAAAACAGCAAGATGTTATGTTCCTGTCCTAGTGAGTGTGTATTTGAGATAAGCTCTCTTTTGTCAGTATGAATGCAGCTACTTGAGAGGAATTTGGTAGATGCTCTTTGAGTGATGCTATGTATACTGTCTTTATATATATTTTTATATAAATATATATTTTAGCTTCTAAATGTGGCATAGTTTTCTGGCAAAAAAATCTAAACTTTATATAAAGTTTAATAAGATGAACGTATGGAATAAGATTTTGGGCTATGTTTCTAGTATCTTTAAACAGTCTGGTAATGTTTGTATATACAACATTTTTATTTTGCGACATCTGCAATACCGGAAAGTTTTGGCTTCTGGGTCAGATTTCCCAGCATCTAAAATACTAATTAAATACTAATGAAATGATAAGTTGCCCTGAAAATATTGGTTAGCTGCAGGATTTGCCATTAATACTTTATTTTATATGGCCTGTTTTGTCTGCTTAATATGGTCATGTCTCAAGTTTCAACATTACACTCTCAGATACCAGGTTTTGTTATTGCATGTTTGTGGATGACTACCTTGCTAGGTTATTACTGAATAACTTGTTCACAGTTAAGAAGAACACACTGTACAATAATTAATTAACTCTGACCTTATTTTGCTATCTGTTGGGATTTCAAGCTATAGCTCAGTGTCTGCATTAATGATTGGAAGCAAAAGAGTTCTGGCATAATGGGTTCTCTGTATTGTAGACATTTAGTACTTGATCCTTGGAAAACATTTTATTCTGAGGTTGTCATATAGCCTGTGAAATGTGAACTGTGGAACTAAATGGTAATAATACAGACTAGGACATGTTTTGGGTTTATCTTTTCTTCATTTTGGGTGTGATACACAGCATGTTCTCTTGCACAGATAGGAATCTCTCAAAAGTTATCCAAAAACTGACGATAGTTTATAATATAAGGTAGTGTATATATTAAAAATGGGAAGACTACTGCACCATAATTACATGATTCTAAAAAATGGAATCAGACAAGGTTGTGTAGGACAAGTGCATTAGTGGATAGGAATTGTCATTTGCCTGTTTATTGAGGCAGGCCTCAACACTGCCCTGTGGTGGATCCATGTGTGTCTATGTTGGCGTGGATCTAATGGTGTCTGAGGGCTTAGTGGAAAAGGCAGTTCCCAGTTATCTGTTTGAGGTGTGTATTTGGCGTGCTTTTAGTCTCTAAGCTGCTGGCCAGGCTGAAGGCTGAGTACGGGGTCATGTGAACTTCTGCTTGTGATTGCTGCTAATTGTGCAGACTGCTAGCAGAGCACCTGGGGAGCCAGAACTTCTGGGAAGCACATGCAGCTGAAGTGGTGCCCTCTGTTTTTAAGCAGTTATTCTGCCTGCAATGGACAGTTAAGCAAAACTCTTAAAAAAGGATAAAAATTTCTTCAAAGAAGCTAATCGCAGAAAGAAATTCTTCAGTCGGGTATCTGCCTAACTGCCACATTATTAAGAATTAGGAGGGTAATAAATATTCAAAAAATCCACAGTTAAATGAGTATGAGAGCTGTTCAGATTTCATGCAAGCTGTGTATTTGTCTAAATCCCTTTTAAAACAGTAAAAAGAAGTTCATTATCAAATACTTAACTTGGAAAAAATAACTCCTGACTTGGTTAGAAAGAAATTACCTTGTAACTCAATGTCTTGCAAAGGAAAGAGGGAACCCTTTGTGACCTAGATCCACTACCATGAGAAGCAGCTGGTTGAAAAGAACATTTTTAAGGGTTGGAGCAGCAGCAGAGTGCATCAGTGCTGTCACGTGGCTGTGCTGACAGGATTCCCTGAGAACTGGTACTTTTGGGCCATTGCTTTTGCAGTCCATCAAAAGTCAACCCAGTAGACTGTCATCCACACTGCCAGCTGTCTGCCAGAAAGAGCCAGGAAGGTAAACCTTAAAATATATGAAAAAAGAACAAGATGAGACTCTAGCTACTGTATTTCATAAGGACCTTTCCTCTTAGAATAATTGTCAGTATCTATGTATATGTCTACATATTTATAGATATTTGCACATTTACAAATGTCAATCTACTGAGAGATGTGCCTGGGAAATTCAGGAGAAGGAAAAAAAAAAAGCAAATCAAGTCTGAAATAATCACACAGGCTGAATTTTGTGTAGTTACATGATGGCACTGCCAGTACACCTCCAGCAGTTCTCAGGGTCATGCTCTAAAATAGCCAAGGGATATGGAGGAAACTCCAGTGAGGTGACTTAGACCACAGGAGTAGGTGAGGCAAAATGACTTAATTTTCAGGACAAATCCAAGCTGAGGTAGCAGCTCTTTGCAAGTGGAAACTTGGACTGGTATGTTAAAAATTGGTAAAGCATTCACACTGAAAGCAGGCAGAAATTATTAAATAAACTCTCAGTAGAATACCTGCTACTAACTACTTGTCAGTTATCTTTGTTAGATTTTATTGAAACAGCGTTACAGTGTTGAAAAGGGACTGAGGTGCATGTGGGTTGACATGTAGAATGAAAGAAAGGGCTGTGCATGGACAAACTAGGACAAAACACAGATGAACATATGGCCTAGAGCAGTCACAGCCCAGTTTCAAAATGGAGACTTGAAGGAATGCAAAAATGAACTGTACAAGACTTTTGTCTTGCAAGCTCTTGTATGTAGTTAAAATCAATAAAACTGCTCATGTAAACAGTCTGCTAGAGCAAAAGAGGAAGTTGCAACAGAGCTCTGAAAGTGAAAAGTGATCAGTTGCAGAGAAGGAATAAAAAAATCAAAAGTGGAAATGAGCTGACAGAAATATACAAGGAAATTCATCTGTGCTTGTCTTTGCCTTTCGTTTTTGTTTTTCCACAGCATAAAGCAGCTTGACAGGTACAGTCAGCTGATCCTTGCAAACTCCACAGCTGCAGATACAGGTGAATACAGCTGCTGGCTTCAGCTGTGCAATGGTAACAAATGCAGGAAGGATGAGACTAAAACAGGATCAACATACATCTTTTTCACAGGTAATTAACTCACTGGGGGATTATTAATGGAAATATATTTGCTGGTAAGACAGGAATAAAGCTACATCAGTGATTTCATTGTCAAGATTACTGCCACAGTTTTCATCTATTTTTAGTGGATGTTTATGAAGACTGCTGGTGGGCAGAAAATTACTTGCTTAGTGTGATTTTTTTGAGTCCATTTTCCCTCAGATTATGCAAAATACCCAAAGTAATGGAAAATGCAATGAAAATCACATACCTTATAACACACTTTCTGAGGATTTTCTACAAAACTAATAAAAATGTTTCAATTTTTGAAAATGTGTCTAAATAAAGAAAATAAATTTGTGCAGAAGATTCATTTTGTCATGGCATTCAGATGACCCCATGGACTCTTCCCCCACTGCCAATTAATTCCAGTTACTTGCACTGCCTTAAAAATATCAATAAGGCCACAGTTTCTCTGAGGAGTCATTATAGCATGTTGAGAGGCAAAACACTCTTCAAGTGCATGTGATGTCCCCTAGAGCCTGTGCACAGTTTGTTGCTGCTTGGTACAACAGAGCTGAAATCAAGTGGTTTGGTTTTTATTCTGGAAACCGTTCTGAATAACAAAATAACCTTTGATGCCTCATAGAGCTAAAGTATTCATGGCTAGAAAATGTTTTAGTACAAAATGTTAAGATAGGATGGTTTGCAATACATTTTGAAGGCAAATTGGACCATGAGAAAGAAGAGCTTAATGTTTTTAGGATACATTCCTTAGAAAGGCTGGAATAAACTTTTCAGTCAAATTATTATGTAAATGCTTGTGCTAGAAAGAGGAATTTCAGATTTAGGTTTCCAAGAAGCATGCTAATTATAAAAATACTCCTTAACTGTGATTCTGAGGGCACTAAATATTTCTTCTAGTTAGGACAGTAAATCAAACATTTTGGCTAAAAGCATAGGTATAAAAATCTGTTGCTTCAAAAAATATATTTTTCTAGTAGTCCTTATCTTACCAGTGGTGATGGGATCCAGATAAGTATTTGGAAACTTACTAAAGGACATTCCAAAGATTTTCTTAAGATTAAAAAAATACTTCATTTTTATTTTCAATTTAATGTTTTTTTAATGCAAGCAATGTTGTTTTTTCTTTTGTGTGTATGCATATTAAAATTAAGCCAAAGCTTTTTGTTTTAAATGTTGCTCACAGCTATTTTCTCTTGTCAAATGTACTTCTCTTTCTGTTAAACCAAGATGTAATTCTTTCTGTAATTATGTCAACTCTTCTGCACAGACAAAGAGGAGCTTTTTGTACCTACTCCCAGTTATTTTGAGATTGTGTACCTGAACCCAGATAAACCTGCAGTCATCCCATGCCGTGTTACTACTCCTTCAGCAAAAGTGACTCTTCACAGGGAATTTCCAGCAGAAGAAATTGAAACAGATGGAACTTATATTTTTTATGATGCAAAGAAGGGTTTTGTCTTCCAGCACCCTACTTCTGATCATAAAGGTATTGTCTACTGCAAAGCAGAGTCACAGGGAGCACCTCAGATTTCCATCAAATATCACCTACTGTATGTGGAAGGTAAAGTGCAGTTTTCTCTGTGCTTAAATTGACTCTTCTGCTGATGCTAGGAAAATAATTTTTAGAAGTGAAATATGTAGTGTAGTGAGAGTTTTAAAACCTTGATCAAAAGTACATGTGATAAAACATTTATCAGGTTTAAATTCCAGCAAATTTCCCAGTTTAGAGGGGAAAGTTGCAGGTGTAAAACACCTGTTGCATTAAGCAAACTGAGTCAAAAACTGACTCTCAATGTGATCAGTGTATTTAACTTCAGCAGCTAATTTTTTGTTTCTAAACACTGTCTCAGTTCCCAAGGGCCCACCCTCAACCACAATTGCGGTGTCATCCAGTAGAGCCGGACTTGGTGATAGAGTTCATGTCGTCTGCACAGTCCTTGGGGAGCCAGATGTGGATGTGAACTTCAGGTGGCAGTATCCAGGGCAAGAGGTAAGAGGTGAATGCCCTGCCTGAAATGGTTTGTTCTTCACAAAGGCAGCGTTTTGAACGCTCTTGCCAGTTCAGGCATGCTGGCAGGAGGAGGCAGCATATCCTCTTTCAACTTCAGCCTGTCTTTCCCTGAGAATCTCCCTGAGAAGTCACACAGGGATGAAGCTGGAGAGCCCTGTTAGTAAAAATCAAATTCAGCAAAGCTCACTCCTCCTTCACATTTCCATTCCAGAGATGCTTGGCCTCTGGCAGCATTTCCAAAGACAGCCTCAGACAGGGTCAAAGCCAACCAGCATCAGGAAGCTGTTCTAAGGGAAGCCACAAGGCCCACTGATGCCTGGATATCTGCATTTGATATCCCTTTTTTCTCCATGGCTTGGGTGCATGAATTATTCCAGCAGAGAATTTTTGTTGCCCATATTCTGAAGCAGAATCTGCTTCTGCCCAGCCTCATCTGAAAGAATCCACAGGAAACACAATGTCAATCTGTGGTATCTTTTCTTGCACAAAATAAGATGTATCTGACTAGCATCACTGAAGGTCCCTTCTCTTTTCCCTGTAACCACCCTCACCTGTTACGGCAGGAGCTCATTTCTTAATCATTCTAGACCCAGCTTGGCCTTCCAAAACTCTGTCTCATTAGTATCCACTCTAGTTTTGCATCTTTCCCAGGCTGCCCCCAGCCTGGTTTGCTGGCAGTTACTGGCCCAGCTGTTCCTAGTGGTTTTACTGCACCTGATGCATGTTGGCATGTGCATGTTTACACCTCTCTAGCACTGATTGGATATAAACAGCTGAAGCGTGCAGGTTATCTCCCTTGTTTGCTATGGATACTAGAGCTGCAGTGCAGGGCACATGGGCTGTCAACAGAGGATTACACCCTCCCACTGCACCCACCTACGGGGGTGAGAGAGGCTTTGGCCTGTGGCCTGCCTCTGTGCTTATCCACTAGGGTAAACTATCTCAGCTCCAGCTGTGCCTGGGGATAGGGAGGAGAGAGCTGTGTTTGGGTTTCTGCCCCAACAAAAGGATCAAGTAAATGTCAGAGTAGAAGCACTGCATGCTTGTTGGAAACTTAACATTTATTGAGAGCGTTCATATACAAAAGGTGGGGTGGAAGGAGAAGAGACAAGACCATCAGTGATGCTGGTCATATAGACCTTTTATGCAAAAAAAAGGGCTGATATTGTTCTAAGATTCACTGGGTGTTTCCATTCATGCTGCTGCTTTCAGTGCTGGGAGCTCAGGAATGGTTTTGTCCCAGCCCACAGCACTCAGCAGCTGGGCTCTCACCTACTGCCTAATTCCTGAGCAGAAGCAGCACATCAATCTCTGCTTGTCCCTAGGTACGGTGCATTGTGGAGACCCTCCTTTTATCTCTGTAGTCACTAACCTCTCTTTCTTTTTTTCCACTCAGTTGTGGTTTTCTTCCTTGTTTCCCCTTGCCACTCCCTGACAATTGCATTTGCTCACTCACCTGCTGTGAATGCATACAGATCCACCCTTAATCTGATTCCATGCAACAGGCTGCAAAGCAGGCAGTTAGTTTGAGGAAAAATGGACTAGCAAGAGCCTAACCAGGCAAAGAGAGTCCACTTTGCACAGCCTTTACCTTCACGTTCAGTAGGGTCAAGGATGTTCCACTTGCTATATTTAAGAAGTAACTTAGACTTGAATTAAGTGTGCAGTATTACTTGGTTGTAGGTAGCGCTTAATTTTCAGGCTTGGAACAGGAGGTAGTGCTTTGCCAAGTGGCTTCATTGATTTTAAATATTTAAGAATTTCTATTACATTTACAACTGCCAAAAATTTTTATGGGTTTTTTTCCTATAGCTGGTACTGCCTGCCACTTCTTAGGCATTCCCTGACTGCACTGTGACTCATCCCTAAGTTTCAGGAAAACTGAGAGCTGCCTTTGTACTGGTCATTTTGCAAGTGTGAGATTGTAGCTTTGACTCTGCATAAGTGTCTAACTTATCCTATTGCTACATCTAGCTTAAGCCTTGTAGCATTCATATTGGTAAGTGGTTAATCCATCTATGTCATGAGGCAAGGGAAGATGGTTTCCACACAGAAACCTCTCTCTTGCATTTTTATCCCAGCTACTGGTATAGCAGAAGCCAGTGTGCTGACTAGCAGCTGCTGGATTTTGGAAGAAAAGAGACTGCCGTAGTCTATCATTGGGCCAATTTCTCTTATACAGTATTTTGTGACCTCCTGAGGTGCCAGGTAGTGTGAACTCATAACCAGTCCATTAGAGAACTCCCTTATAGAATTTTTTTTAAAAAGTGCCTTTTACTTAATAACAAAAAAACCCCAAACCAAAACAAAACCAAAAAAACCCAAACAAAAAAACCAAAACAACAACAACAAAAAACCCACGAAAAAGCAGTTTTTGATGTAAACATTGGGGGTTTGTATTTTTGGCATTGAAGTTACATACACATTTTGGAAAGCAGAATGTGACAGTTAACTCAGAAGTAGTTGAGAATTGTTACTGTTTGTTTCTACGTTATCTGATGTAGTGTTTTCTAAAACTATAGGAGGAATTAGTTTTCAGCATGTGACATACAGCTATTCACTGTGCTAAAAGAGAATGAAAGCTCAGTCAGCTACCTCATGCCACTGCTGCCTTCCTTTTGTGACATGCTTGAAGTCTGAAAATGAGCTCACGCATCTATCTTGACACCTCCCCCAGGACACCTCACCTATTTGATTAGGTACCCAAATGCAGCTTTAGTAAGTGGCCTAAAAGTGAGCTCATGCACAGGCTCCAGCAGAGCTTTGCCAATTCCAGTACCTGTGCTTGGAGTGGAAGAGCCATTGTATTATCCTTATTTGGCATAGCTTATTGGTACATCAATATTTAATGCAGGAATGTTGCTGCCACTGCCAGACACCTTCAGTTCCCTCACTTAGGGCTGACTTTTGGATATAGGCTCGTACTCTCCAGCCTCTTGCTTCAATGTGATGGGGTGGTGTCACTAAATACACTTTGTGGAATCACCTATTTTATGTGGGTGGGTTGTTTCTGTTTTGTTCTGTTAACAGTCCGGGAGGCCTGTGATTATTCAAAACTTCTGGAGATTGATAAACAGAGGAATTGGCCATACTACAAGACTCTCAAAGAGTGTTCTTCTTGTGGAGGATTTTGAAGACACAGATGTGGGAAACTATATTTGTATAACTCAGAACCTACAAGGAGAAACAACCGTAGCTACAAAAGTTGAACTGAAGTGATAGAAAAGACTTCTGGTTATGGACTGACCTGTACGTTGTTTGACATTATAGCCATTAGTTTTCTTTATTAATATTTAAATGTAGCTTCTCTCTCACTGTTTCTTTTATATGTCAATGCATTTCGTGTTGATGAGCTTGACAGGCCACAACAGAGTGTCCTGTCAAGCAGTAGTGAGTTAATGAAACTACGATGAAGCATTAAAGTGTAAGTCTGAACATGCCTAGGGTGTGTGCATATTTAGAAACAGGTGCTCTTTGGGCTTTCCTTTGCATATAGTCTTTCCCTCAGACTCTTGCATGAGGTCAAGTCCACGCTGTGTGGAGCGTGCAATTTTAACAGTAAGAGTACTGTACATGTTTAAAACAACAACAACAAAAAAGCAAACTAAAAAAGCCTTGTAACAAAGTTAGCCAATAGCAGTTGTTTATTTTGCAAGAATAATTAAATTTCTGAACATCATGAAAACATAAACGTGTGTGTGCTCGTTTTCATACGTATGTAAAGACAAACACAAAATTTTCTCTCCTGGTGAAGATTAATACCCTCTAGGACCTTAATATATATTTAGTATCTCCAGAGACTTGTAAGTAGTTGGGTATACTCGATTTTCCTTATGTTGTTGCATTCCTACACCCTTACAATATGTAGCTTACTTAATAGTTCACTCGTTAGATGTCTGGTGTTATGTTTAGTAAATTACGTAGCAAATTATGATTGCTAAAGGTAAAACTTGCATTTATTTATATATTTGCATTTACAGAACAGAAAAAAAAAAGGCAAAAAAGCAAACATTAGAATAATGTTCAGTTTTACAGCAGAGTTTCTTCTTAGGTTAGTAACAAGTTCAACTTCATTATATTAATTTACTTAGAAGAAAAGGAAAGATATTTTCATTTACACAGAACTATACCTGGATAAATAAGCCACTGCTTCTCTCACCCTGGGTTCAGTACAAAGAAAGAACTTGCCAGAGGAGAAGGTAAGAACTTGATAACAACATTATTGGACATTTTGGCAATGTTTGGGGTTTTTTTCTTAGTCTCAAGCACCAACTTTATGTGGGCTAGAACTTTAAATACAATCTACTCCTTAGTAGTGAAATGACAAAAACCATTTAATGCAAGCCATGTTACTTACAAGGCAAGTGAAAACCAGCTTTTTCTGAACACACAAGAAAGCAAAGCAGGAACTGGTCCCTTGGTCACACACTTCCCTCTGTTTCAGCCTGCGTTTGACTGGAATTCCTAAAACTTTCTTCTGCTGAAGGCCCGAGGTAGCCCTGTGCTCCAGCTGATTCAGACCTTTGAGCAGATGTACAGCACTGTTTGGAATAGTGACAGCTCTAAGTGCTAATGTAAAAATGGCAGCTTCCCACTAAAGTCAGTGATCTGATTAGTAGTGTAGCTAATGAAAACATTAAACAAGCTTGCTGAATGCTTTTTCTTCAGCATGCAGGAACCTAAACCAATTTAACTGATAAGAGAAATACCCATGGTAAAGACTGAAATGGTTCCATGCAGGTCTCATGTGATAGGCTACATGGAGAACATTCCCCAGGAACTTTTTTCATCTCTGGTCTCTGAAAATAAGGTATCTAAAAAAAATTAAAACAATATGCAGTAGAGCTAACTTTGAAGGTGTAAGAGGCAAGGTTAATCTGTTAAAATGTATCAAGAACATTACGCTGTAATCCAAAGACTAAGTAGGTTATACAATTTCATAGTAATACCTAAAAAAGATCTTTGGGCCATTTTTTTAGGAAAAAAATGTCCTTGTATTGCGTGGGTGCTTTTATTCTGACCAAATTAACTTTAACAGTCATTGAGCTTCTAGGTGAGGCTGTGCAATGTGATAATTTCCTTTTCAGCATTTTCATTCCTCAGACCAATGTATTTTCCTTTGAACTAAAGGAGTTGTGCCAGCTTTTTGAATTTCAAAGTGCATTTGAGCCTGTAATTCAACAATTGATTTTCTTCTCAAAGTATCTGGGAAGTGGGAGATCATGTCACCTGCCCACCTTTGTTCAGCAGCTCAGTGGAGGCATCACTTCTTGATGACAGTTTGGCAGGAGAGGAAAGATGGTGTAAATCCATTGCTTGAGTATTCCCCTGGGGTGTAATGGTTATGCCTAACCATCACATGCAGGCCTCAAGACTGACACAGAAGCAGTGCCTCTAAGGAAGAGTTTTGGTGGGTGTCACATCCTGTCCCTCCTTTCTGTCCTTGTCCTCCCACCAAGCATGAAAATAATTATTGTAATTGAAAAACTATGAGAATTCTTTTACTGTGTATTTTACACAGTTTTTATTTTACCAAAAGCCTCTTGGGCAGAGCTGATGTTACATTGATGCAGTTAATTGCACATTTCCACCTAAATGAACAGTGACAGGGGAAGAAAATGAAGCCTGGGAAATAAAATTTAAGTGACTTGTCAAAGTTACATGCCTAAAGCTGCCAGTGCTGTTATTTCTATTTCTATACCTGTGTCACTGCTCTTCTAAGGAAAGGCAGCAGCAGTGGTCAGAAGGTATTTTTTTCTTCAGGGTTCAGTGGTTATCCCAACTTTATGATGACCTTTTTAGCTGCAGCTCAGCCCTAAATGATTTCCTGGCTGTCAGACAAGATCAGTGGTTGGTTACTGTATAGAAGGAATTTCATGACACCAGTTTACATGGAAGTGTCTTTGGAGTTAGTAATGAGAAACATCAAGTCTTTAGTTAGCTCAAGGAAATGATTCACCTCAACTTTTATAAAAAATACAGTGCAACTTACACAATGACCTTTAGAGAAAAGCATTGAAGGTGAACCATACTATGCATAGTTTGAATGGCAAAAAACTATCTGGTACAGCTGTTAAATGTCACCATAGCTTCCTCTGAAACCTATCATTAGGGATGGAACAGAGAGTAAAGTTGGATATCTGAAGAAAATAATTTGTTCAATTGCTTGACCTTTGGCTTATGATGATGAGCAGATTTCTAGCTTTTCCTGAAGGAAACCTAATGCTAAAGAAAAAAGCCCAAAATATGCAGAAGTTACTGGATTGAACAAAGTCTTTACTAACACATGATACTTAAGTTAAAGCTTGAAATACTAATACTCAAACAGAGAAAAACATTGAAACAGTATTTACAGATTAGCAGAATTATTTAATTTGTTGAGACCAACAGGACAAACACTAAACAGTTATTTCTGTAATCTGATTTCTACATACAAGCAGTCTTCATTTCTTCAAAAAAGCATTAAAGAGTCTACTTGCAAGCAGTTTAGACATGAAGAGTCACCTGTACTGTGGAGGTAAATGATCAACAAATTAACAGTCTTTGCATTATCTACTATTCATACTTACTGTTCTGTACGGTAGCCTGGAAAAGCTTTCTCTGCTCTTGCTATAGGAAGGGCTGTGCCGTATTCAACCTTCAAACATTTGTGTGCACTCTGCTTGCATGTTTTATTTGAGGCATTACACTGCAAGTAAAGTAATAAAGTTCTTACCGGTGGTTAGGTAAGTGTCCTTGTGACAGGACCTGTTACACTGCTAACCTCTACCTGGGGCTTTTCTCACACGCAGAATGTTCTGGAGAATCACAAGAAAGCTCCATATATCTTCTGCCTACAAGTGGAGGAACAAGGGGAAATTTTCTAAGGAGTAGCTGAACACTAATAATCTGTGCCATGAAGCTTCACCACTGCTGTTTTGCTGTGCTGAGCAGATACCAAGAGGTTTTAGTAAATGGAAAAATGTTCCTCCTTAGATTAAAGACCCTTTGACTAACATAAGCAGAAGAAAAATCCTTCAGTCGGTACAAAATATTTATTGTAAAGCATTCAGCTCAAATACATGCAATCAAATCTCTTTGACCGTAGAAAGTCATATTCATAAAGGATATTCTGAGACATACTTAAACCCAAGTTGTAGCCAACATAGGATTTTCATAGTTAAATTTGAACCTCCTATTAAATATTTTAAGTACTGACACCACTAATAAGTGGCATGTACAGGGCCCTAAAAAGGATTAAAATAAAGCATAATGTTCCATAGAAATGGCACCCTTAACTTGTACATTATGAGAGGTTTAAGTAAATTTAATGATGAAACAGTCAATCGCAAGTTTAAATATATTACAAATTTACTTACTGTATGAGCACTGTTAACAGTGTTGTTTCTATGTCTGTGTTCCTCATTATTAGCCAAGATTTTGCAAGTCTTAGGTAAAATACTTTGAAGTGGTTCTCCAGCTGAGTTCCCTAAATGCTTTCCCATGCCCTTGATTCCTGTCCCCAAGCTACTGAAAAAGCCAGGGAGACTCAGCCAGCTCCCAGCATTAGCTAACCAGCAGTGTAACAATGTCGTGGCCCTACTGTGAAGCCCAAGCTACTGTAATTGTCAGTAGTATTTTCGAAGACTAATCTGAAGCTGAACCTGTTTTAGTGGGTACAGAGCAGTCACCTTAAACAGGTCTGATCAAGGGTGGAGCAAGGCTATCCAATTACCCTGTTGAAGCCGAAACTCAGCATGTGATATTTCCAGAAATGCTGACACCCTCATCCTCCAGTTCCAGCAGCCAGGACAATGTTTTCCTCTACTCTACAGAATCTCTTGAACAGGATTTTTCACCTGATGAACTGTCAAAACACCAATAATCCTGCAGTCTAAGAGGGAAAGTATGGTAGAATTAGCAAGATAAAATACACAGATACTACCTCAGCCTCAGGTGAATTTAGCCAGCCCTGAGGAAAGTTAATACAAATGCTAATGCTTAAAAAGGCAAGGTGTGTCACCAGTTATATTGGAATTCACAAGTTACTTAATCTTCTTGAGAACTGAATTAAGAATGCACCTAGTTACAATTATTGCATTTCTCTTTGGCTTTCAAATCTACATCTTGTTTATCCTCAGGAACAGACGTGCTATTTTGGGGAAATCAGTGCTTCCTTTTCAGCAGGTAAGATGCTAGGTCAAGGCTTCTAAACTTGCAGCTCAGCTAAGAACGTCTCACCTTGCGGGCTACTGTGGTTCTGACTACAACCCTATTGACTTGCAATCCAAAATCCATTGCACCCTGCAAAAAAAGTTCTCATAAATGGCAGAATTGTGCATGGATGTGAAACCAAGAACCCATGCAAAATATGGCTGCAATTCAATTTGTTTTTAAAATTAATTCAAAGTTGCATACTCAGGTTGGCCAAGACACTAAGGAGTCAGTTGACAGAGGTCTTCATGCCATTTTTTTTACCAGCCAGAATGATGAAGGAAATTGTACCAGTGTACCAGTAGTTTCTCCTCATTCCCAGGCAAGGGTACTCTGTTAAGCATGCATACTGAGAGCAGTATCAAGGAAGTACATGTCAATGTATAGTCTTCAGCTTTTATCCTTTATTACGTACACAGCAAAGAAGGCAGCATTAGACACACACACAGTGTGTTACACCCACTCCATCCACGGCACACGCACACGCACACACACAGCCTTAAAAAAGTGTCGGTGATAAGGAACATATTATAAAGGTTGTGATCTCTAAGCCCCTGAGCTTCTTCTTATGGTTAGGTGAAAAGGCAACAAACAAGTCTTTTCTTGCTCTATAAGTGCTTTGTGCAACGATGTCCATAGAGGTCATAAGTCTTTTTAGGAGGAGTGAATGTCTTACTCCCATATTCACAGTCTCCTATCGCTGTTTTTGCAACACATAGTTTCCAGTTATGTTTAGTTGTCATAGGCGGCTAATATAGCTCTTGCTCCTGCGATTCAGGTTAGGAAAGGTTCTGCACATCAGAAGTGAAATGCAGGCCTCTCTTTCTCTCAAGAGATGTCATCTCGGTGACACTGCAGGACTAGAGAAGTTACCAGAATTTCGTGGGGACTGAAGAGGCACAGATGAAGAACTGGGAGACAGTTTTCTTGGGCTGCATAGATCACCATTGTGCAACTTCCACAAAAGTTCCTCATTTTCCATTGACAGGCGCTTGTTTACTTTTGATTCTTTCTCTAGTGACTCCTGTAAAACAGCTTGCTCTGTAGAAAGTTGCCTGCAAATGGAAGATTTACATCAGAACACATAACCCAACTTGGAGGCTGCAGTATTAAAACTTAAAGCAAGGTCTGAAAGTGCATAAGCCTTTGCTTGGCTCACAACTGAACTCCAGCTTTAATAGGAGGACAGAGCATGTTCTCATCCTAGCTATATTTGAACTGGTAGCTTGCAGAAAGCAGGAGGAAGTCCCAGTAAGAAACATCCCTAAGGACCAGAAAAAGCATCTGAAAAGTGAGTCTTAAAACAACACATGTTTGTGTTTTAACGGCTGTGCTGGAGCCTTTGGGTCTTGTTGAAGGTTCAGCTCAACACAGAAGCTAAAGATTCCTTCACACTGGAAGAGTCTGGCCATCCATTTAAGCAACCGTTAGGAGGAGCTCAGACCTGTTTTAGTGATGTTAAATATTACTGTTACTACTAAATAAACCACACCAATCTAAACTGGGGACAAACCACTCACTGAAGTGGTTATAAGTATGACTTAAGTCTAGCTTACAAGCCAGTAGTACTTAAAGAGGACAATCTTTGTATGATGGTATTTCTGATATTGCTTTTTCTTCCCTAAAATACTGGAGTACTGAAGAACATACTAAACCTTTATCCCCTTTCAAAATGTTCCCGCTTGTTAACTGCACAAAGGAATGCACATTTGTAGGGATAAAAGTGGGGAAGAAATGGATGTGTTCTTTCACAGAGTACTAAAAAATTGCATTCACCAATACATAAGGAGAATTTTCTTTCTTCTCACAGGAACCCCTTCCCCCTGATTAAAGGCATCTAAATGTCCACAGATATTTTTCACCTTGAAAGCTCCATGTGTTTGTCCATCCGAGCTTTTAATTCTTCATTTTCTTGCTGAACCTTCTTTAATTTATCCATTAAGATTGTGTTGTTCTCCACCTTGGAAAAAAGGTCACAATTTGAAATAAAATCCATACATGCACTCATCAAGATTCTGACTGAGCTATCAGAGATGTTGGCAATCTGGAGTTTGCAGAGCTTGTTACAGTACACACAAAACCATCCTACTTACCTTATCCTTGCATAACACTGGTGCTTGCCCACTTGTGCTGATTAGATGCCAACAAAGAGGACTGGGTAAGGGATCTACTGTTAACCAGCACATTGCAGTAATTTCTGCCAGTGATGGGCACTTTTAGACACTGTAGCGCCTTTCTAGACAGAAGACTGTCTAGAAATAACACAACAAATTCAAGAGTTCCCCTGAACTCTTTTCCTATTGCTCTTCTGAGTCCACATCACTGCTGGAAGACGTTATCAAAAATAAAAGGAAAAACTGATTAAGTGGTTGCATGGTCCAAGGCCTTTTACACTGTGGCCAATGTCTGTTGGGAAAGATGAAGGTTTGCTAGCAATCTGCTAGTAATTGTCGACTAGGGTAACACATGGTGCTGCACAATACTGAACAACTGACATCAATGTGTTCCTTTGTATCCAAACCTCCTTCTATACTTCCTCATTAAAGGCTTGCATAAGCAAGTATTACAACAGTGTTCAAAGGCCCCACCCAGGAGAAGGACCCTGTCATGTCACAAATAAGAGCATGCTAATTGATTACAAGTCCTGCCTCTGAAACTGACTTTTCATGTGGAATTACACACAGGTCAGGAAGACAGTCACACAGCTAAACAAGCAGCTTAACAGCTAAAATGATGGGCCTAAGCTAATCAAGACTTACTCCATTTAATATTTGATCCCTTCTTGTTAAATTAGGATCATTTCCTTCTGAATGCTTTCCAGACACTGCAATCTATCTTCCATACCACTTAAGCAATGTAGCAGGTAAGGATTTTGTTCTTTAGGGGAAGAGGCTCCCAGATAATCTGTACTAACATACCAATAGTTTATGCAAACCAGTAGTTTTTTAAGATGTTAAAAGGTCATTTAGAGCATTGGGTCATTCTTTTTGCCTCATGACATATATCCCAAAGCTGTACCTGCAATGTAAGCATGTCCCATCATGAATTCCTGTTTCCTTATAAAAAAAAAAAAACCTATTAATTCTTGCATTTAAGTCCATCCAGCTCAAGTTTGTTATAGAAAACACAAGTCAGAAACACAGCCCCAGCCTGCCAGACCCCAAGGAATGCTCACCAGCTTTTCCATCTTCATTAGCTTTATATCTTGCTGATGGAGCTTCTCATTCTTGATCTCCAGCACTGCTTTCAAACTTTCCAGCTCCTGTTCCAGGTACATAATCTGTGGGTTTTTCTGAAAGATTGCCAGAGAGTTTGCTTAGTACCCTGAATTTCAGGAATAATTTGGATATTTCTCTGCTGTTTAGAAAAAACAAGGAAATAATTATGCTAACGAGTTACTTGTTCTAAGTGAAATCAAGTCACACACTAGAATAAATAACAAGATCTGATATCACTTTCTCCTTGGTTTTTGTTTGTCCTTCAGGGTAGGTGGACAGTTGCTTCATCAGAAGTTTTTCAGAAAACACTTAATGCACAGACATGAAAAACCCTTGTGAATCAAAGGAAGGCATGAATGCTGTCACATCAAAACTTGTTTCGCAGGAGTGCCCAAAGACCTTAAGGCTAGGAGTTCCAAAATTTATTTCATATTACTCATAACCCATCCCAAGAGATAATTAGAGTAAACATTTGAAGAGTTTTCAGGCTCTGGAACAGTTCAAAAAAGCACCAGAAGTTTAAGTTCTGAACTTGACTGTAGCTTATCTTCCCTGGTTTGAGTCTGAAGGTAGCTGGCTCATAAGCAGAAATTGAAAGTTCTCAGCTTCACATTCTTCTGAAGCCTGAAAATGCAATTATACATACAAATCTTGCACTGGTGCACATCCATAACTTATCTACAATATAGCAAGTTAGGACTTTTTTATTTTTCCTTTTTGTATTGTTTTCTGGGAGGTGGAAGGGAGAGCAGGAGGAGGCCGGAGCAGGCTAAGATGTGGTTGCCTCAAGGACCTGTTTTCCAGAGTAAGAAACCATTCAAACACTGTAGAGTAAAACACATTCTCTGCATTTCAAGGCAGTCACAGCCAAAAAAAAGGGAAAATAAAGCAAGTCTGGGTCCATTTCCAGGTAGTGAGAATGGAACATTGAGCTGAACTCAATCAATGATTAAGCATGTTGTGTAATTTAAGTTTATCTTCAAAATCAAACAAAACTTGTTTTAGTGCATTTGTGTAAGAACACAGGTGCACCACACTGAGTAACAGCTTCACTGCCACACCAGAAACCTCGGATAGGAGGGCAATGCCTGCAGTCTTGTGGGGTGTGGTCCCAGAAGTGCAGAGCCAGGACATGTCACAAGTAACAGGGGCTCCATCACCTACACAGTTCATTCTCCTGCTTGTGTTTAAGGCCTGTTGCAGTAGTGGTTCTTGTTTAACTTCTTTTGAGAAGTCTGTGCGAGGGTGAAGCATGCTGTGCTTCCTCAGTGAAGGCAGCAGATGATCTGTTCCTATTTTGTGACTTTAACATGGAATCTAGGAGCTAACAAAAAAGCAATCCTGAAAAGTTTAAATGTTACAGTATGTTCAATATTCGCTTTATTTTCTTTGCCTCCTCAAGTCCAATGGTCTTAAAATGTGTTTTCAAAGTTAAGTCTGAGCCCCCACATTAGCTACTCAGAGAAGAACACAGCCAAATTAAAAGACTGAAAAGCCTACATAAGTTTTTAGCAAAAAACCTGGGAATATCAAGTGACACTATCTAAATGATACCAGAGAGGTGGAAATACATCTCTCTCTTCAAGGGCTATTGGGAGTTCCAGTACTGCAGAATTGTGTTTAGTACAGAAGAGCATGCTGAGTCAAACTGGTGCTTTTCCAAAGAGAAGTCTCAAGCTTATCATGCATCTTATGTTGCCAGGAAAGCACAAAGCACATCTGCAGCTATGTAAAGGTACTTGACTATTGCGCCTTTAATTTAAGCAACATCTGAGCGTGCCTGTGGAATTAAAGCCCCAACTCTCGCTACCACAGCAACATATTGTGGTTGCAGATTCTTTTTGTGGCAGCTCTGTCCTGCCACTAGAATAACCAATAAGAGAAAACAAAACAAAACAAATTCCAGTGAAAACTAGGGCAACTTCTACTAGAGGCATCCTTAGTGAGTCTTTAAGCATGGAATTTCTCTTTGTGGAATAAACAATACTACTGGTATCCCACTTACTTCTGGTAACCAGAAAGACAAGCATATTTGTGTCTAACCCCCTCCACCTGGTGCATAAAAAAACCCCTCTCTCAAAACACATTTCTATCCCAGGACCACCAGAGGCAACAGCAGCCTTGGGAGGAAAGGCAGGACAAAATAAAGAGTTTATTTGAAGGATAAATCAGCAAAAAGTAGCAATCAGCGTTTGAATAAATGCATTAGCAATGAGCTTTGCAGTAGTGATGCAAGCCCACACTGATCACAGCACTGGTACAACAGTTACCAACTGTCCAGAAAAGTGCTATGGTACAGCTCCTGTACACACATGGGCCTTCAGTTATCTTAGGCTATTATTTACACCCCTGACTTAGATACTCAACAGCTTTACAGAATTATAACGGTAAAGTTAATACACATCATCATGTGCTTGCAAAAAACTTCGGGCTGATGAACCATTTACAAAAAAAAATTCCTAAGTATGGGATCCCTATCAGGCTTCATTGCAAATTTTTTGCATTATGCAATAAAATAAACCCAGGCAAGATCTGTTCATCCACATTACTTGGAAAGATCAAGACTTACAAGATTGGCTTTTTCTTTGGCTATTTGTTTTTGTTCTTCTAATTTCAGCTTCTCACTCAGAGAGTTGTTTTCACTTTTTAGTTCATCGATTTTTTTCTGAAATGTAAATATATTGTATCATTAGGCCAAGAATTCAGTGCACAACTCCGAACTGCTTTTCAAGTTTTAAACTGTTGCAATGAACCCATGCCCTTAACAAACCTCCAGCAACTCCTGCTTCTCTTTAAAGGAATCTTCAAGCGACTTCCTTTCAGATTCATGGGTACTCTTGAGCTCTAAAACAAATTATTTTTGCAGATTTTTAATACCACATAAGACGTGAAAATTCTTTTTGAAAAGAAACAGCCTGAAGAGCCAGCCTACAAATATATGCTTAGATACAGTTGATGCCAACACAGAACACTTATCATTAACTGATGCAAAGCATTTATGAAGTATCAGATTTATTCCCACTTCAGATTTGCTGAATGTCCCCTCACATATGCATTTCATTAGCCTGTCAGTTTTGGGAGCATTCATCTGCATGCAACAAATGGACTTACTAAGCACAGGTCACATCTGACAAAAGTTGAGTTTATGGAAGGAAACACAGGAAAAATTGAAATTGTATCTTCCACAAACTTCTAAAAAAATTTTTTCTTCCTACTATGGATGCCATGCAGAGGAGTTTGCTCTTTGAAAGCAATAGAAGCATGACCAGTCTTCAAGACAAAAAAGTATCACTGAAAATTTAGCTATCAAGTGGAGTTGGAAGGAGTATGGAAATCATCTTCCCTTAAATCAATGAGATGCAATATCATTTAAACCTGAGCACGTCACCACCCCCCCTCCCTGAAAAACACCTCTGCCACAGTGTACAGCACACAGTGTATAATATTTCTTAACATATCCATGTTGTTATGGAAAGCACACAACCCTACTCATCCTCATTTTCAGTTTTGAGGTGCTCCTTACAGAACTAGGGGCTGGGAGGAATTATTCAGTCACTTGAGATTTTGAGGGCAATTCAGTTCAGTCTTTTACTGCAAGAAAAAGTCACTTTCACTCAAACTGTTTATAAGGTTTCATTCAAATACAATGAGATCATGGTTTTTGCTGTATGTAAAATAAGACTTGTCAGTTCCAAGGGAAGGAATTCAGCCAATGTTTTTAAAGATAGCTTGCCACAAAGAACAGTGAAGTAGATATAATGATCAAAACGCTTGAATACTTTTGTTTGTGACTAGCAGTACTATAGCATACATACTTAAATAAAAAATACTTGCCTGAAAAAGAGGATTCATACTCCTTTTTCAGCTCCTCTACTTTTTCTGAGTGTCTGTTTTCAAGTTCCAGCTTAAAGCTTTCATGTGTGGTATTTAAATTGTCCACCTGCAATATGACAACATGATTTTTCTCCCCTTACATGTATCAACTTAACCCTTGTTTAAAGCATTGTTTCAATGGCTTCATGCACTATGTCAAGTACATTTAAAATGGTCTAGCAGGATTCAAAAGTAGAAGCTAAGCCATGTACAAGACTTAAGAAATGAGAATGATGCCTTACAGTTTACCACTACCAACAGGAAAACATGTGCATCTCTCACACACATGGAGTTGGCAAAGCAAGGTCAGAAGGCAGGTGTGTTTCTAGAAATCTTAAAACTCAAGCTGACTCAAATATCCCATGGAGTTCTAGAAATAACTTAAGCTGGCAGAACACAACCAATCTCCACCACATTTAAACATAAGCTTAAGGTCTGTACAGCTTAGTGTGGTAGTATTTTTATTGCTGCAATGAAGTGGAATTTCACTTTAAATAACCGTTATTAGCAAAACCCACGATTCTCTGAAGGCTCATTTGTAGCAGAAAGCAGTTGCTAGAGAACTTTTCTACTCTGAGTGTCACAAACCTGCTCCTGGAGTTGGGCTTTGTACTTTTCAGCTTCCTCAATGCAGATACTTCGGAGTTTCTCACATTCTGCAGTGTAAAACTGTTTAAGCTTCTCCTCCACCTCAGCTAAGTCATCATTATGCTTCTGGTTTAACTTCTGCAAATACCCTTCATAAGCAACTTGCAGTTCATTCCTGTCTCTTTCCAATTTCTCACAAGCTGCAGAAGTGGTTACTGAAGATGTCAAAAGAAAAGAAGAAAAGAAAAAGAAAGGAACTGGATCAAGTTCAATACAAAAGTCACATCTTCATTTACAGGTATTAAAAACAGTGAACACATTACACAGCAACATGGTTATATACAAATATGATTTATCCATTAAATGTGTGCCTCCAAGGACACATGAAAAGATCTTGACAAAAATATCAAATTCCATATTTCTTAGGTTGAGAATTAATTGAACCCAGCTAGGCCAGGAGCCCACATAAAAAGCACAAGTGTGACAGATTGACATGATATGGAAGGAGGAATGTCTCATGAGAGACACTGAAGAGCTCCAATAAAAAAAAATAATTGCATTTGCTACTTTACCTTATTTGATCCCATTCAGTAGAATATTTGTCAGAGTATTTCACTTTTTGACATATAAACGACTTAGCTAAATTTGAAATACCTAATTTCCTGAAAACCGTATGTTTAATGACACCCATACTCAGATATACAGCAAAGAAGCGATTCTAGCCGGACATGGACCTGATACAGATCTGCCAATCTGAAAGGTACTCTCATGTGTTTATGCCTGAGATATTTAAATATGCAAGACAGAGAATGGTTTTAGGCAAAAAGTGCAGAGTATTAAGAAAACAGAAATGTTGTGTAATTCTCTTTACATCTGCATTAACACAGGTCTGCTAAGAAGGCATCCTAGGTTTGCCTCCCCATATCTGCAACTGCTTGAAAGGCAAAACAGAAGTTAGCAACTTGCATTTTTGAGTTTGAAATTTAGCATTCCCAAGTCCAGCCAGCCAGGCCTGAATAGGAGGAGTCATCCTCCTACTGTTAATATGACTGCAGCAAACGCCTTGTGCAGTTCCAGCTGCACCCAAAGCCTGGAAGCAAGGTGAAACAGCATCTCAGTGTGGTCACTGACCTTGTGCAAAACCGGTTCTATACAGACTCTAGTGCTTTGGTTTAAAATAAATTAGTCAGATGAGTGGCTGTTTAAGAGAAAAATCAACTAAAATGTTAACTTGATCCTCAAAGGCAGGAGAAGTCATGCATGCATGCACTTCACAGCAGACTGGCACACTGCCCAAACAGTGTACATATAAACTCTATGTAAAAGCATGGGAAGAGGCAAGGATTTTGTACAGGCAGTACAGGAAATTCTCATCACAACAGTGTTTGAGCCTTAAGATAAATAAATTACAGTATCCTCAGGGACTGATTCCCAAAGTAGTAATGGGTCAGCTGAAGGGAAAGCAGCCTGCCCCAGCAGAGTGCCTCAAGTTACACGTGCCTTACTCTTCTTTGCTATAGCTCATTAAAAGCATGTGAGTAACTTGATGGGTGACACTTGCACTCTCTTTTAAGGGAACTGTAAAGAGTCCTGGCCCTGCTACAATCACTTGGAACCTGCAGTGGAACAAGAAAGTGTTAAGAGAGCCAGCTGTCCTGCATGGAAATCAATCTACATGTGTGTCTACCTGAATTAGGCTTAACAGCAAGCTTAGCTATGTTGGGTCTGTGCAAAAGATGTGCTGATCTGGACAGATTTAGGCCAAGCTCTTCATTCTCTGACTGGCAATGATGCAACAGAGGCTCAACTGAAACCTACCACAACATTATCTGCAACTCAAGCAGATTTCACAGTTTTTACTACTTTCTGCAGCAGCACCAAAAGAAGTTTTTGCTCCCCTATCTTTATTAGAAGTTTCACAAACTTCTCTTAAAACTGCTCTCTTAGGGAAAGGAAAAAAAAAATTAGCTTTCACACTTCTACCACATTGCAGGGGCATGAAGTTATTGAATATATATATATATATACTCTACATTGCCACATTTTTGGAGAAGAGGCAACATCATTGTTAGGGGACATTATATTACAATGCCAAGAACCAGGCAGCAATCCAAATGGAGGTATTACACAGCCAACCACGTGCAGATGGAGCTGACCTTCTACAGCAGAGTAAGGGCATAGCTGAGAGGCAGGCAGCTTGCATGGCTCAGCGGAGGGAACTGTAGCAAAATGGTTCAAATGATCCACTTCAATTCAAACCAAGAGGAAGAAGCATCAAATTCCTTATTTGCAAGGCCAGAGCTATTCATTTGCCTCCAGTTAGCCAGAAGAATGTGCTGCCTATCGTTGCCTTATCTTTAAATGTCAGCATGCAGAACTTCAGATGATGCAAAGCACTTCAGAAAAAAAGCAAATAGCAAACCACGCCTTTGTCAAAGAAAACAGACGCATCAGTTCCCCTTCAGGCAGTTTGCAATTCAGATTTATGAGAGGACTAATGTTACAAAGGCAAACAAAACACTTTTGAAATTGCACTAGCAGTTAAAAGCTGTTACCATAAAGGTAACTCTGGCCTCCACAAAGCTGGAGGCTGCAACGCCTCCTTGCAGATCACAAACCTGACTTATATCCCTGCCATCCAAACAAGAAGCAGAATTCCTACACAACCAGTGAGCTCCCAGTATCATGGTGGTGTAAGAAACTGACCATGGTTTTTCCTGACTTCACAAAAAACATCAACTAAAGAACTGTAAATTTGAAATTATGAGATGTCCCATAAACCAAAGCTTGTCTAAATATTTGAGATTGAAATGTTTGCAGCGAGTATTTTGCATAGCCCTATCCGTCTGCAGACTGAATCATGTATTTTACAACAGCTCTGCTTTTTTTAAAGAAAGTGCCTTTTTCATGATTTGTCACAAATTCCTTAATTTGTTCATTTAGCCACTGACTAACCAAACTGGATTGCTGCTCAGCTGAAAAGTATTCTCATTGAACTCATGCTAAACATTGAAGAAAAATTTGTAACTGGAACATGTGCTCTTCCAGTAGCAAACACACAAATCTATTTCAGCTTCCTGTCAACTTCAGAGATACCTGAAGTGCATACTTCAGAGTTTTTGTACACTGCTGCTGTGTTTCCTTTCCCTTCTTGAAGTGCTTTTCTCCACGATTCCACATCTTTAGACAACAAGCCTTGAGCAAAAGAAACCCAACAGGAAACAAATGGTCCAACAGGAGGGAAAAATCAAGCCATAGAAATGAAAAGATGCACTATTTGTTTGTCTGTGAATTTTGCTCAACCACAACCTTTAGAAATCATAGGAAGTTTCTGAGATTTGGTAACAGCAAATCTTCACAGCAAAAATGCTGGTTTTGATGTGTAAAATTACCCTTTATTTGTAGTAGTTAACATCATCCACTTGCATCTTGGGTATTTCACTACAAAGCTTTTTAAGTGCAAAAATCATAAAACAAATGCCTGCAAGAGCAGCATGGAGAACCAGGCACATGGCAACTCCCTGCATAGTGCAAACAGCAGCACGCCCAAACCACAGCAACAGGGGCTGCAGCTGAAGGAGAGGACTACAAAAGTTGCCTTTGTATCTCCAAGAAAGATATTCTGTATTTTCACTAAAAGTGATAGCCAAGACATAAGACCTTAAAATTGTGCAGCATCTCCTTTCACTGTTTTTTTCTTGTTCTAATTATAAAACCATCATCCAAATTCAGCCCTTATGGCTAAACTGCTTAGATGAAACATTTTTCAACTTACATTTCCCTAAAAGCTACCATAACCATAGTTCTAAGATAAAATATAATGGATTTTTTGGAACCCTGAATTAAATGGTTCGCAAACAGTAGTTATCTTCATAAAATTGTCCAAGTCACTCACTGGCCTAGTTATGATTTATGAAAAGGCCTTAGATCGTCTGAAATTCTAAACCAGAGTTCACTAGGACAGTAAACTGTCAGGATTTTAATAGATGTGGGGGGTGTGAAATGGGGATAATTACTACAAAAAAAGCCCAAGTATTTGGTACTACATGATACTACACTGCACTAACACTTAATTGCTCAAATCTTGTATTTCACATTACAAGCTGTATGTTCACCTGACCAGTAAGTCTGCTACAGACAGGCTCATTTCCTTCTCTATACAACACATATTTTTGTATCTACACAGTAATTAATTCTTGGTATTGGCAGATTATCAATATTGAAATTTCTTTTACCCAAACATGCTTTCAAGTTTATGACTAGGTTTCTCTTGGTGTTACTTCCATAATGAGACTAATTATACAGGACATTAAACCACATTGCATATTTTTGTTCTTGGGAAAGTTAGACAAGGCAGGTAGCCAAAAAAGCCTGCTTTAAGCAACATTTAAGCAGGTATGATTGAACAAATAACGTGAAGCACTCACTTCTCTGCTGGGAAGTAAATTCACATCCCCCATGCTGCAAACACTACAAGTGACAGAGTGTTCAAGCAAGCAAACAGGCAAGTCTGTGAAGTGTGGCAAGTCAGGCCCTGTCTCAAATAAGTGAAAGAAGCATCTACCTATTATTAAATATTTTTAATGATCACCTTAACCTGAAAACCAAATCACATTCACTGTAAAACACAGCAGTCTCTTCTATCTGAACTTCCAAAGCATCTTGAAGATAATTTAGTAATAAAAAAAGAACATGAAGGTATTCTGAAGGAAATACAGTTTATCAATTGCCATGCAGCAGCTGGAGGTGAGAGAGAGGGGTTTGGCATTTGGCTGCCTGTCCAGGGTACACACAGGTCTCTCCAGGCCATTTTACAAATGGAAATGTTCAAAGGGCCAAGGTTGGCGCCAGCTGAGTCAACTTTGCACCTGCTATTTTGTAGCAGGACTCAGCTGGATCACATCCAGCATGGTTGCAAGGAGGATCTGAAACAATTTGGAGTGCAATTGATTCAGAGAAATAGTTTCATACCTCTCAAGAAACATGCAGCCCTTGCAATTTCTACTTACATAATTAAACAAGTAACTAGAAGTTTACACACTAGCTTGCAACTTAAGAAGAGAAACATTGACAAGCAGGACATCTGGCTGCTCCAGGCTCCCAGAACTATGGTGCTTACATTCAAAGTACAGAGTTTAGTGTTTGTAGCTGGAGATTTTAAGGAAGTCCAAGTTCAGAACCCAACTGTTACTGAATTTGAACTCCCTTTGGAAAAGCCCATCCCCAAACACCTATCACTGCTAATCCTTGCATGTGTTTCCAGCTACTGAGAGTAGAAAGCATTATCTGGTAACCATCACCCCCTGGCTGGCACAGTCACATCCTGGGACAGGAATGCCTACTTAAACCATTAAACAAAAAGGTATTTTGGTAGAAATGGTCATTCACAATAATCCAGCAAAAAACAGACCATCTGACAGCAAGTCAATTTGGTCTTGCAAGGTAAATCAAGGAGCTTGGGAACGTGCACAGATAAATTTCGAAGTAAGAAACTGAGATGTCTAAACTGTACAAGCTTCAGGATACTCTCAAACTCAGCAACATGCAGGGAACAGGCTCCACTGGGCTGTGCACACCTGATTCCTCTTAGACTGCCTGTCCCCAAACTGCAAATCAACAGTCATTAAAAACATGGCAGCTGGGACTCCACAAAACATCTACATGGCCAAAATAAGACTCAAACTGCACTTAACTTTCCCAGCAAAGGTATGCTTAGATCATACTGAATGGAAATCCACACTACATACGTCAAAACAGTCTATGGAACTCTTAAGTACAGCTGTATCAATTTAACAGTGTTAACAGAAAGCTGATTAGCAGGTATGTATTTAAGCAGATTATTTTCAGCTAAAGCTACAGTTTTAGGAATGCTTTTCTCACACCTTGTCAACAAATTATTAACTTAACTTCAAAAAAAAACCCAAACCAAGTTCTTTTTAAAGGTAGATAGAATTGAAGACCTGGGCAGTTTTTCACTTCTGTAATTAAATCCACTCCCTTTACATGCTGAGGAGAGCAGTACAGACAGGCTAGACGTGTGACGTGGTTAAGACAAAGGAGCTGCATGAAGATAAATAAATGCTTCACGAAACCATGGTCTGGAAACCTTACAAAGGGAAGTGAGCCCCAGGCTGCCATTCAGATGCTCCTGCAGAACTGACCCAGGAAGGTCAGCTCCCTAAGGGGAACAGCTGACAATAGCAGCCAGCATCCCTGTCTCAGAGCACTCAGGTGTCACACATCCATCAAACACAGTTGCATTTGAAGTTTTTTTCTAGTTATCAACCTACTGAATGGCCCATGCTTGCAATGGGAGTTTCATTTATGAGCTCAGCAGGCTTCTAATCAAAGCAGGAAGATAACAAGTTTATGGAAAGCTCATTTAAGCATGAGGCATCCTTACAAAGAGCTAAGCATTCAAAAAAAAAACCCCAAACCCCACCAAAACCCTCAAATGTGGTAAACGGGCAAAAGTGTTGGTCAGCTTTTGGTCTACCCATCTAAGCAGAATTTTCCCTTTCTAGATATGTGATAAACATAGTACCTAGGATGATAATGGAAAAATAATATTAAAGATGCAAACACAGAGAAGGAAAGAGACTTTTTTGTTCTGATAGCAATCCTTCTGAAGTAATTTCCTTGAGGGAAACAAATGGGGTTGCTCAGAGAATCACATTAAGTACATAAATAAAAAGAAATCTGGTTTATAAAGTTTATAACACAACTTCTAAGTGATGCAAGAAGGCCTTTTCCACATCAAAACTCTAGTCCTGTTGTCACTTTGGAGTAATAAAAACATCAGTTGCAGCTGATGGGGGACACCACCCTTGCACACTGCTACTCCTTCCTCTTTTTCTGCTCGAGTCCCAGTATTCTTTCAGTCACGTACTGAAGTCAGGGCAGGCAGCTTTGGCAAAACAGCACTACCAGCCAATAGTTTCAGCTGGCTTAGGTCCCCAGACAGCTCACTGCATTGGTGGGGACATGGCTGCCTCTGCAGCAATGCTGGCACAAGGAGGACAGAGGGATGCAAGGGCAGGGGAAGGCCAGGCTCTTTCAAAGCCGGCCCCTACTGGGACCTGCCTGGAACATCTGCTAAGTTCAAATACATTACATGGAGCTACCACTAACTGCAGTTAAATCAAGCTTCAAAGTTGGCAAAACTAGCCCCTGCACATAATAGCTCAGTTTCATGTTATAGCCATCCACTAGGATGAGTTCAAAGATTTCATCTCATCAGCCTGAAAGCATTTCCTTCTGTTAATTTTACACTCATTCACCCACAGGTCACTAAGGCAAAATGCAGATTTTGCACAGTATGTTTTACAGGTTTATGAATTTTTTGCCAGCAAATCTCTAGAAGACAGCATACAAATGAGTTAGGGATCAAGCAGAAGTATGTATGCTGTCAGCCATCCTCCCATTTTTTAGAAGTGAGTGCTTTGGTCATCAGACACATGTTTTGTAAGGAGGCCCTGCAAGGCACAGTCAGATCAGTGCCAGGAATTCGGTGAACCTGGGGTCACGCTGTCAGGGCTCTGCAGCACTTAAAGCATCTGAGCGGAATTCAGTCAGGGAATTAAATGACTGCCATTACAGTACCAGGGCATCTGTCTTCTGCAGATCTGCTTTGCTGCATTTCTGTTCTCATGATGAATGCACAAATAAATTCTTACCTAGTTCTCCTCGAAGGTTAAGTAGTTCTTGAGATAACTCTTTCCGCTGCTTCAGTGCTTCCTCCCTCTGCAGAGAAAAGAACAAAAAACCCAAATGTTTGGTTACTAGTGGTCTGAGCAGGGCACCCTCCAATAATTAACTTCCATGTGCTCTGTAGGAAAAACAAGAGGCAGGAGCAAGAAGCCAAGATATGACTCATTTAGGATAACAGTTCAGCTGTTACAATATACACAGATGTTCTTCTGTTGTTAAGGAAGTTATACTTTAAAACAAAGAACAGCTTTTTCCAGGACAGCTCTGCAATTAAAATCCTACTTTGCAGCAATTAATTATATATTTTATGGTGGGTGTAGCAACATAAGCCTCCAGAACAAATCAAGTGGTAGATGTCAAGTGCACAGAAGAATAGTGTATATGTGAAAGAAGCATGCATTAAATATTTATCTTAAGCTTACTCAAACAGAAAACCATCAACTTTGCTAAATGCTTAGTCTTCCATGAAGAAAAGGCACAGCCCTGTTCAAAGTTGAATACAACCCACCCCGCCGCTCGCAGATCCTAATGTTAAGATAGATGGTGTTTCTTATACGGAGAGAAGCACAAGGCACGTGTGAACAGATCGCAACAAAGCAGAAGCACCCATCTCCCTGCTTTCCCCAGGAGCAGTGCCCTGGCCAGGAGGCGGCGGCCAGGCCGCGGTGCCCGGAGCCGCAGCGGGCGGCGGCGGAGCACAGCCGGGGCAGAGCCCCCGGCCCGGCGGCACCGCCTCACGCCACGAGCGGAGGTGACAAGGTCCGCGCTCCCGGCCGGCTCCCTGCGAAACAAGCACTCATTACCCTTGCTGCAGCACACTGAGAATAGAGGCACAGCTTGCTGCTAGAGCAGCCCATCTTCCAGCGCCGGCAGCCCCCCGCTCGGCCCCCCGGCCCTCATCGGCGACGCGCGGGTGGCGGCGGCACCACCGAGCCGGGCAGGTCTGGCCAGGGCCGAGCGTCAAGGCTGGACCTTGCCTCCGCAGGTTATCCTGCGTCCGCGCCCAGCGCTCCCGACAGCGGCAGATACTGCAGCTTCTGCAATTGGCACAAGCAGCCAGCGATTACTTAAAGCCACAGCCCTTCTTTTATGAAAGGCGAGCCCAGACATTAGATCGATCGATCTCCACTTGCTCCGACGGCAGCCGGGATCACCGAGGGAACACTGCCCTTCTCTGCAGACAAGCGAGCTTATTTTTAGCTGTTTCGAGCTTGCTGTACGCTGCTTCACACTTAATTTGTTGATGCAAAAATAAGCCACAGGAGGCCTAAACTGAATGGGAGAGCCACAGATACAGCAGCTTTGCTGCTGCCAATGCCCAGGCTTAGGTTCAATAGCCCCGGCGCACAAACAGCTTGAAACTCACCCTGCAATCCACAGACTTGGCCACAACTGAGCACAATAGATGAATTTGTAGACTGGTCGAGCCACACCTACAGCTGGTTCTCCCCAGGGAGAACCTCACCTTTACAGCAAACTCCCCCTCTGCCCTCGGTCACTCTCACTGCAGCCTAACCACAGGTTTACATCTTAAGAGCATCCTGTCCTGGAGGCAGGGAATAGTCACTGCACGTCTGCAGAACAAATAAAGCAGTAAAATACACCATTCTTAAGAAAAACTAGAAAGAATAAGCACCCAAAGCCCAGTCATGTATTAAGGTCTGACACAAGACTAATCAAAATGAGTAATTTTTATGCTATGCACTCATTTGCAAGTTTTAGGAAATAATTATGCAGCTGTAAAGGCTGGTTAGAAGAAACTGCCAGCCCTTTACCAGAAATATTTGTATTTTTGACCTTGTATGAGAAAGATTCTCCTTTAATCACTCAATTTAAGAAGTCTTAACAATTCTTTGGACACTACACTTTGATAGGTCTATTAAGCAGCTGTGTTGCAGTTTTATATTAAGCACTTAGAGGCTTTTTACAGTGTCAGTGGGCTAAGATTGAAAACCACGCCTCACCTCCACAGTAAATTCTCAGGAGAGCAGAGAGCTCAGTTATTGAAAGGACGTGCCCTGCTCTTCCCTGCTTCTCTGCTCAGAAGGGAGAGATGAGTCATCTCACTCCTGTTCAACGCCAGTGCTCCCACTATGGACACAGCATCTGATGATGAAAATGGGAATGCTACAGTGAGTTATTTGAGTTGCATCCTTGGGACACAACCTGCTTTTTTCCAGCCCATTTTGTCAGTAAAAGATCTCAAATTCTCCCCAGTGGCTGTACCGTGCTGCAGACCCTTTGGACATGCGAACATTTTTGTTTAGTGTTTCCAAATGGACTTCTTCACGGTCTACACATTTTGTATTTGCTTTCAGTTAAAGACATTTGATGTGAAAAGGGCATGTATGATCAGCATATACCAAGGACTAACAAGAGGCTAAGACTAAAAATCCAAACCAAAATCAAATAACACTGCCTTAGTAATCTTTTTCATGTTTCTTGCTGCTCCTAAGCCCTGTTGCTTTTTATTGGTGGTGCCTCAGTTCATCTTGCCCATTCATAGTTTAACAAATCCAAAAAATCCAGATGGATTTGTATCCTCACCTCCTGCTCTTGAATACCTTCAGAAAAAACCTGCCAGCCTGAAATGAGAAGACCAAGTTGCTCATATGGATAAGCAGCCATCTAAAGTAGTCAGACTGACTAGCAGCTAACTTCGTCTATTTTATCTAAGTTCTGAGAGAATTGAAGCTGCAGGTATGGGGGTTTCCCCAAGAAAACTTTAAAGTTTCCAAAATCTGAAATCTAAATGCAGTAAAATACAAAAAGCACTAGAATAATCTAGTAAGGACCTATCTTCAGTATCTAATTTAAGGTATGCATATGCTTTGGGCTGGAATATCCAGCAACCTTCCAGCTTATGCTTAGCATGATTCTAGTTGAAAAATCAATACCAGAACCAAGTTGGAGCATACAGGATCGAGCAATTTTGGCATTGTTATCCAAATAAATCCAGCAATAAGGATCATCCTCATTTAGTTGTCAGAGACTCATGAGGGATCTTCATACCCCTTTACAGTTTCTTCTGGTACAATTTATGAATTTATGTGAGGATCAGGTAGATTGCTTGGTACCTATTTTTTTCTTTTTTACAAAGAATCTATTTCAGGTTGCACTTTAACCAAAACTCCCCCCTTCCATAAACACAGAAGCTACAGGAAAGAACAAGAACAGAGTTTAGGGATAAAACATTTGCCACAGGCAATATTAGAGCAGTGCACCTCTGCCATTGAATGCTACAAAAAGTTCTCAGCATAACAAGGGAGACCTGGACGTTTCTTGTTCTGAGGAAAATTAGCCAGTTAAAAAATCCTTCAAATTCTGAAAATTTGACAAGTTCAGGTAGACATATGCCCCACAGCAAAGACACTTGGGAAAGTGAGGCCCAAGGCAGAAGGTTAAAGAACACAGCCGCTTCAAGACGACAAAAACTACCAAGTCAGGAATGGAATAAATTAAGAAGTTTGTAATTCAGGTTTGTTTTGTTGGCAGTTATGCAGCTCAATTACAGACTTAAGAGTATTTTTCCTGGCAACTAGCTGTTTTTGCTACAGCTTGAGATTCAAACAGACCAGCCTAGGGTCATTTTAGATACAAACAAGGGTGAGGACCTATCACTGTCTGAACAGTTTCCACTGCTCTGCTTTGAAAGCAGGAAGCTCTACAAAAGTCCACATTCCAGAATGAGCAAGAGGGATATTTGTACCAAGCACACAAACAAACAGCCTTCCTGGCTACATACCTATATCAAATCTTCACATAAGACAGACCCAAGTTACCTCCAAGACATCAGGTTCTGAGCCATTCTCAAGCTAGAATACTTGGGCATTTCTCAAGTATGCCACAGCAACTTTGCAGACCACAAATACAAGAGCATGAAGTTTTACAGCAAACTGGCAACTTTGTATTTCCTTGAGAGGATGTGCAACTAGCCAGACTAACCATTCCAGGTTTCCCAGCACACTCCTGCTCCTGGCCAGGTGGGGTGATATTGGCGTGCGAGCCCCATGTTCTACACCTGCAGATCAAGGCTTTGAGAGGCACAGATAGGCTGTGCCTGGTCAAAAAGTCCTAATCACCTTTTTTAAGTTTTTACTCCATGTTAAAGCTGCAAATCCTTCAACATTTACTCAATATAAAAAAAGCAAATGACGGCAGAAAACGGGTTTTGAGTACGTGTGTCCAAATAAACTAACATTGCCCAATCTGGTAGTAATTATCCAAACATTACCGTTCACATTTTAAACAAGCACATTCCTTTGGGAAACAAAATATGTACTCTTTTGGAGCTGTACTAAAGAAAGAAAAATTCAAAAGAACCAGTAATGAAAAGTTCACATTTGCAAACCAAACTACAGTAATTGTTTGCTTTTTAAATTTTTAGCAGCTATATCACACTGATACCGATGTGATAAGCCAGCTGCCACAGTTGCCTAGTCTACCCCAGTAACAAATTTAGAAGAAGCAATATAGATTGCTGCAACCAAAAAACTGCCAAGCACTGGTACGTTGCAAAGGAAGAGACACAACTCACTTTGAGGCCATGAAATACCCCAGGGAATCAGGCCGTGTTGTGGGAATTTTCCCATGACACAAATGGAGCAGCCATCCTGGAATGCTCATCTCAGTGCTGGGATGCAAGCTGGTCCCTGCCCAGGGAAGGTGGAGAAGGGCTCTGACAATGCCAGTACCGAGCCCCTGCAGTGTGCAGACAGGACGAGCAGCTCCAGGTCTCAGGCAGAGCGCAGCAGCTGAGCCTCTCACCGGTGAGACTGGCAGGTGGGAACATCTCTGACTGGAAAGGCTGGCATCAGCCTTCTAGTTTCCATCAGCAATAAACAAGTAATTTCAAGACTTAGAACTTAAAGGAGTAGAAAATTAAGTGTTAAATATAAAAGCATCGTAATGCTCTTTTCAAAAAGCATTTTATAATAACAGACTAAATAAAATTTGTTCAGAGTGCATAAAACAAATTAATCAATGCAAAGAACGGAAGCACTTAAATATGTTTTAGTATCATACACAGGGTCAAATTAATTCTATTCTTGGAAAGAAGAGTCTGGTTTTTGTAGGCCATTTACTGTCAAACCAAACCACAAGCACTTACGCCTAAAATTAAACTTAGAGACAAATGCTGAGCATTTAAAAAACTTAATAAATTAGTAAATTTGCAAGCACTTCTGTAACATGTATGGTTACACCCTACTGGAGATGTGCTGAGGTTGTATGAAAAAAAAACATGATAATTTAAATATTTTTTAATACTGGTACAGTCTCAATTGTCAACAGGATGTCTTTCTCATCCAAGAAGACATTCCTCTTGGGTATGAAGCATTAGATATTTATGTCTACTCCATCCTTGTGCTGCTCCAGTCATAAAAACATGATCACCATCACTGGCTGTAGTGTAGAAATTGAGTCATATCTTTGCATAAACTCCAGTCACTCGTGTGTCATCAGCTACAGCCTGAAGGTAACTAGGAAGGGACAACAAAAGGGCCATTCATATCCGCTTTGAAGTATGACATTTGACTTGAGGATTTTGGTCCTTATACCACAGTATTTCTACCTGTCCCTGTTCCTTCTTTCCTAGGAAAATCCAGTCCTCTAAGTAAGTCTTTTCATTAGATATTAACAATTTTAGAAATTGATTTCTTATAAACTCACCTACTCCGTACCTCACTTAACACCCCCTTGCAGAGTGTCAGTTCCTCTGCATCACTCAATGCAAAAGCAAGCTAAAGACATGAGCCAAGGAAGCAGTACAACAAACAGGATTTACACTCTGCTCTGTGCATACTTTTGAAAGGAGCAGCAGACGATTACTGTGATAAAATAAAAAATGTCATTAACCATCTCAAATCAAGAAATATACAGTGAAGTAAATACTTCTGATTTACTCTCGGCCTCATTTGTGTTATGCACTGCCTTCTTACCACATGAAATATGCCATCAGTTTTCACCTTGACATACTTCAAGCAGAATTCAGACTTGGAATACAGCATTTACATGGTTAGCTGATGGAGATTTACTGTGATTTCTAATATTTTACTTCTTTTGTCTACTAGGTACATCTGTGGAGAATCAGATGGTTTTCCCTGATGTTTAGTGTACGAAACACTAAAGCAGAAAACATTACAGCAGAGAACCAGCCAAACAGGATTCCTATGAGTCACTATGTATTTAACACATTTACTTGCGGGCTCTTTATGCATTTGCAAACTTTACATAGGATCATAGGCTCTAAGTTATCTTTGTTTTCCAGTTTAGAAGTCATGCCCACCTTCATGCAATAGCCCTGCAAAGACAGGTCCAGATGTGATAATATGGGCTATTTGATTTTACTTCTCTGTAACAGCCTGCTTGCTACTTTACAGTTTCTGAATGCTAAGATGAGTTCTCACTTCTCACACAGAATGACTCCTTCCTTCCCTGTAGAAACTTCAATCTCATAAAAACTAAGTTTACCTCATCTAAGTGATTACTTATTGCTCAGCATTTTGTTAAAGCTTTCTGTCTCAGTCCAACTCATCTGAATGACACAGTAGCCACCAGATACCTTGTAACTTTGACAAGTTATACTGTCACTATTTTTCTCACATCTATAAAACTGTTATTACCATTATAAAGTTACTCAAAATGTTGTAATAAAAGCCTATGCTTGAGCATAATATGCACTATTAATTTCATTTTTAAGACTGTTTAGAATTTCACCTGAAAAGGTAGTACAAATCAAGAAGGAAACAAGATTGAAACATGTTGCTTTCTTTTTTCTACTAACTGCTCCCTTAAATTTTGCAATAGATACTCTATTTTGTTCCTGTCATTAATTCTTCAGCTTCTTGGAAAAAAAAAATACAAGAAATAACAAGGTAGTTATGAAAATCAGGTTCTTTGTGGAAAGCAGCACTGGTTGCCTGAAACATGAAGTTTGTTTCAGTCAAAGGTTTTTTTTTCCAAGACACCTTTTGCTAGGAGTAGCTACAGCACAGGACTCCCAATTCTCTTCAGCTGCAACCCATTCTGAATACTCAGGTGTACCCTTTAAATTGCTTAACTGACACATCTTCTAAAAGGTTATTTCTGACACATCTTCTAAAAGGTTATTTCCATCAGAGCCTAGTTTCAGAGTAATTAATGGATTAAAATGTTTTTTCTGGATGTTAGCGCTCACAAATTTTTAATCTGTTGCCACAACATTCTTGTTCATTCATACCACATTTTATAGAGACATTGAGAATCATCTGAAACTTTCTTGCTTTCCAACTACTACCCATCAGACACAGGCTTCCAGAGCCTAGGTCTTCTCCACAGGGGGAAACTACAGTGGTATTACTCAAATACTCTGTTACAAAACAAAACATATCTGCATTCCTCAAAATCAGGATATGACATTTTGACTTCTGATTTTTCTTTTTTCTTTTTTTTTTTCAAAGTAAGCACAAAAATTATCTCAATTACATATCCTTGTCTCTTGTAAAAAGTTATGTCCATATTTTGGGAAGCCAGATACACCTGGTATGAAAAGTCTAAAGAAAACTGGCCAGGTTTGATGTTAACTTCCAGAAAATCAAAACTAAATGTTTTCCTCAAAGACAGCTGCTCTAAACAACAGGACATATAGGTCAAAAGATGACTGTTCCAAAACTCTTGGGGTCTAGTGATGCAATGTGTACTTCTGCCCCTTAACCTAGATATGCACTTCTCATTTGATAAATATAAACATTTTCTGCTGAACTTCCACAAAGGCCAGGACAAACATTTCTGATAGATGTGCTCATGTATTCCGAAATGGAAAAAAACCCAATTTTAAACTGCTAAGTTCCCAAGGAAACTAGTATCTTGACTCTTACGATCATGCATATGTCAGGAAATGCCAGTTACAACAGGTCATATACTAATGGCTAATTTCTATTTCCACCTAGAAATGCTGAAGCCTGCTCGGTCACATCATTTCTAGCATATTCCTCATGTTCTTTCCTGTGTCACATTCACAATTAGTGTTACCCACTGTCAAGGCTCTATACGCCTCAAATGGCCTTTTCCTCTACTAAGGAAACTTCTTAAAGATGGCACCACAACATTTCCAAGTAAAGTCTGGCCAGTAAATAGCAGCATTGCCATGACCATACCAAGAAAAGCACAACAGTGAAACGGAGTTTCTTTTCATCTCTATAGTACCCTGTTTCACAGATACAAATTTGAAGCCCATTTCCGTATCAGAATCTGGAGAGAATTACTGAGATACTTAATTTGGATTAGTTTATTAAACTAGAAAAATAAAAATGGATATTCATAACTAAACATTTTATAATCTAAATATTTTTAACAGTTTATGTAGTTCTGAATGTAGCAGTTAATGCACTAAAATGAGAAGATGAAATATCTATCAATTCACACTTTGAATGGTTACAAAGCCGTTCTAATTACATATTACCCTTTCATTTGACAGCTAAATCTGCCTTAGACAGACAAATCTGAAACTAGTTTTAAAACCAAGCTAGTACCACACTGCTAAAACAATCAATCACCCTCCACTCCAAAAGATGTAAGAGTTTATACACAGCAGAGAGCTGGAAGTTAGAACAGCCCTGCCTCAGGGCTCACACAGCCTTGGGGGGCAGCCTTGAGGGGCTGAACACCTCTCGGGAGGCAGGAAGCAGAGGCTCAGGCAGGAGCTGCCACAGCCTCAGCCTTGTCAGCTGGTGATGTACTGGGGTTTTTTGCCTCCCAAGGGAGCAGCTGGCTCCTAGCCACAGCTGCAGACCTCTCAGGCACACATTCTCACCCCACCCCAGCACTGGCAGTTCTTCACTTCCACTCCTTCCCACTGTGAACCACTGCATGGGGACATACCCAAAACACTTTCGACTTGGACAGACCTGTAAAACTAGACCCACAGTAATTTTTTTTACTAGCTTCTCAAAGAAGCCCAAGCATACACAAGGGCTAGGGAAGAGAGGCAAGAGTGGCATCCCCAACCTGACTTATCATAGACATGCTAACTACGTATTTAAAGCATCTCTGAACATATCTCTTACTGAAGGGACAATACATTTAAAATGAATACTAGTGGAAGTTAAAAGATCAAAATGATCAAATGCAGTAGTGCAAATTTCAGAGCTCAGTGCCGTTGAAGGTTAATGGAAAACTGCTTTCCTTGGCACTTCATGTGCTTATGGTAAATGGCCAATTTCACCATTTCCTCTGTACTGCCACTTTTCGTTTCTTGTTTGAACTTAAAAAAACAGGAAAGTAGTCATGAAGTAACAGGAATTACCAGGGGATCAGGGGAAGCACAGTACTCTAGAAAGAGTCAACTTGCTTTTGTGATTAGTGTGCAGTTTAACCTGTGTTCCTATCAGTGCCAGCACACACGCAGCTGTCCAACAATGGAAAAACTCCATGTTCTCATCAGCCACACTTTTCATTGCCATCAAATACTCTGGATGCCAAGATTGGTTTTCCGTCTAGCATTAACCCAACAATAGCTCCTGCGAGGCAGAAATCAGACTTTTAGGATTTCTTAACTCAGAAGAGTCTCGGTAAATGTAGCTAAGCATAGACACCCTCCCCACCCTTCCTAAAGAAACACCAAGAGATCAAGAGGGAAAATTTTATCACCAGAAGCAGCTGTTACTATTGACAGCTCCAAGGTAACTCTTGCAACAAACAGGTTTGAGTTCAGGGTTTTTTCAGAGATTCCTGCTCAGCTAGAAACATCAGAGCAGCATTGCTCAATCCCATTTAACCCTTTGAGCCTCTCAACCTCACTCCAATGGGCTAGCTGCAGTTTTGACAGAAGTCATTGCCAGCAAGTCCTGATTTTGTTTGCAACTATATTCTACTTCACATGAGCTCATAAGAAACAACTTTAATCTTTTGTGCAGAAACATATTGGAAACTCTTGGGGAAGAAAAGAAAAAAACAACATGACAGTAAAACCTAACAAATCTAACAGCCAAATCATATCCCAGTCACTTCAGCTTTGGCAGTAAAGCAGGAGAGGCTGCAGCAGATTTTGCCAAGAGGCTCATGCTCGGCTGCCCAGCCTTGAAGTGACCCAAGTGCTCACTCCAGTACTTTACTCCATTTGGCCAGGCAGCCTGTCCTTCACCCCATCTCACCCTCACACTGGCTCTGACCAAACATTTGGACAATCCACGTCACCACCTGGCATTTCTTTGCAAAGAAATGCTCCTTTATTATGCTGGTTTAGCTTTCTGGTAGTGGTGGGATGAATTGGCTTCCTGTACAGACAGAGCAGCACCAGAGGAGTCCAGAGCAGGTCCTCCCTCTGGTTCCAGCAGAGCTGTTTCTTAGGCTGCATCATGTCACTTCACACTTGCTCCAGCAGGAAGAATGGAAGCACAGCTTTGCTCCTCGTGTAATCAGCTAAGCATGGTTTTTAATTTTTTTTAAAAAAGACAGAGAAGCTGAGGCTACTTTCAGTTGGCTCTGCAGTAGTTAACCTACGAAAACCTACCTCATGAGTTACAGCCTAACTTGAAATTTTTCCCTGAGTTTATCCAGAGTTTGAAAACTACATCAAAGGGTTCCCCAAGTGATACTTCAGGCAAATAATCATATGGGCAGCTCAGACTGTTAGCTGTACCAGACTCCACCCCTCACCATAAAGGAAAAAACTCAAACAAACAGACAAAATTAAAACTACTCTTCACAGTGTTCCCTTGAACAGTGAAATCCTTCAGGATGTTTCCCACAGCTAACTAACAAGTAGTGCTTAAGTATTCCTTACAGCACCACGGCAGAAGAGTCCTTGTCATCCCTGTGGTACTTCCACGAAAGTAAGGCAATGAGTCTTCAGCAAGTATTTGTCTTACCCCAGGAAAGGAGAGAGCAATCTCAAAATCAATAACTGGTATGAAAATACATCACTGTGTCATACCTAGCTCAATTTCATGTGCTCAAACTTAACTGTCCAAGATTAGTAATTTTATATAATTTGATGGAGATATTTTTTCTTTCCATCTGCAAAAGACTAACAAAAAGAAATAAGGAGCAAAATCACTAGTTTCTTCCATGCAGTTCTCTCTTCACTCCTTAAAAATCACTTCTTCCTTAATTAAACCCCTGAATATTCTTTAAAAAAACCCACATTTAGGCTAGAGTAACCTGTAAAATAGCCCAGAAGAAGCAAATTAGTATGATGGGCTTCTTCTTGCTAAACATGACATTTGTCAAGTATTTGTGAGTTTTAAAATGTTGCAATAAAAATATTGGAGAGAAGAAACTAGGCCAAGACATTTAATTTTAAGAGTTACTGAGAAACTCATTGTGCTTATTCTACCATAATAAGAAGATTTTGCAGAAGTTTAGCGGGGAGAGTTTCACTTAAAATTTCACAATATCATGTGAGATGAAAGGCATCCAAAAATCCTGTATCAAATTGCTTTGAAGATCTCAAACTAGTTCCTTAGGCAGAGAAAGGTGCTTCAACCAAGAGTTTAAAAAAACCCAATCAAACCAATCCCAGAAAACTGGCTAAGAGCCACTGCTCTTAAGAGTTGAACCAGACTAAGAGATAAATGCAGTATTTTTAGATTAAATGAAAGCAAGCAGATATTATCCCATGAGAATGTTACATTTCTGCCAGAATACTAAGACAATTTAGTGGTTTTTGTATACAGACTGTAAAATCACCACATAGCAGAAGAGTTGAAAGGAAACTGATACCAATCTCACAACATTAGTTATAAATGCAAGTGAAATGGCTATTAAAGCCTGCATCAGCTGTGCAGTATAAATCTATAACTAATTTCCTTGACTTCACATTTTTCTTTTCTCAAAAGTTTTCAAAGCAGACCAACAGTTTCTAGTGTAGTATCAAACTGATTAAGTCATTACATATTCCAAACAGATTAGAAACATTAAGAATAAGCCACATCCGATTCATTCCACTCTGTAATTCCAGATGCAGTTCTGTATTTTTATTAGTAATTTTAAGACCCCATCAACAATGCAGGATTCAATAAATAAAACTGTAACAACTCAGACTTTCTTCTGAGTAGCTCAAAAACATATCCACCCCTTAAATACTCTTCCATCCAATGTCAGATAACAAAGCAAGGCCATGTACATTATCTGTTGAAACTAGTCTTTCCTACAAGGGCAGAACTTGAAGTACATACTTGGAAAGCTACTCAGCCCTGAAGGACTCTGACTACAAGCATTTAAAAACTCTTTTAAAGGGCATGTGAAGCATGCAGAGGCCACAAAGCCCAATGTCATTAGTTTGATTCTTTTTCTAGCCAACTAATGCTAGAAGTATAACTTCCACAGGAAAACAGAAACCACTGCAATGGAAACACAAAATTTAGTATGAGTATATTAATATTTTCTGAAGCCCTTGCTGAGAAGAGGTCAAACAATTAAAGCCAAAATTGATGAGCTGTGAGTGTTTACCTCAGACTGCAGGTGCTGGATGACAACTGTTAATGCTTCAAACTTCTGGTTACTGGATGTCAGGAATTTTTTCAGCTGCAGGATGATTCCACTTTGGGTCTCACATTTTGTTTTGTACTGTATCAACTCGGCTGCTTTAGTGCCAGGTGAACGTGCATCTGTGGAAGCTTGAGTGCGTATGCATGAGCTCTTGGCACTCCGCTGCTTGCCCTTGTCAACTAAGAAAACAACAACAACAACAACGGATCAATATGCATTTCATGCTGAAGTCTCCACAATGTAAAGGACAGGTGCAAAAGAAAGTAGTTATAAATTCCTACAAACACTTGCTGAAATACTAACTAGGAGAAAGGGTTATTTCAGTAGCATTGCAGAGGATACCATGTTCTGTACTTCATCCTCATCTTCATGTGTTCTGTGGCATACTTTTCAACATACTCTTCACACTGGGCTTTGGAAAAATACTTTTATAAAATGCAAGACATCTGTCCAGCTATCTATTCAGTAATTTATTTCTAACATAAGAGTTGTCCTCTTTTGTGTGCAACATAGAATTCATATTTCCTGCAGTCTAAAGTACTGCTGAATACAAAACCATTTTCTCTACATTTCCCTTATTATTCTTCTTCCTTTTAAAATTTTAACTGTAAAAACTCCCCTCCCTGCAGCTGAGGCCTGAGCTTTGTTAACTAGAGGTCTTACAGCATTTCTTAGTGCTAGCAATTTTCAGTCGCAAGGATAAGACTTTAAGAAAGCTCTAAAATGTAATATATTTCAATATATATTCACAGTTCTGAAATTACATTATTGATTTAATATTCTTAGTTTTGTGGCAACGTCAATGCTTTCACAGTACACAATCACCTTATGTCAGAGGAAAACAGATTACATAAATCAGCACTTGACTCATAAACACTGTATTTTCAGGTTTCTCTGCTGCCTTCAGACTGGAAAGGGAGTACAGTACTGCTGTGCAGATAGGGCCAGTCTTCCCCCCTTGATCACAAAGGGAATGAGAAAACAGTTTTGCAATAAAAGGCTGATGCAATAGATAAATATCCCTTGGCAATTTAATGAAGACATCTAAGCAGATTACTTTGTACAGTTTTAACTTAACAAGATTTCTTCATGATAGAGTGAAAAAACCTGAGAGGTGAGATCTGGATAAAAGAAAGATAGGAACATGCAGCAGAAAAACAGGGGACAAACTAAGCAACAAGACTCAATCTTTTCTGAATCCCAAGCACCTAGTTTGAAGGTTGTCAAATGACCCTAGAATCATCCCAACAGTGTAAGGTTCAATCTCACAACTGGAGAAAGTATTAAGAACAAAAGCTTTGATTCTCAGTTAATGTTAGTCTGACTGACATATCAGCTATTGTATTAATACATCAGCCTCCTACAGCCCACATTTGTTTTTAAAGTCTTTGAAAAGGTTTTCTGTTCAAAATACTAAGGTCCTCTATGCCTTCCTTAGTGAGCCTGGTAGAAAGTGCCTCCCAGGCCTATTAATTTTCCAGATAAATCCACTCTGGGCAAGAATTTCTGCTAGTTAGAGAATTGTCAGCATATAGTGCTTTATAATGTTCAAATGCCCTTGTATTCTTGGAGATTTCCCTACACTTCTGTTCAGAGATGCAGACTGTTAAAGACTGTTAAAATTAGAAACATACCATTGTGCAATTTAATATTAGAGCCATTAAAAGCTCTAGTATTAAACTAACCCAAATCAAAATACAAATTTGTAGGACAAAAGAATCGAGCTTGGCTGCCAGTTCCAGTTATTTTTACCACTATTTAACTAACATGACCACTTCTTTTCTGACTGTGCAACAATGTCTTTTAAGTAGACACTTTTACACAAATGCCAGTTCACATCTGAGAGCAACCATGTCAAATTTCCAGCAATCTTATGGACAATACTGTGTGTAGGAAAGTACTGGTTACCTTCTGAAGCTCCTTCAAAAATCACAACAAATAATAATCAAGGGGGGGGGGGGCAGGGAGGAAGAACACGGACGAGAGAATAAACATGTAGAAATCAGTTCTTCCCTTCCCTACTGCCTTACATACTCCTACTCTCTCATATATTCCACCTCCCTTCCTGAATTCTTCACTTATGACAAATAGAGAACTAGAGCATTATCCTTGATGTAAGAGTATTAGGTAAATTCACTGATACAGATGCTAGTGTCATAATTTAATTAAATATTTGAAATTAGTTTTACAACCATCTCTAGGATGCTGACAGAGCTGTGTTAAATCTGAACAATTGCAGACAATTTTTATGCTGGGGAAAAATTACATCACACAGTCAGTTACCTAATGCAGAAGTTTCATTTAAATACAGTGATACAGCAGCTAACCACAAATGACAAAAGGCTCCAAATATCCATTGTTTTCAGTTCAGCCAGCCTTTATCACTTTGTCAGTTTCATACCACTGCTTTTATCCTGCTGCCCAGACCACCAAGTATTTTCCAATAAGCTCATTCAAGCATCCAATCCAGCCAGCCCTTGATACTACACTAAAAAAAGCTGAACAAAAAACATGCATGAAGTGAAACTCAGTGACATTCCTGTTGGCAATTTTATCACAGACATGTGCTATACACAGTCACTTCAAATGCTGAAAAGCATGAGCCCTCTGTAGCATGAACTGCCTCTACAGATTAACACTACTGACACTACGATGTTTATTTATGGCCTATGTACCTCTGGGCAATGACAGATCGTTTCCAGATTTGTATAGAAGTCATGCTGTGGTGTCAAAACAAAAGCCATGCTTTCATTAAGACAAAAGCATCATGAGTCTGATTAATGATACCACCACATCAATGACAGAGTCTAATTTAAAGACAGTATTGGTCAACAGCCCAAGCCCTTCTCACTTGGGCTGGTTCACCTGCCACCTCTATACAGTCAGACTTGTAACACAGAACAATTTCCTCCTTTAAATCGGGTTCTAGACTCCTCTCCAGCAGGCTCAAAACCCCTTTACCCAGTGGAAAGCTTGGTAGTTGGAAAGCTTGGTTTTGGAAGACAGAAAATCCAATTTTCAAGTACTGTATGTAGTACAGTAACTGGTCAGAATCACCATCTAAATTCCTATCCTTCACCAGTAAAAAAAAAAAAAAATAGCAGTGATTTTGCAAAGACTAAGCTTTTTGATGATTGAATCATCAAATCATTCACAGAAGGTGTGATCTGGATCTTGGAAAAGGTCCACAAATCCTCTCACTCCCCCCACAGCCATTATATGGATGGCACAGCAGTCTCCAGTTCACTGGGAGAGCATTAGACCAACTCCAAGCTTCTCTATGAAGCAAACTGCTTCTCATGCATAGCTTCTTTAGTTAATAGCCATTCAGAGGCAAGAAATACACAACTGTCAGTACATAGGGTGTGTTCCATAAAGTTACATTTAGGTGCTGGGGTTCTGCCCAGTACTTGGCACAGTATTTGTCTGGCTGGCTACCTCAGAGCTTGCATTGTGCTACTGGTTTCCTAAGCTCCCTATATGTGCATTGTTCTGGATTACCAGAAAAATCTCTAACACAATTTTTTGGATTGCAGAACCAAATCAAAGCCTTCCTTTGCATATCATGTACTAGGAAGGTATATGTAGTAGCATTAGTATCTACACTAATTACAAATTATTTTAAGCAAGACATTCAATTTCTAAAAACAATTACATTTCTTAAAAGCAACCAAAATAAACAAATTTCTTGACAAGCACAAATAGAAACAACCTCACTTCTCTCCCCACACTTACAGTCACAATTGTCTTACCCCCAAGCACCTTCTTTTCACATTCATCATCCAAACTGTTAACTTCCACAGGTCTTTCAAAACCCATATGCGTCTGGTGTAAGCATTTTTCAAAGAAAAATCCTTGCTCAACATTTTCTCTCGTGGGAAGGTGCAGGCTAGTAAAAACTTTCTGCCTCTCCTCCATTTTCTGGAAAGCCTTGTCTACACATGTTAAATTGGTGCTCACTTCTTTGATCAGTAACACCAGATCAGCCTGAGTATTTAATCGAGCTTCCATTTCTTCTCTTACTCGCTGGATTTCCTCAAGCACAGCTCTTATATCCAAGTGACTGGACTTCACCTCTGCTTTGAGATCTTCTTTCACCTGTTGCTGGCTCCTCTGCAATGCTAACACCGTTCTGATTTCCTTCTGAGACATTTCCACATCATGCTTTAGTGCCTTTTGCCCAGCCTGCATTGCCTCCTGGCTAGCTTTCACTTCTGCCAACAGAGCAGCGATGCACTCCATCCCGATCCCACGGGAGTCGAAGGACCTGTTCCAGTGTCACAACTTCCACACGGTCAGGGACATCTGTGAGCCACTATCAGATTTCCCCCGATGGCAAGTGAGCAAGCACACAGCCCTTGGTATGGTATCCTACCACAATTTACAGCACCCTGCAGTGAAGGCACTCGGTTAAATTCTCGTACAAGGTGAGCCAAAGGCACTACGTGAAAGACTTCAACAGGCAGGGCTGTAGTCAGAGCTCCGTCTCAGGACTCAGCCAGAGCACTAATCAGTTTAATTGGCAGATTATGCCACACCTGAATTTTTTAAAATCTTTTGCTGACATCATTGTACGTGGGACGTCACCCCAAAAGCCACTCCCAACAGTCATTTGATCTGTGCATCCATCAAAGTATGCCTCGGCATCAGTAACCAGGTTTGCTGCAACGCAGCCAAACACTCTGTGAGAACGCACTGGCCCTTCCTTTACGACACAAAGGCTCAAAGGAAGCCTGAATTGCCTGCAGGAGCCGAAAGCCAAGCAGTTCAACAGTGTGTAGTTATTTCAATTGTATATTCAACAAGGTGATTATGCACCTACCCTGCTAATGTGAGGTTCAGGTGTGCATCTGTGGACACGTTTGATAATGCCCCACTCTCACTGAGTGCTCTCCTTATTCAAACAGCAAGCAACACCCTTCTGGCAATCTCTGGAAGAACACAGTTCCTGAGGAAGCCCTCTAATCCACAAACAATAAAGGCTTATCACAGCAATATGGGGAAAATGACTAACGAGATATTTTTGCCATGTTAAGGAGGCCAAGCCTTTTAGCTACCAGGTCTGAGTGTTAACTTTTCTCTGGAAAAGCTAAGGCTTCTTATTTTTAAGGATGAAACTCTTAATAGGTCTAGGCTCCATGTGAAAACAAGTAGATTAATGGCAGCAGGCTGTTAGCTGTTGTGTTATACAGCAGTTTAATTACGCAGTCACTGGATTCAATTTGGAAAAAATGACCAATACCATGTAGGTAGGTCTTGTTCTACAGAAGGTGTCCATCTCTGCTTTTCAAGAGGTGAGAAAGTACTCAGCACAACACCCAGCAGAACAGGACCCAGATCACACAAGATGGAGCTCAGGAGAACTTATACACCACACCTTTGGCCCTGTCGTGACTCCAGAATGCTTTAAGGGGCAGTGATGATCCCAGAGCACAAACCCATGCTATCCGTCAATAACTGCAATAACTCCCCTCAGCATTGTTTTGGGCTGGGAAGCATCACTAGGAATGCCAATAGCCCATGCATGCAGAGATCCATGATCTCCCAGTCATACAGTGTTGCTGGCCAAAAGTCCAATCCGGGGACTCTTGCCTCCAGTGAAAGTTTACTGCTGGTTTGCCAGTGCTCCTCCGACACTAGTCCAGGCACACTAATGTGACCAGGAAGGCATCAGAGATGCACCCTCCGCATAGAGCACCTCATAGCTTGCAGGTATTCCCCAACTCTTTTGCTACCACAGCCCCTGGTAAACACAAAGCTGATGCTGAAGGCTGTTTCCAAGTCACTGCATTACCTGCCAGAAGACATGGATTTTCTGAAGAGATTTCCCAGCACAGCTACAGAGCTGATGCTGAAGGCTGTTTCCAAGTCACTGCATTACCTGCCAGAAGGCCAGACATGGATTTTCTGATGAGATTTCCCAGCACAGCTACAAGCCACCGGTATAGTTTCTTCCCCTTTTGGCTCCTTGCACCATTGCTAGCAGAGCAGCTATCCCAAGAGCTCCTAAGCATTATTATTATTCACAGTCACCACTAAAGACTAGCACATGGGTTGCAGAAGCCCAATCTGAAGTCTGAATCCACGTAACATGTTTGACAAAAGATTTAGGTAGGTGAAGAGAGCCTAGTAAGAGCAGTAGCAGTACTTCTGCATCCCTTGACCATCAGCTGCAGTAATTCAGCTGAGCCGTTTAAGTTTTCATTTCACTCTTCATCATACCTTAGCGGTTCCTAAAAATCTCACTTGGTGAATCATTTGGAAAGACTTTGTCAGACAGCAAAATCATCTGAAATTACTTCCACTGGTTCTGTTGTGATAAAGCTGGAAAACAGGTGAAAGGGACGGTATTCCCAGACTCATGGATGTAACCTCCAAGATCTAAATATTCCTAGAAACTTTAGGCAGCTAACATGAATCCTGTGTTTATACTAAGATAAATAGCTGAAGTGCCATCCTGCATAATTTCACTTTCTGATTATTTTAAAGGTATAGCTACACAAAGAGTGATTCCATGAAGCAGTGATTTCAGCTGAGTTAACAAAAAACAAAACCAAAAAACCAAAACCAAACCAAAACACCCACACCAAAAACAAATGTTTGGGGGTAAAAAAATTCTCCCCACTGATACCCCTTGGTCCCTCTGTAGTGGAACAGGTTCCTGCAGACACTGACTTAGAGCAGAATCCTAACTACAACACCAATGAGTGCTTGAGAGAAGCCTTTCTCTACATAAGCTACATTGAAAGCCTGGCTGACAAAGCTCAGGTGACTAAATTAGGTGCTGTAATTGTCATTCCTGTCCAACATCACCAAATCCAAAAGCTGCAGCCTGCTTTCTACAAGTGTGCGCACCCACCCTAATTGCCAAGTGTTCTCTGCTCTAATGCAATACACTGAAGAAAACCTGTTCTTGGAAGCTGGACTCTTGCTCTAGATGAATACATTAATTCTATCCAGAATGCAGTCAATGTGTTTGATATCTTTGTCACTTAAACTAAGATGGGCTGATTGATCATAAGGAATCTTTGTCAATTTGTAAAGATCACCCTCTTGTCATAGATTTCAGACACATTTCTTTTACTTTTCTCCACTCTGGAAGAAACTCTTTAAAGTCTTATCTAAAATTAAATTTATAGGTTAATATTACAAAGCAAATTTTAAGGCCACAGAAGTTGCTGCTACTCCGAATTTTACAACCTGTCTCTCAACAGGAATACTTGATAGCCAACAACAGACGGAGAACATTTTATCAATGCACCAGTTTCAGAACCTAGAATTCATTGTCTCAGAATTACCCATTTCACCTGCTGCACATCAGCTGTCTCTGTCTTTGATGCATCTCAAGTGTATTAACAGTTTTTCCTGTTTAGGAAAAAACTCCTGATTTCATAGACTAACATGGATAAACCACTGTTGAGGATTTCCTCTCAATTGTACATTAAGAATTAGAGCAGAACAAAAAAGGACTTATTTTACTTAAATAAAATCTAGTGTATTTTGTGTGAGATATGTTAGAGTTTTTTTGGGAGGTGTCTTTTGTTTTGTTCTTAAGGTATTTTTTTCGCATTACAGAGACACAAAAATCTTTTAGACAATTGCCAACCCACAAACACAAAGCACCTCTATTTCTACAGCTCTAATTATGCCTTCCCCCCCATTACAATGTGTAGAAGTTATTTAAGCAATGCAACAGGAAGACTGATTTGCCATTTAATCTCATGGTTGTAATTTTAAAGTTTGCCTTGTGACAAGCTATGCCCATTAGGAGACGACAACTCAAGAACATCCATGCAAATAAGGATGCTGCTGGGTTTAATCTGCAGCAGCACATAGATCGTGCTTGAGAGGACCTGGAAATTCAGCTAGCTGTAAATTACCACCTTAAATTATTCCAAAACTCCTGCTCTGGGCTATAATATAAGCCAGGTTGGACAAACACACAAGAATAGCAGTCACAAAACTAAATTAATGGTGTCTGCAGACGGCTTGGCAAGACTGGACATGGATGGAAGTCTTCAAACCCCCCAGGACCTTCACAGCTTGGTCAACTGTAATTTTTGCCTGCATCCATCTTGGCAAGTGGTGAACACACACCTTCACCCTGTGCCTCTCACAGTCCAGGCTGGTGATTGTACAAAGACAGACTCCCGAAGAAGTGATGTTTTGTTTCTAAGCTCTGCCTCAGGCCTGTCTGTATAAGCTGGTGCAGACAGTCCCAACTGGCTCTGTTCACACTTCAAGCATGCCAGTCAGGAGCCAGTTCTAGTTCTCAGCAGAGAGACTTCATTTTTCAGAGCTGTACCTGGATCATCTGCTCAACTGAAATGCTTAAGATGCTGTACCTCAGAAGCTTCTTTATCTGTGGTCTTATCTCAAACCAAATGGGTGAAGAGAAACAACACTTCTTGTCTTGCATCTCCCCCTGCATCTACATGATGTGAAGCCCAAGACAGTTAAATGCTTCCTAAAGCAATACAGCAGCTCTCCCTTTCCTCTACTCTAACCTCTTGAGTTTCCCTTCTTTAATGTCCAGTACTAGCCCATGTCCAGGAACACCAGCTTATTTCAGCTGTCATCAAACCCTTTTCAAGTTTTCTGAAGAAACCAATCAACCACCACAGAGGCTTTTAAGAAAGATGCAAGAACTGAACAAAATTTAACTGCAGGTAGGTGATACCTGACCTAGATGCTTAAACTGACTCAGCAGGAGTAAAACATACAGCAGAAATCTCTCTGCCTTTTTTTTTTCAGGGCTACAAAGGCTCTTCAGCATGTATTTTTTAAATGCTGTACAGCCTGGAGGGGGAGTGCAGAGCCATCACATATTATTCCAGGCATTCAGTTTGAAGTAGTGTTCCTGAAGTCTCTGTCTATCCTCATCACCTTATGACTTTATTACAGCACAGACTTGTAGCCTCAGTGCTATATTTTAAATCCATCCCTTTTCATTCCCCATTTCTAGCCAGAACTGGATATTATCTTTATACACACAATAATGAAAAGGAAAGGGAAATCTCAGAAGTATTTATGTTCTTCTAAAATCTCACTGTGGTTCCCATAACATCTTTTACTGTATGTACCACAGGTGTGTTTTAACAGAAACACTAGTTGGGCTTTGAACACCTACTATAGAAAGTGATTTTTATCTCTGCATTCACAATGTATTTTGTGAAGTTTACAGGAACTGTAATATGTAGAATTAAGTCTTCATAGCTCAGTTGGTTAGAGCACGGTTCTAATGATAGAGTTGTGGTTTCAGTCCGTCTATGGCATTCACTTGGGAGCTGCAGTCAATGACCCTTGTGAGTCCTTTCCACCTCAGAATATTCTGCATGATTGTGTGATCTAGCTAGTAAATAGCAAGCACGAATATGAGTTGCATGTCTACTACAAAGATAAAAATATAAATAAGCTCACCATACATTCAGAGATGACCACAAACACATACAGCAGAAATCTCTCTGCCTTTTTTTTTTCAGGGCTACAAAGGCTCTTCAGCATGTATTTTTTAAATGCTGTACAGCCTGGAGGGGGAGTGCAGAGCCATCACATATTATTCCAGGCATTCAGTTTGAAGTAGTGTTCCTGAAGTCTCTGTCTATCCTCATCACCTTATGACTTTATTACAGCACAGACTTGTAGCCTCAGTGCTATATTTTAAATCCATCCCTTTTCATTCCCCATTTCTAGCCAGAACTGGATATTATCTTTATACACACAATAATGAAAAGGAAAGGGAAATCTCAGAAGTATTTATGTTCTTCTAAAATCTCACTGTGGTTCCCATAACATCTTTTACTGTATGTACCACAGGTGTGTTTTAACAGAAACACTAGTTGGGCTTTGAACACCTACTATAGAAAGTGATTTTTATCTCTGCATTCACAATGTATTTTGTGAAGTTTACAGGAACTGTAATATGTAGAATTAAGTCTTCATAGCTCAGTTGGTTAGAGCACGGTTCTAATGATAGGGTTGTGGTTTCAGTCCGTCTATGGCATTCACTTGGGAGCTGCAGTCAATGACCCTTGTGAGTCCTTTCCACCTCAGAATATTCTGCATGATTGTGTGATCTAGCTAGTAAATAGCAAGCACGAATATGAGTTGCATGTCTACTACAAAGATAAAAATATAAATAAGCTCACCATACATTCAGAGATGACCACAAACAAAACAAACAAATTTGGAATGCAATGCAATTCACAGAAAACAACACTAACATTCACCAATAGGCTACCAGTGCATCAGGGTTGTCCTGGTTATTTTCCAAACAACCAAGGGTGATACTGATGCTTGATTTTTTTTTTTTTTTTAGCTTGTTCTGAACTAGGACAAAGCCTAACACATGTCAGTTACCCATACAGTGCTACATACCACTGTCTTAGGGGGAAAAAAAGGAAGATGGCAGAACTAGTTTATTGCACTAGAAAGCCTAGAACATGGGTATTTTGATATTAGAAGGACTGACCTTATCTACATTAATGTCACCACTTCATCCACCTCAAAAAAAAAAACCCCACTGTCATCCATTTTTAATGAAAAAGATGACAACAAGATGGAAAGTAATTGCATGGGGATATTACAGTGCGCTGATGCTTTGGCCAATGAAGACTGAATTAAAGACTGAACTACATCTCAATGTATTAACCCCAGTCTAGGTATCTGAACTCTGCTACATCAGTTCATCATACACATTACAGGCAACCTTAAATCTTTGAACTTCCTAACTTTAAACTATACAATATACTGGAAGCTATACTTATTTTACATAAGGGGTTTATGTTTCAGTAAGTTTCTGGTTCAGGCATTTCTCTGATTAGGCAAAGAAACATGTGAGCAGTTCTCCTTTTTCTTACAGCTGCAGCTGTGCCTTGTCATCCATGAAGTAACCAACTTCCCAAAAAACCAAGCCCAAGCATAGAGTGATGTTGAAGATTGGTGTCTCTTCCTTCTGCTCCTATTTCCTCTGAGTCTGTTCTCTCCCTAACTCCTGTACAAAAAGTTGCTCCTTACTGTCTGGTGCCCTCTACTGCTTCATTTCAAGTAGAGGATATGCTGCATTTCTGCCCTTCGTTCTGCAGCCTCTATCCACAAAATCAGGACTCAGAGTCACTGGGGACAGGGGTCTCACCATGATTAGTTCATACTACTGGCAAGCCTTCCCAGATTCAAGGAATTGTCTCCTCAGTACAAATCTTGATCCTTTTGTTTCTCCATATACTCCCTGCATACACTCAGAGAGTGTGTGTGTTACAGATGTGTAGAAAATCCTCACACAAGACCCAAGAGCAGAACGATGCCAATACAGGCTTCTTCCTGTTTGAGCCTTTGTGAAGATCCCGGCCCTCACACATTACCACGGGTGAAATGACTGAAACACAGCCAGAAAGCAGGAAGCCATTTAAGCTGCAACACTTGAATGTATTTCTTCTTTAATACTACAGTCCACCCCACCTTGCTCAACAGCAAGAATACAGGGCAGGAAAAAGCCTTCTGAAACCATTGACATCACTCCTTGTTGAAGGAAGGTAAACACAACCTAGACACAAAAGGCATTTCACCAGACTGCTCATTTGTTTTACCTCAAAAAGTCTTTTTCTGCTGAACAGTTTTACCTCAAGGGTTATCACAAAGAGGGTAAGACTTGCTGTCTTTTTTTCATTATATGTTTTCTTCCACATGAAACCCCAACTGATTTCACATAGATGAAATCACTGACTTGAGGTTTTTTTCAAGCCACATTTCACATAGATACTAAAAGGCTAGCTGAGTTTTCTCTTCTGCTCTCCTGCATGCAGAGCAGTCTCCTGTGTTCTGGAAAGTCAGATGTGAGAATAACTTAAATGTTTTTCAGCTACTTTTTAACATGCTTCCTTCTGAAAGAGCTGGCAAGCACTATAAGGTATGCTAGGGATAAGCATAAAGTGACTGGAAGAGACACTTACTTACAAATCCAAGTAAGAGAAGTTAACAGACTTAATTTTTTGCATCATAAATCAAATCTATATCGACATACAAAACTTGGCTTCAACAACCCAAGAAAGGACTAGGAAGAACTCCAAACAGGACTCTTATAGCATATACAATTAATATTTTAAATGTGCAAACTGCTTTCTGCTGTGTACCATAGAGGTCTACTTTGTTGCAGTAAAGACAAAGAAAACCAACAAACCAATCAAATCAGAACGAATTTGGAATTTTGACTGAATCACTGAACATCACTTTGTCAATTGTGCCTGCTTCTAATTCAACATGGTATTTCTTTCTTCACAGCCAACATACTAGCTAACAGTCAGAACATATATTAGCTCAGACTAATGTTAGATTCAAGAACTTGATTTTTTTTTTCTCAGATACTCAAAGTCCTTCAGAGAAGAGCGTATGTAAGGCTTAGCAATTTGCAAAGAACCATAATCTTCCCTTGAAAATAACTGTACAAAGAAGAGACTTGAAAAATAGATTTTTGACCACAAGACTAGTACATTAATATGCAACATTTTTCCTTGTGCAGCATCTGCAGCTATCTTGGATAGAGAGGACATAATGGCTTCCAGTTTGAACTCAGAAGCTATTTATCTAATCACACTAGTGTGAGCTGATGTTATATGACTCTAACAAATGTCACTGACTTAACTATGGCACTGAAATCCTGCCTAAAGGATATTATGGAAGAAAAAGTAGGGCAGACAGTGGGAATTTAGAGAGCCTCCAAAGCCTTGCCTGCATTATTGCCTTTGTACAGTTACAGTGTTTCTGAAGCTGAAACACATCTTCCTGTGTTCATGAAACTCTACAGCCATTTAAAAGCAAATTCAGATTAAAAATCAAATTTGCTGATAATGTTCTTTAAAAAGCAAGGTGACAGCACTTCTAAGCATGTAGGAAGCACTATAATCAGGGCTAAATTATCCAATATAATCATATTTTATCTACCAAAAGATCACTGAGAAGTTAAATTCTAAGATTTTCCCCAAAAAATTGATGGCCACAGTTTGCAATATCAAGTTACAAAACAGTTAGCATCCAAATTCTCTTTTTTGGTACATACAGATTCACTTTGTAAGAGAAGTCACAAATTTCCGAGTATAAAATAGAGTACAACCCAATTCAGAGACAAAGCTAGTACATGAATTTTTTCCAAGGATTAAAAAAAAAAAAAAAATCAGTGATGATATAGGCATGATTAAACTTATAGGCTGGAAATGAACTAAGAAAAGTAAAGTTTACAATAACTGATCAAATTCCCAAATCCCTTCAAGAATCAGTCCTAGCACTCTTAGGGGCTATGCAGAAAACACTGATGCAGTGGTTTCAACACTGTTGACTATGGCATCACTCAGTGACTTTGCTCCAATCATTATCTTGATTGGTTTTAATCACAGCCCAAAATGCTAACCCAGCAGGCTGCTCCTCCCCAGCTGCACTGACTTCATTTGACAAGTTCAGGATCAGTCCCAGATTTAGTGTTTTCCCATAACCAAAAAATAACCAAGCAATTACCTTACAAAAAGTGTTAATTCGTACCATCATTTCTACACAACAGGGCAGAGACATACCATTACCCTCCTGGCAGATGGCTACCTTGGCAGGACAAGATCACGAAAGGGAAGTTGCAATAAACTTTTCTGTGTCTAAGTAAAGGATTATCTATTTCTACATTGTTTCACAGCTCAGTTAAGACTCTGAGTTACTCTAGATCAGTACTGATTTTCTAAAGCACTAAAAATGCTTTTTGCACATAATCACCTCTACTGGGCTGGTTCACACAAGTGAAAGTCATTTTTCTAATTTGAAGTTTAAGCACTTGTGCTTTTCATCCTTTTGATTACACGTATCAGCACAATTAACATTAAGTCTCTGAAGAATAAAAGAAAATTTAAACTATCAAAATTAAACCCACAACTTTAGGAAAAATATATTTAAGGAGACAGCAGCATAGCATGTTTTAAGGAATACCAACATAGATGAACATGTGTCTAAAACTAAACTTGAAATGGTACTTTAAAGCTACCCTAACAGAGAAAAACCATTTGCTGGTCAACAGAATAGAACAGCATCCTAATAGAAGCACTTCAGTTGCTGCTGGTTAAAATCATTCATGTGAACTCAATCTTCCACGCTTCACTGCAAGTTCAAGACAGAAAATATCGCATCACAAGTGCCTCATACCAGCTCTAAGTGCTGCTGGAACTCCACATTTTCAAAAGACACACAAAATGTGCTTATATAGATCTTGGCAGTCACCACATCAAGGACTTATTTGTGTCTTTCCTGTCATGTTAAGCAGTTTTCCTGCTATTAAACAGCACAGATATCTCCCCAGGGACACTGCACACCATTGTTTCAGGAACAGCCTAAGTGTAACATATTGGAGCCTGTTTGAAAACATCTTGCTAAGCTGAAAACAAAATAGAGAACAGGGCAGCATCCAGCACTTTTATTAGCTAAAAATATATCTCCACCCTTTGAAAGGCACGAAGTCCTTCTGCTGCTTGCTGAGCAGTTCAGGGACCTCTCTTTCCAGCCACTCCTAACCCAGCTGCACAACTGAAGACCACTTTGGCAAACATTGCCTGACAGCTACCAGTACTTCCCTCAAGGGGGGGACTGCTTGTCATGCCTGCTGTGGAGACCAAGCAGTTCCTGTGGAAAAGGTTTAAAACATTCCTTGCAGTTTATGTTCCCCTGAGTCTCTTCTGTTCAAGCTAGCAAACTACAAAGATGGCAGACAGATTTTTGCTTAACTGGGTGGGGCTGGGAGGGAGGAAGGGAGGAAGGGAGAGAAGACAACAAATCTTGAGGAGCTGACACCTCAGGTAAGTGTGGTGTTCACTGGGGCATACCCATAACTTAACCACAAGGAACAAAACCTGCATGTGAGGTTAATCCTCAAGAAAAAAATATCTCCAAATGTGAGCACCTTTACTTGTGCCACTAAGAAAGGCAGCAAGAAAAATATTCACTGCACATTACACACACATCTTGCTTTCCTTTACCTTAAATCCTAACTAAGGTCCCTCCTGAAATACAGAAATACAGGTTTAATAGGATTATGCTACTCATTTTATATCAGGACCTTTTATCTGTTTAATTACCAAAATGTCCTAACTTGATAAGTGAGTTAAGCAGGTGGCAGATTGTACAGTAATATTTGTGGAAATAAGCAAGCCTTATTATATTTGTTACACAACATAGCCATGTTTAAGGCTAAGAAAAGCAAATTTTTCCTCGTCTTCTGTTTTACTTGGAGTAGAATAACTGCAACTGGCTTTCTAAGAAAGTTTACCTCTTTTGCAGAAAACATTTTCGATAATTCTGTTTTACAACTTAAAATAGCTGACAAGGCTGAGTACAAAGTCTATTCTTATAATAAATACAAACAGAACATTTTTTATCATTTGGATGCTTCTGATATAAGCTGTATCTGAGAGTCTAAAATTATTATTACAGAAGTTCAGCAATAAATGAGTACCATTTGTAATACTGTGACTTTTCTGCTCAAGGACCGCTAGTTCTCTTTGAGAAAAGGATGAGCTTTCGTTAAAAGAATTTCACCACAGATGTTCCCAGCCGTTCTATTTCCTGCCTAACTAGAAGTATTTCCATAACATCATATACAAACTGTTTACACAAGGATCCTGAGGAAGATCTTTTACTTGCTATAAGCATACAAACAGCACACTACCATGACAAGAAGTAGCAAATATAAATTTAACCAGGAGGTGAACACAGGACCCCAGGTTATTTAATGCCCTAGCTACAATTACTACACATCAGTAAAGATGACACCAATGAAAGGTTTGTAAATAGCAATTGTAAAGCAACGTCATGTGGAGATACAATTCAGGTTATTTAAGGTGAGTTATTTCCACATTTGAGTATTTGGACAGCTAAATTAAATGGGATGTTGTTTTTTTTTACACCATTTTACACTATTTTAAGATGTAAGTAACACTGCCAATACATTCATTTCTCTGCAGATCAAATGCTATTTTGTTGTCCCTTTAGGAGACAGAACAGAAAACACACTCCGTGATCTGTTGGTGGACATGGTTAGAAAGGTGCTGGTGATAGCGCTAACGTTTTTTAGTTGTTAACAGTAACAACTTTTAACTTGTTATTGTTTAACTGTAACAACAGTTAGACAATTCTGTTCCAGCTAGACTGCTTGACCATTGCAGCCTTCACAGATTTCTTTTCCTAAAAGACAAGCCAGGAGAGGTAGAGGGTGTGCCTGCAAATAATTTTCCAAATAAATTAGGTTTTGGCATGATATTGGGCAAAACAGTCAAGAGCTGTAAAGATATCAAATCCATCACCAGGTTAGCAACGCTGATTCACTACATGATACTAAATTAATAGCAAAATCTCTATAAACAGAAATCGCCATTTCTTGCCATTTGTGGCAGTGAGAATGGCAACTGTGGTCCCAATCTACACATTACTTAATGAAATTAACTGGAAATGGAAGAAACTCTATTCTCCTTCACACATCAGTTTTATGTGCCAGTAAAGAAAGAAGGGTAACACAAGACAGTGAGACAATTGGCTGACACTCAGAATGTTGCATTCTACCACTGAAATGTCATGGTATGTTCCTCAAAAGAAATCTATTGCTGTATGTTTTAGAAAGTCCAGATTAGAAGAGCTGAACAAGTAGTAATACTTCATTTGTCTGAATGCTGCAAGCTATTTCTACTGTGGTAACAGATTCATCTGCAAAACTGGAAGAGACAGATTTAGAAGTATAAGCCTTGTTTTACCACACTGGAAATCTCCTGAAGTAATTTAAAAGCTATTAAAGTTTTTAAGTGTAAGTGTAGCTGCCTGTCATTTTGAAACCCTAACCTACTTCACAGCAATAGAACTTGCAGCCAGACCCTTTCCACCTATTAGATATGTCAAGTGGGAAAAAATGCACACTTAGAATATGCAGTAGTACTAGTAGAGATTATTTGTTATGTCTTTTATATTTTCTCTCCAATTTACTCCAACAATTTACTCTCCAATTTTCTTTTATGAGGTTGAGCTTGAAGCAACAACTTTATTTATTTCATATTGGCAAATACTTGGGGCATCCTTCACATATAATTAATATATATAAGTGAAGGAATAACAAAATCCAACATCACTTACTACAGTGAAGTAGAACACAAGTTGCTATGCATCTGTTTTGCAGTAGCATACCAGTTGTTCTTTCTCAGATTTTTTGGGGCAAAGCTCCCCATTTCAATTCATTTTCGTACTTTATTAAATATATAGGTTAAATGTTAACATCACATATAAGTTACTCTGTTTTGACTCTGGCATGTTTTCTGTTGGGTTGGGGAGTTTCTTTTGTTGTTTCGGGGGCGGGGTTTTGGATGAGCTTAGCTGCTCCTTTCTGCTACTGAGGCTACCTTTGAAATTACTAGTGCTATCTTTATTTCATAGCTATTGTAAACACATCCATTGGATGAAACTTGCATAGAGTACAAACTGTACTTACAAACCCCTACTTACAGAGCCGTCACACTGAAAATAAGAATCTCCATTCAGTAATCATGTACATGCCTACTGAAGCTATGACCTACTAAGCCTGAAATCAGGCACATCAGGCAGGTCATTTAGTACCCAGTCTTGAATAGATTAAGTCAGGAGCAGAATGTCATTGACTTAAACAGGAACATGATTAAATTCAAAATCCCCCATGATGAATAGTTTCCAGCTATTCAACTTCTTTTGCTCAGAACAGATAAGCTGGCTTTACTTCTGAACTATTTTTTTTTCCTTGGAGGATGGCATAAATTTTTAACATACTTGTCCTGTATAAAATTTCTCCAGCAGACTTCTGGATTTAGAATACTTAATAGGATTCAGTGTTTTAGGTATCTTTCTATGGTGTTGTATTAAACTGTAGTGGCAGACATTTAACCAGTACTTCACTTAGTCTTCAGGGGGATGGGAAAAAAGTGATATGAACAGTTAAGCGACTCATGACATCTTAAGCTTTCGGAAACCTTTTTTAAGAGCCCTGCTTTGCAACACACAGAAGTAATTTTATAGCTCCCAATGTGATCAAAGAACAACTTTGGGAAGAAGTCATTGAAAAAGGATGTCAGCTGCCCAAGTAAACACATTTATGATGTTTGCTTGTTATTAGCCAGGGAGCTTTTAAAACTGGTATTGCTGAAAAGACACGTTTAGTGAGCAATGGAAGCCACCAGCAAGACGAGCACCAAGCACAGTTTGCTTAAGGGAAGGAAAGAAAGAGGAAAAGAAGCGAGAGGCCCTGGATGAAAACATTTTGAGACAAAACAATAAACACTGACAAATTCTCAACAAAAAGCACAAGAGCTTTGACCTCCATTTGCAAAGACAGTTTCTTGTCCAGACTTTTATCTTTATACAAGAGAAAACATAAGCAATTCAAGACTATATTTTGAACCATTCATAAGAGAATGTCTTCCTCTCACAGTTTATAGAGAACTGATGATCTACACAGAGATGATGATTTACTCTGTCACACCACTGAAGCATGAAGAACATAAGAGCACTTTAGTCACTCTGGTAAAAATCCTAAATGGTTCAATAAAGGAAGCAAACAATATTTCATCACTGAAAGACAGTGGTTCCCACTCCCCTCTCCCATGTTTATGCAGTTCTGAAGTGTTTAGATTTTTACAGTTACTTGCTACAAGTAAGTTTTCTAAGTCACAGGATGGGAAAATAAATTATTTCCTTAAGGTATCAGGATTCTATTTTGCTGAAGAGGGCAGTCATTATATACAGCTAACAATGCAGGTGCAGTATACTTCCAGGTGCTGAGCAAAATGATACTTTGCTAAGAGAGAGAAGAAACTTCTGGATAACTTGACCTTGAAGCAGTGCAGAGCACAGTCATGGAAGTTAGACACAAGGCAACATGATGAAACACCTTAAAAAACATGTTAAATATTACATTAAACTTCACCTGGATTTATTCCCTTCCTATGGGAAAAACATCTGATTTTATTCATCTTCCTCTGAACAGACTGCATGGTTATGCTGCAACATATCTGAATTACTCTAAGTACTTTGACACCTCCACATGAATGACAATACAAGTAGTGCAAAGATATCCAGCCTAAGGACCCATTTAATACTAAAGTACAATGGCAAACCTAGAATAACCTAACACCTTTGTAAACAACTCTGTGTACCCCCATGCTCCATGTGAAGAAACTTCATCAGGCTGCTGCGAACTACCCTCGAGTCAGACTGAAAACCCAAGAATAAGTTCCATCCTCTTCTTCCCAACAAGGCTTACACTCTAACCTCATCGAGTTACTGCACTGCAGCTGTCAAGCACAATATGACAACAGAAGAATCCTATCTGACCTGTGCTCTAGATTACTTTAAATTCTGCACTTCAACAATTGCTGTAAGTGTCTCAAGGATGGTCTACAGTAATAAAGGCAGTTGATCTATGCTATGATCAAAGGGAGCAAAGAATGAAATTCATGATAATGCTTCTTAGAAGTGCAATGTACATCAAAACTGGGATTCAGTGTTTACATAACACTCATACATATTCATGTTCCTAGATGGACCCTGAAATTCCTTTTGGCAGCTACCCCTTCTCTTATTTATTGACACTCTGTTTATTGTGCCTACTGCTTATGTGACCTTGGAAAGAAGCCACATGTCATTTTAATCAAATTAAACCACTACAAGAAAAGACAGTCATACTGCTGTTGCAAAACTAAATATGGCTCCTCCTGGCATTTAACAACAACAGAAAATAACCTTTTATGCTTGTGATATATACAGTCATTGCCTCATGTACTGTTGCTGAGTTTTATGAACCTGAAATAATCACTAAGAAGCTTCGATGCATTCTGCTGTTTCAAAACCCGCAGCATTATCTATACATACTTGCATTCTCCACTACAGACTATGACCTGGTTTTCATATGCCCTACTTTTTTGGTATACTCAGCTCTAGCTAACCACTGGTCAGCTTTCTGCTAACATACTAACTTCCTACAAGACAGAAGGACAGCAAAGCAGAACGGTGAAAGAAGGCAAAAACCTCTCAAGCTTCAGAGCTGTATTATTAGTCTGTACATACCGTACATAGAGAAAACACACATTAGTTCCATTCAGCACTTCTTATTTAATGTAGTACTGCTCAACTAGAACACAGGGCTTGCAATCTACTTTATGTCTTGCATTTCACAGAAAACTTCAGGCAGATTTTGCTTTCACATCCACTCAATGTGGAAAATCACAAAATAAATGAAACCAAAAGCTGATTCTTACAACTGTAAAATTGTCTTGATACATGCACTGACATTTATTTTTACAAAACTACAGAAATTTCAGTAGCACTTAATGAACATTCGGAAGACTGAACACTATCTCCCCTTATCTTCTCCTTTAGGATTTTTCATCCTGGAGTATGTGTTATGTAGAAATTTCACATTATTTATATGCACAAAGACATCCTTTACCTTGGCATCAAGGTATTTAAATCTTAGTTTAAAGCCAACACAAGCAACCTGCAAACAGAAGCCTATATTGTACAGTTGGCCTGTATCATGTTCATAAATGCATTTATCATCCCAGAAGAATTTTGAGGCTGGATTTACTTTGGCAAGGATAAGAAATGACAAGGGAAATGGTTTAAGCTGCTGTGTGAAAAGGCAGGACAGTAAGGAAATCTGACTGGTAGCACTCAACTCCAAGAAAATAAAAGCAGAAAGGGTGGTATTCAAGTGAGAGAGGAAATTCTTGAAGAGATTCTGCAAAACTAGCTTATGTAGCTGCTTGCTCCCCTCTAAGTAAAATGAAAGAAAACTGTAAATAGTACAGTGGAGAAAAATACTTATGCAAGATGCTCTTGGGTATCTCTAGATGTCACATAGCTCAGCTCAAACAAAAAAACAACTTCCACCCCTCACCCCCAAAATGACACATATATGTCGTGGAATAAAGCCCACCTTCCATAAACTTGCTTTATTTGCTTCGCCTAACACCGAAAATAAAAATCAGGTCAGATGCAGCTGAGAATTTTGGGGTTTTTTTTTTTGTTTCTTATGTTCTTTTGTTTTTTGTGTTCTCTGTGTCTGTGTATGAATTAAACACACACAGACTTGTCTTCAGTGTCTCAAAACATTGTACCTTTTAGGTTTGTCTCAAAAGAAGAGGCACAGAAGTTCGTTTGTTCCACTTGCAAGTAAGATGTATTCAGCACAACTGATAACAGATATCTACAGGTAAGTATTCAAATATTTCCCACAGACAGAAAACCACACCATGACAGCCTGTATTCATTTCACTTCCCTCCCTGCTTCCCCCCTTGCACCCAATCAAGATACAGAAAAGACAGTGCTTCCAGCAGATAACCATTAAAATTATTAGATAAATATTTAATAGCACAGACTTCCTGATATTATTTTTGGATTTGTGCAAAGAAAGAGCAAATCCCAATTTGCATTTCACAAACAGAATATCTTCCAAACAAGCAGCTCAGCACACATGCAGAGGCTCAGAATATGAAACTACTTTGCTTGAAAGTCAGACTTCTGTCTGAAATTCAAAAACTTTCATGCCCAGTACAGTTCTTACTTGCTAAAAATAAGATGCTGTTGAAGTAAACAAGATACTCAACACATGCTCTAATCATATTAAAAACGCACAAACCTGTATGAAATATAACAGTGCTTTTCTTGTAGCCAGAAGGAAGACGAATGTTTCGAAGCAATCCCTTTGCTGTCAGCCTTATGCGCATGTTGGATAAGGAAAATTTCGGGGACCATAACATGTCTTCAGTGCAATTGGAAGACAAACAAGCAAGAAATAGCCTCCATGTACTGTCACATACTATGTTTTTAAATCACTACTGGCAGAAGTGAGCAATTCTTGCTAAAGAAAACAGGCTTGAAGAAATAATCAGGTCTCCATTCCTTTGCTGTTACTCCTTCTGCACAGACAAGTAAAAAATCATGAAAAGCAGATATCCACAATGTAAATGCTGCTGGCAGCTTCTCCTCACCAGATGTTCTGAAAACAAAGCTTGTCCTCAGAATAAAACCGACTTAGTGATTTCGAAAACCAACAGCCTCTGAATTGCATCACAGCACCAATGCTCAATCTGCTATGGGACTCTGTGGGCTGGGAAATGGAAAAGGAGAAATGGGAGGAGGAGGAGGAGGATGAGGAGGAGGAAGTGGGTGGTCTCACCAGCTGAATATATCATCCGGCAATGTCACAGTCCGTGTAATTTTTTTTTTGCAAACTGTAAGGAACATTATTTGAATATTCCTGGAGGCATAGTTTAGCTTCGCTCTCCAAAAATCTTTTCAGGGTGCACTTTTTAAAACTGTTTCTTTCAATCAAATACTACGTCCACATTTAAAGTGCTAACAAATCCAAAGACACATCTATTCTCTAAGAACAATTCAGTATTTGAGAGCTGCTTAAAGGAAATTCTGCTTAGCTTGGCAGCTCAACACTGCAGATGCTTCCATTTATCATCAGAGGAGAAGGACTCTGGCAATTCACATTAAAACAGTTCTCTGCCAGCTGGATTTTGAAGGCACCCAAACACTGAGGCAAATAAGCAGTGTTGGAGGAATTCTTACAAAATAGATGTTCTTCCCATAGTTGATTAGCTCTCATATAAAAAATTTCCTTTTACTATTTAAGGAGCTGAAAAGTTTTGCATATACTTTGCTGAAGTCCATTGCCATTAGCAAAAATTAAATTAAAAATAAATTTAGAAAATAAAGGAGTAACTATTTTACAGATTAGAAAATGTCACATTTTTTACCTGCAACCATGACTGGACATACATGCACTGGCCACCTTCCTGTGCAAGAAGAAACATTTCTCTACTTTTCCTGAGGTCAGCAGCTGCCTTACCAGGCAGCCGCTGCAGCAGGGACCACCCAAGTACTCTCAGCCAGTGCTGGAGACAAGACAGTAGCAGCTCATACTTCTTTGGGGTTGTTTGAAGAGTTGGCCTCCACAGACTTTGTCACTCTTTAGAGACAACAAAATTAGGTACTTTTCCATTGATTCTGCACTTCTACCATTTCAGCAAACCCCAGCCAATGCTCTCTAACATCTATACCTTTGAACAGTTTTCTTACTTCCAGAAACAATTAACTCAGTCTGAAGCAGGTATAAGCCAAATCAAATACCACAGTGACAGGTCTCATTTCAGCAGTGCCTTACCTGTCCTCTCTTTACCTCCACAAATCTAACCTTCATATCTTAATAGCATGTCTTACTTGCTCAAGATGCACTTTAAATTCACAGATTTTATTTTCCACATCAGCTAGAACTAAAAATAGCATGTTGTTACTGTATCTGGGTATCTGTAAGATCACGCAGAGCCTGGTGCAGTGACAGTGAAGCAGATGCTCACTGTATGTAGAGCAGAAGAGCTGCAGCGCAGCACCGAGACAGACCCATCAAGGCAACCTCCACAGCAGACTGTGAGAATACACCAGCATGTTTTCAAAGCAGGTACCAAAATATTTATTTCCCAGCACACTGATGAACACCAACTCTGAAGTACTATAATACATCTTCAGTCCACACAAAACCATTCAAAATAAGTACAAAGACAGTAAATTAGGGTTTTTGTTTGGTTCCCAGGGCAGCCTCTGCACACAGCAGGGCATGCATGTCATTACTGCTATAAAACCTCATCTACTCCGTCTAGTCTGAAGAGCTTTGGCACAAGCAATGTGTGTTCATCTATCTTTCCAACAGCCTGCAGTTCCAGACTCTTTCCTAATCCAATACTATTATCAAAGACATTGCCCCTTTCTGGGCTGCATTATTATGATGCTTGAAAACCACACTGAGCAGTAAACCAGAAGGCTTGTTACAGCACAGTTCATTAGACTTGTGTATTCACACATGCACAGTTTCATTAGCACATCTCATCAAATATTAGATCATTATTGTCAAATCCTTTCTTAATTAAGGCATTTTGAGATTTTTACTGGGCATACAGCCAGTCTTCAAACATCATTTAGCACCCAGCCACACCAAGTTTTACCCTTTTGCCAGGGCACCCCCAGAAGAACTCCCTTTTATTTCCCTCCTGTTCCCACATTTCTCCAAGGGAGAAGCTGCCCTATGTAGTAAATGTTCTCTCACCTTCCCAATCTGATGCTCTCAAAAAGGTGGAAACAATCCAACCAGGCTAAAAAAAAAAAACAACGAAACCAAACCACTGCAAACCAACAAAACACATCCAAAAAACAACCCACCACTTCTCCCCATCCTTGCAACAGTGCTTACGAGAAAGGTAAAGAACTCCTCATTGGCTGTAAAACCAGAGAAGATGGAACACCCCACTGAAACCTCCTAGGAATAGGAGCTAGAACAAAGAATCTCTACAGGAAAAACATGATGTAATGAACCAGTCTGGAAACTGCAGAAGGAATGAATCATCATACAAAATTTAAGCAGACCAAAGCTCTATATGGACATCAAAATCCTTTTAGGAAAGACCAAAACTACTTTTACTGAGATACACAAATAATACTTTTACTGCCTCTTCTTCCCTGCTCTTTGTTTGGGTGAAAATAGGCCATGAAGAAACAGATATATCATATTACTTGTAAAAACCTTCTAATTTGACAAAAATGCCTTTCCAGCCTCTAGAGTTTTAATTCTATTAAACCCCAGAAACCTGAGACAAGTCTATGTTATTCAGAAGCAGACCTGACAGCACAAATAAAGAGCAATGGATGCATGTCTCATCTAGTGCCATCTAGTACCCAGTGCTCAGAGCGCTCTGACAGCAGGCAGCAAGAGGACTGCCCATGCCAGTCTGAAAGCTCCCAGGCAAGACTTAACTTGCAGAGAGGTTCCTCCAGTCATCCTTCCAGAGCTCAGTGTCACACCACAGTACAGCCCCACTATGGTGGCCGTGCATGTGCTAGCATGGTTTCCTTGGCTCAAGAAAACAGCACCTTCCACTCCTGTCTGCACTCCCACGATAGTCATCTAGGGCCTCGTGCTGTCAGACTACAAAGCCAGGGCGTAATCCATGGGATCTTAACAGAGCGCGCCAGGAGCATGCACTGTCTACATTTCATGCATAACATGAGGATCACAGACAGGTCTTTCTTGACATTAGAGAAGGGTAACCGAAAACAGCACCAGAAAAGAGCAGAATAAAATAGAAAGCAAGATACAAAGGACAAAAGGACAAGACAGATTTAATTTACTAGCATCTTACTGCTAAGGGCAGAACTTGTGATTAACATGGACAAAGGGGCTGTATCCTGTTCTGGCTGTGTAATTCAGCCTGGGTTGCTAAATGCATCAGTACCTGATGACACCATCAAATTGATGAAGGGGCCAGACCTATTTTAACCCCAGAAGATTTGGTATATCTGCCACTCCTGGGAACATCAGCAACATGAAAAAAAGGGAGCAAAATGCACTGGCATGTATAGGCTCTCAATTCAGCCTCAAGAGGGCAAATCCACAGTGTCTTCGTTTCTGCTGTTCCTTTCCCTCTCTCCTCATCCAACAATCTCTAAAAATGCCATTGGAATGCAGTTAAGTGTCTCACTGTATAAAGGTCTAAATCAGGAGCTAGATATTTAGATCCAAGTAGTCCATGTAAAGGACACTTGGCTCCATGTCACAAGACAGCAAGAGCAGTACAGAGCAGATGGATTTTACTGGCATGCTTTACTTCAGGAAGAACTGAAGGGTAATTGCTTATGCAAAGAGAGATGCAAAAAGCAGGAACCTACTAAGAGCCAAAGGGTCATCTGTGTCCTCATTTTTATTTCTGGAAAATGACTGCTTCCACTCCACTTTCCTGTGATCTCCTTGCTCTAGCCAGTGCTCCACTTTGAAAAGCTAATCATCCTGTAGGCAGCCACAATGAATACAAACTGCAGCTTCAAGACTAAGTTTAAGCTCAAATCCTCTCCAAAAAAAAAAAAAAAAAAAGGAGGAAACATCTTCCTTCCTCAGAGTAGGAAAGAAAATCCTAAATAATTTATGTTTCTTCTTTCTGTACACAGAAGCTTTTAATCATTATAAATTCAGCAGTCTGTCAAGCTGAAGGTGATGCTGCAGTGGATTCCCAGGCAAAGTGATACAGGAATCACTCTGTGTCTCTCAGATGCAACAGTGGTACTTACATTACCTTTAGTCTTTTATAATTGAGAATAGCCACAAAACACTACAAGAATAATTTCATTTTTACCTTCTAATTTAAGGAAAGTGCATTTGCAGGATGTCCCTTTCAAAATGGCATTTTGGTTACACTTCCTCAGTCAAAATCCTACAGAGCTACTACTCTACAACACTGTACAATATCACTAATGTTAGGTAAAATACCCTAGAATTTTAAGCTTCAATGATCTGGCCAGATGTGAAAAAAACTCAGAACCACCTCTTTGCTGCCATTCAGAAACAGGGTAGATGTATGCTTAAGTTCTTGTGAGCTCAAACCTCAAGCAACAGAGGAAAAATAAATGCTTAAACTAGACCCACAGCCTACAGATCTACTAATTATTTTTTTACACAATACTGATTTATATTCCCCATGCACATCTATTTCATCCATGGCCTCACAACAATACCCAGAGAGCCACTAAGAAAGAGCAGTATCATAAATGAAGTCAATTTGGTAAGTATATGCCCTAAGACAGTGCTTTATCTGGAGAGCACAAAACACATTCAAGATAACTCACTGTCCTTTCCCTACCTGTGTGGGCTTTGTACACTCTCCCTTACCCAGACATGCAGAAAAAAAGGGCAGATGTACAAGTTGTTTAATCATCTTTGGCACAAGGCCATGAGTTTCACATTTCTGTGACAGCTCAATGATGTATTATGTCCACTTAAGTCCCTAACAGGGTCCAACGAACTCCAGATTCCAACATGGGAATTTTCTCTATCACTTAGACTGAGCTGATGCAGTCTGTAGATGCCCCTTTCAGCTGCCCTCTCTACTCACACATCGACTGGCCCAGCCAATATTTAGACAAGTGTGAGAACACCAAAGCTCTGTATTGCTCTCCTGTGTGGCTTGTTATTGTGAAACATCAAAATAAATACCGGGGAAGAGAACCACAGACATTCCTCCCCACAACAGAATAAATACCACAGAAATAAACTACAAATATTCCTGCTGTAGAAAGCCTGCATACTTCTGCATCACCGCTTGTTTGGAGTATGGATGTGTGGAGCTGGAGAGCAAGAAATAACTTCTCACAGAAGTTTGGAACTAAATAATAACAAAGAAGTCTGATTTATCTAACTTGTAATCCAGAAAGCAGGTCCTTACTTAAAAGCATTAACAGAAGAAACAGACCTAGTAGTGTGAAAAACATTTTGGTTGGGCTATTAAAGGCCTTAATGAATGATCATCTGTCATGATAGCAAAACTGATAAAAACCCTACCAAGTCCTCATTGCTGGAATTTAAATATAATCCCAACATTTTCAGTCCATCGATCGAACAAACTGCCCACACAATACTACTACCACTTGGATTAGATGGCTCATATGTTACTCCATAGCAAGCCTTGAGGTTTTGGAATTCTTTGATTTTTTGTAAAAATATCTGTTGAAGGCACAGGGAACAGTGCTGATTGTTAGCACAGAACAACAGACAACCTTCCTAAATGGTTAACTTTCAGAAGATGAAATTTGAGAAGAACACAAGGAACATGAATGCAAATACACTGATAGACTTCGCTGAAGGGACCAAATCTGGAATATATTACACATGACAGTGTTGTCACGTACATCTGTTTTTTTTGCATCCTATTTCCTATTCTAACAAACATACTACATCAGGAAAACACCATTTATTTAAATAAAAACAATTAAACCCAAAAAACCCTCTCAAAACAGATTACTTTGGAGTTTAGAGTGGCATTCTCTGAATATCAACACCAGCCATTCCACTTTGAAGACTTCTGAAGCATTCTAGTTCTCACTCAAGAAATTGAATTCTTAGATCCAGTTGTTGTACTATACTTAGTAACAGTGTAAAAATCTGGCCAAGAAGGCAACAGCTATTGTGTTTCAAAGATTATTTCAGGTTTATAGATATTCCCTTAACTCTTCAAAATAAACATCATTATATGTCCCAAATGAATACAATTATTAAGAAACTCCAATTCATACATTTAGATAATATGCATTTATTTATATAGAAATGGCAAAACAAATGCCAGTTTTCATAGCTAGTTCATATGCAGTAGCTACTCTACTTAGCTTTGCTGTCTGTTTATAAGAGCATTAGCCTGAAGGTATTCTAATGTTAGATCACGAGAAAATTGAGTCATTCAGATAGTCCTTACAGTTTATATGAATGAAAAAAATGTCTAAAAAAAGACTATAGCCAGCTTTTTATTGCAGCTAGAAAGGCAACAAAATACTCCAGCCACAGTAAAATATCTGCAAAAAGAAGTTTAAGCCTGATGTCTGTTGCTTTTCAAGGGATAAGGTGAAAATATTCATTTACATTGTTCAATTCCCAGAATTTCCAGTGTGTAAAACATTAATTGTATTAAATGAATACAAAATCTAATCTTGTCCTGATCTGGTAACCCCAGAACATACAAAACTGTTCCAAGTTCTTCTGCAGCATTTCCTGGCTTTTCTTTTGAGACGGGGACAGAGACAGAAAAACTGATGAACCCAACTTACTTACAAATGTTGAAGCTCTGAACACCAGAGACTGAGATCCAGTCTATCCAACACATCTATATTGAAATTCCCAGTTAGAGCTAGTCAGAAGTCCCACTTCTGCAATGTGGAAGACCTGGACCTCTTGGCTGCCAGGGCATGAATGTTCACAACATATCAAGGCCTTTTCAAATCTCCAAGCAACACCACTACCTGCACAGTGTCTTCTACACTTGCAAAAACTCTTAAAAGCAAATACACACCACTCCCCAATCAATAACAAACCCCTAAAGATCTTCTAATCAGATACAAAAGGAGAAACAGAGCCCTAATGAGTTACTTGAGCAGATATCCCTCATCAGTTGGGGTAATTTGCCATACATTGCTGAATGCCACAGCCAACTGAAGACCTAAGAATTTGGCACTCACAACAATGTGCATCCCCAATTTTTAAGAAAAATACAAATTTGACACAGTATAACATATAATTTTAAAACATTAAGTCTTGTTTGTTGTTGTCAAAGCACAATCAGAGTGTGATAAACATTAATACTTGTTTTACAGATGTGGAAAGTGCAAGTATTTTGAGAGTAACCTATTCTATCAAAGAATCTACAACATAAGAACTGTTTCCTCTCAAGTTTCAACAGGGATGATTAAGAGAATGAAAGAAAGGGGTGTAAACTGAACCTTAAAGTATGCCTCCAACTTTTGTCTGAACCAGAGTATTTTGTTAGCATCTTATCCCAGTATAAGGGTTTGAGTGAAGAGCCAGACCCCACCTTAACAACCTGTTCCAAGGGACAACTTCTCAGACTGTTATATTTATACCTTATTTTTCCATTTGAGCTTATCAGCACTATTACTCACTTTCGCAATAAGCCCCCTGACTTAATTTCTTCCTTCTCTCATTGTTGTATTTTCTCACTAATGGTTGAACTAAAACAAACATCCTTTATGAGAGTAAGAAAACAGAACACCATGGTGGAGCATGTACCATTTTCTGACAAAGCTTCTTCGGTTTTCATGGCTTCTGCAGCCTTTAGTAACAAATTCCATGCTGCATCATAGTGCTAAAAGATACAACATAAATCACACTGTTCATATTTAGTAACACTTTACAGGTGTATCCATCAGTTGTCCTTGCTGTTTTCCTGACAATGATCTTATGCCACACATGTAAGTCTAACCTGTTATCCATAATACACCACAGATCCCTTTCAGGGTCATGGAAAAAACAGGATAAGCCAAATATTCACATGCTTTATTCCCAAAGTGATTGCTTTACCTTTGGAACTGCCAAACAGGATATTTGCTTTTGCTTGGCTTATGTGGGTTCAGAGATTACTGTGCTGTAACTTAATGTTTGGCCAGTAACAGAGACCTGAGATGTGAATACCCACTGCATCCACACACACTGCACTGTAATATACTACAGAGGGATTAGACACAGCCAGCTTTTTCTGCAGGGAAGCTGAAGTAAAAAGGAAACAGCACTTACTTTATGCATTTTAGAGGCAGTTTTGCATATAGTTCAAAATTCCATCTCATAAGAGGCAACATTTTATTCATATTTACATTAAGACATCACAGTAAGTGCACATAAACATCTTTACCTGAAGTTAGCAAGTTAAGAAGTATAATAAAACATTCCCAAGAACTTAATTCTGCCTTTGCTTTAAAGCCAGTGCTGAAGAAATATACCACAGAACTTGCAGAACTTATCTGATGCACTGAACATCACCCATGAAAAATACAGAATTCAGAAAAAGAAGCCTTGTGAATGTTTTAACACAAACAAGAAATGAACAGCTGCAAACAGGCAAGTCTGTCCAGTTTTACAGGCACACTAGCAGTATGTTGTGGCTTCCTTCATCAAGCAGGTTCTGGCTGTGCATCATTGCTGTAAATGAATGGAAAATGGAGAAACAGCACCAACATTAAGGGAACAGAAGTGTATCTAGAAAAGCCTGCTATTTTTTCCCCCTTGAAGAAATGTGAAAGGCAGCATGAACAATTGATATTAGTTAATACCTTAATATCAGCTCTGATATTAAGAGTTAATATTTCAACTTTTAATTAAGAGTTAATCAATTATCAGAGTTCTGCTGTAACAAATTAGTCCTGGGCACATTGGCGGGAAATAGAAGTGAGGTTGGAACTTCTGACTGGATAAGGCTAAAAGACTTAACTATGGCACTGAAATAAAAGAACAAAAGCTTTATACTAGCTGCAGTCATTAGAACAAAGCTTCACTATAATATCAAAACCAAAAAAAAAAAAAAAAAAGAAGATAGTGGGCCTCATTCTACATGGTACTGGCTGGCATTATTTCAGTTCATTTCAAAAAAGATCACTTGTCTTTTCTTAAAATTGACATTGTACTGCAGAATATCCAAGCAGTCACACAGTATTTTCATTCTGTAAGAACTATCTGCAACTCTAAGGATGGGAAAAAACTTCTTAAAAGTACAAAATGCTCCACCAGACAGCTCTACACTCATAAATGGGATATTATACTAATTCTCTGTACAAATTAGAAATGAATTAAGTTGAATGTCTAACATCTCCAGTTTTGGAAGCTGATTCAGTACAGTAAGCTGCTCAGGTTTGTTAAAACAAACACTAAAATACAGCCATTTTATTGTTGAAAGTATAAGTAAAAAGCATTTATTTAAAATATTGCTAAATATTACAGTCATTTGGAGTTTATGGCTGTGTTTTTCAAATCCATCACTTCAAAGTTATGTAGCTACATGCATTTTTACGTCAGAAAAAATGCATCATAAGCAAAGGTCTACTAAACCAGTAAAAAAGGGGAGAGGACACTACTTTTCTGGAAAGCAGAGAGAAAGTGTACACTGAATTTTGGGTAATTAAGTTGTATGTTGAGACTACCGTAAGCAAGCGTAAGAGACATTTACTTTTCTAGTTTCTAGTCCAGACACGGATTTTATTGCTTATTAGGAGTTTCCTCAATTGAGCTGATCAAGACATTATGTTGCTAGCTGAATCACCCCCTACATGACGATACAACAGACTAGGGTTTCAGCTCTTGAGACTCAGTGTCACGCTTTACCTAAACTAGCATTAGTTCAGTCAAATATCATTAAAAGCAACAAACAGAACGGATGTTGGGCAAAGTCTGACAGAAGCCCTGACTCTTAACAGAAGATATCAAAGTACTCAGCCAAAATTAAAATGAATATATTTGATACCCAGGAGAGTAAAAGACAAAAGCATTAAATGCATGTTATGACTACAGGAAATGTAAAAAATACTGCCACAGTACCAGAGTTACAGGTCAGTATTGATTTGCCTAGTAATTTCAGACTCAAATTTACAACATCTGCTTGGCTACAGCACCTCTTTCAGAAAGACATCTGCTATTCACTCAGGGGACACAGGGCCGTCCGGTGATCTTCAGTATCTTTCAAAAAGGGCTTTTCAATGAGTAATTAATTACAAGTAGCTTTTAATTCAACAAATACACACTGATTCTCAGGAAACTAATCTAGACTGCCAACTCTCTTGAAAAGACCTGGAAACTGGTGCAAGTAGAAGCATCATCTAAAGACTTTTCAGTCTCTTGGCAGACAGAAACTGGCACCAGGTGTCCTGACTGGCGCAAACACCAAAAACAAACCCAATATGAAGTCCTTAAAACTCTGCCAGATTTTGCAACGCCATCTGCCACTTAATCAGCTGCGATTCCTCCCTCTGCCATATGAGCAGACACACATCAACATGCTCTGGTAACTTCAACTTCTTACACAAACATAGTCTACAGAGATAGACAAAAACAGCTCACACCAACAGGTGATCTACAGTGAACGTTCCAGAAAAGGAAGGTTATGTGGGATTCTTCTATTTATTTGGTTTTGGTTTTTTTTTAATGCTGCAACACACAAATTCATTCATTAATTACTTCGGCTAAAAAGTAAAAATTACACCCAAATTTAATTTCCTTTATTTTCTTTTTTTTTTTTTTTTTTGGCATACTGTTTAAACCTCCTTAGGTTTCACTGGAAACAGAAGAACAAAACAGACTGTATAGCCAAAGCTGGGTAGCCAGAAGACAGGAAGTAGACAAAACCCAGGAAAATAGGCTTTTTTCCATATTCCTTGAAACTAGAGTCAGTGATAATTTACAGAATTATCCACTGTGCATCTATTCTTTCCAGAAAAGAACCAACATACTAATATAATATACAAACTTAACTTGAGTTGCACCACAGAAAATATAAAATGCACTCAGAAAACTCACCAGGACCCAAACAAGATAGGCTTTGGTGTACATTTCTTCCAGGACTACCTTCAGAAAGGAAACAAACAAACAAAAAATTATACTTCAAGCCAGTAAGGGGCAGTAGGCCTGCCTTTTTTTAAGATTCAAGATTCTTTCCACATAAGCCCCTCAAACTTTGCAATTTCAGCTTCTTTCTTCTGATGGCTGATGGCATGATCTACAGCAAGATTTAGCATAAGAAACTGGAAAATGCAGGATGCATCCCCAATTACAATTATATCATTACAATTACTATATTTCATTTAAGTCAGGTAGCACTGTTTCACTTCATTCATTCAAAGAGGATCACAGACAACAAAAAACTATCATCTATACTGGTATTATAGCATTTTTTTCCCTTCTGTATGCTATAGTTATTTTATTTGCATTGAGCAGCAATAAATTAACAACATTCTCAAATGTCCTAACAGTCAAGTTAGATATAAATGACAGCACTGAGAAAGTTAACCCACCCTTCCTGTATTACTTAAAAGTTATGGAAAATTGTCCTACAAACTTTATTATTTCGAAGGATATTGAATGGAAGTGATCTTTCGGACTGCTGGGTTTAAGTGCAAATGTCATGTGCAGAAGTTCATAAAAGGTCTTTGACAACACCTTTCTGCAGGCTTTAGGAATAGTGTGGATCCTTTGGCACAGGTTTCCTCAGGAAACAAGCTGCTTTGTATCACCCCTGTATTTGTTGTCCCCCCACCTCAGCCTTGCAAATGTGCAAATAGTGCTTTGCTCCCAAAATTTCGTCTTACAAACCTTGTCCTAAGGTTTGTATCTGATCTTTTGATTCACTCTGGCAGAAAGAACTAATTAAAGATAAAACAAATATCTGATACAGAAACATAAAGTGGAGTAAATATCCTCAACAGGCAGAGCTGATCAGCATGCTCTCACAAGAATCGTGCTTAAATTAAACACAAACTGGGCAAAATCTAGTCTACACTGTGTCTTGCAAGCATACAACCTTATAAGCAGGTGACAGAACATCATTTAACATACAGATTAATTATGCTGTATTTTTAGTCCTTATGGGATGCAAGTTTCAAGCAGACAGTAGACAATGAATGTCCCTAAAGCATTTGCTTTAGGTAAGGTAAGGAACAGAACCTTGCAGAGCCAGTGTCCAATCTGGTGAACTGCAAAGAAAATGAGTCAACTATCCCAATTATTTTGAAATCAAAGCATAGCTGCTCCTTCTCAAGACAGAGAGATCCAAGAAAAAGCGAAAAATTGACTCCCCAACAGGTAATTACCTCTAGTCTCACTGACTTTCCTTGCTAAGAGTAGAGGCCCAGATGATTTTGGTGTGCACTGGCTCAGTGAAGCAGACCTGGTCTTGGCTCCTAAAAGTAAAAGCTTAGATGAACTTTAAAGTAAAACTATTTAAAGTTGTAAAGCAACTAAAGACATATCTTACATTTTTACATTTAAGTACAAGATCCACAAATCTATTCAAACACAAAAAGAGAAACCTTCTAGAATGTTTAAGGCATATTTAAACTTAGCTCTGCTTTGCCAGAACACACCTTGGAAGAAATAAAAAGAGAATTTTAAACGCCTTTTAAGCAGGAGAAGATGTTAGTAAAGATTTCATATTAGCACTAAGATCAAGTTCTTGAATCTCAAAACAGCAGCAAACACAATGCAGCAAAGGAAACACTGGCTGAAAGAGACCTCCAGAGGCCAGACATCCACACTCCCATCCAGAGCAGGGTCACCATTAAGATGAGATCAGCTGACCACGCTCTGTCTAGATGTTTCCTGCCAGGAAGGGTGGTTCCACGGCACCACTGGGCAAGCATGCATCTCCCTCTCTACAATTTGAAAGCATTTCTGATTGCTACATGATCTGATGCTACTAAGAAGAGTTTGGCACCATGACCTTTATAGCTGTCCTTTTCAAATTATTGACTGCACAGGCTCAACTCCCTCAACCTCTTCTCCCTGGACAGAGACCCTACCCATCTTCTTAAGTATCTACTGGATCTTTCCAGTTTCAAAACAACCCTCCTGGTTTGGGAAGGACCCAAAACACAACACCACAGTCCAGGTAACACTGATCTGAAGGGGAATACCAGCTTCCTTTGGCCACACTGCTCCTGCAGGTGCTCAAGGCACACTGCCAGGTCACTGAAGACGATGAGCTATGCATAGTTGTGCTGCATGTGCTGGACCCAGATAGAAAGCATCAGCTTGTCAGAAAGCCATACGATTCATGTTTGTTTCAAAGTGACTTACGATTTGTGGCAAATTCTGTTTCTTTTCACTGTTTACTCTTTTAAAGCATGTCATTACAGTGACACATTTGGCAGGCATCTCTTATTTATTCTCTATTATGTCAGATACCAGCTTAAAATTTAAGTCTCATGCAGGAGTACAGCATTTAATTAGGTTTATCCAATTACAATAACCAGTTCACCACAAAGATGGTCAGAAGCAAGCTGATTACAGCTAGGACTTAGGAAAGAGACACAGCAAGCTTATTTATCTGCTCCCATTATGTCTTTAATTTTGGTCAGAGAATGACTTGTCAACTGCTGTTTGTGGCCTGAGTGGAAGTTGCACTGTTGGACAATCAAGAATTCCTAGCTTGAACCAAAATAGGAACCTGAACAATGTTTAATATAAAGTCAGGAAATACATTTAATGTTTTTTTTAGCACAAGTTGATACAACACAATTAATTGTCTCATCTCCATTAAAGCTTCTAATTTAGCCCTAGAAGAATATCAAGAAAAAGCACATTGAAAAGCTAAGTTTCTGTGACTCTTCCCTTTGAAAGACAGGACAATGTCATTGATCTACAAAAGAAGATACATTCTAACAATATCTTATTCAGAAATATATCCTCATCCCCCAAGGCCCGTTCGGTCCTGAGAAAGGTGAAGATAATACAGTCTACATAAAGACAAGAACAACCATACACTCAGGATAAATTCAGGTATGTCTATTCTGCAGATTACCAGCAGTGACAGAGCCTGTGACCTGAATTTTCCAGAGGAAAAGAACTCTTTAAAGCAACACAAACCCCCTGCGATGACACCTGCCACGTAGCAAGGTGCATTTAATCCCTGTACCATGCAAACCTGAGCCATACCACAGCGCAGACCTCTTAATTTCCCTGAAATACCTCCATCAGTTACGGAAATACAAAGAATATTTCAGCCTTCCTATGAAGTCTTACAACACTTGAAGCACCACTGATGTGATTTTACCTCCTCTGTCTACAAACAGACTCATATACCTTTTGGAGTTGACCTCAATGAGTGCAATCTAGGTCTTGGCAGTGCTTTCAAAGGGACAGACCCTGAAGTGCCATTCTGGCAGGCTGGTTTTGAAGGCCATTCTCCATTCCTGATGACTGTGGCACTTGCAGCTGCAAAACAGAATGGCAAAGGAATTTGCTCTAAGCATATATAGATTAGAGAAAATTAAATCATAAGACAAGTCAGTTTTACCAGAGACTAAACAACCTTGAAAAAGGTTTGAGTTTATGGTCACCCTGAAACTTTTGGAAACATTGTTTCTGTTATCCAGAAAATATGTGAAAATATTTCTAAAGTATGTACAGATTGAGTAGACTTTGTCTTGGGGCCTAAAAAATGATGTATACTAACATGTTAAAGAAAATTCACACAGCATTTACCAGAGACAAGAAGAAATTAAGTCACTGTGGAATTGTTTGTCACAGCACTGCTTTTCTCTCTAGTCATTGAAAAAAAAAAAAAAAAGGTGGGGGAGGGGGAAGCTTTTGTCATATATTACCAGGTTTGCCTCAGATAAGTGTTTTAATGAGACTGGTTTTTTTTAAAGGCAATGTGAACTACATGTTTAATATTGTTCATCAAAAGATGGAGCATACAGTCTTGAGATTATTTTATTGTCTTTAAACAGACTAGTATAAACCATGTAAGTTAACTACTTCAAAAAGATGCTTTTGGCCACTAAATATTTTCTACCACAGAAAGAGGATTTCCCTTTAACAAACACATGCAACTGAAGCCATCATCTTTTTTTTAAAAAAGGAAGTTGGAGCCTCTCTAAAAACACAAAAGCTAAATATTTGCCAAAAAAAACTATATACAAGGAGCAATTTGCATAACACATCAGCAACACAGTTATTGTGTAGGAATCTGACCCTGATCAACATTATATAATTAAAACCAATTTGTTTTAGTAAAGCACAAGGTGTGAAGCAGTCCTTAATTGTTTTTATAAATCACTAAATCAAGGATGTTTGCTCAGAGTTCACTGCAAGCAGTTAAAAATTGCCTGCAAACTAGTGTGCTACTTCCTCTTCTAAATCAGCAGCACACCATGGTAGTAACTCTTGGGTGTGTGAGCAGCCTTCTGGTGCAGGACTAGTTAGGGAACTGTTCTCTCCTATTAAAAACTCCAGAGTCACCTAACCAGGTTGTGTGCAGGAATCAAAAAAAAACCAAAATGACCCTACAAAAACCTCCCAGGTTTACAGACTTTGGTCACTTTTGGATTCAAATTTGGAGCACCTATTGCAATCTGAATAAAGATGGACAGGTATGAAGTGATCTCAGCCCAGTAAAGATCTGAAAACTCCACTCATTAGAAGAATTGTAAGGAAGTATTGGCTGTACAAAAATGCAGATGCAGGTCAACCGCTAGGATCAGCTTTTAAACTTTTGAAACACTATTTATTATATATACAATTAATCTTACTTAAAATCTGAAATCTTTTTTCTTAACATCAGAGTTAAACATTTCAGTATGTTAAAAGGATAACATTTTCAGCTCAGCACTAAAACTGAGATTACTGGTTTTCAATGCTCAAACTGACTGCATACAAAATATGCTTTTAGTAACAACAGCATTTCAAACCTCGTGATTTTTGAGCTTCTCAAATAAGAAGTCATTTTAGAGAAAAGAATCATAAATTCAAGTGCTCATTAGATAAAAAAAAAAAAAAACCAAGCCCTAATGCTGCCACATGGAATTACCAATCCAAGGACATCCCATAACAAAGGACTGAGCTGACAAAGCAGCAGAAACACTCTTGCCGTTTTTCTTCTCTGCTAACAGAAGACAAAAAGCCAAGCACGTTTTTGATTTAATATTGTTGACAGGATCACAGTAGTTTGTCATACATTTCATGACATACACAGCATAAGCCTCCCATTCTGATCTTTGTGTGTCCCACCAATCTAATAAAACCACTTAAGCTTCAAAATTTTTTTTTCCTGAAATTATTACATAGTAGACTAAATGCAGGAATAAAAAACAAGAACAGCACTGTACTTAGCATTAGAATACAAAGAAAATTCCTTAGTTCTTTCCAGTTTGATTCAAAGTCATAAAAATTTCATTAACATATGAATTACACAAAATCTTAGGTCATTATACTCACAAAACATTACTATTAGATATAAATAATTCTTATCAAGTGTAAAAAATTCCCTAAAGAAAAGTAATATTACAGTAAATCAACAGATCAAAACATTGCATATATTTACCAACCTCCACAAAACAAAATACATGCTTTAGAATAGAAATAAAAGGAATGCAACCTACTTCTCTTCCCAGTAAACGTGGCTAACAAAGGAACAATACAAAAGCTGTAAGACCCCACTACCAGCAATGTCAGTAAGGTAATATCATAGTGGCTTCCTGAGTCAGTCGGTGGTGTTAGTGTAGAATTGAAGAAAATAATAGGAGAAAAATTAGTTTCTGTGCAACTCCGGAGTCCTCCTGGTATAGTCATTTAAAAAAGATCTAAGCAAGCTTAAAAGTCTACAAGACTGCAGCCATGTTCAACCTCTCATATTGCTCTTGCTTGGTCTTCGTGAATCGGAGTGGAAAAAATTGTAAGCTTGAAGGCAGTGGACAAAACAGATTACAGCAGCTAGCAAATCAGGCTAAATAAGGAGTCATCTGTTTGGATACTTAATCTGAATACACTCCTTTGTTATGAAGCGATGACCCTTTCCTTTGTTACATGAGGGAGCAAAACGAAGAGAGGACAAAGCTGCTTAGCAACTCCAGATACAGTCCTAAACCTGAACAGCAAAAGTCAACATGGCTGTCACAGTATCAGAACAGATCTCATTGCAGAGCAAGATGCACATGCATATTTTATTACACATACTCTTATTCCTTTGAGGAATATATTAGGCTTAGTTTAACGAAGGCAGTATGAGGAGAGGGGAGAAGAATATGAGAAAATGTAGTTATGTGTGCATGCATATGCGCATATATAAACCACAGACGTGTGTTAAATCACAGCTCTCTTTTTCAGTCCATTGAAGACAGATTTAAGTGACATCTGGCACAAATAAAAGGCCTTTGCCTAGTCTTCAAAATATAACAGGTAATACAAGAGCAGCAGAATATTTGAATGTACTTATTTAAATATGCATAGCTGGTAATACTAATGTCTGATAGTCAGCTGTATGTTATTTTCTTAATATTTTTCCCCCTCAGAATTCCTAAGAACTGCTGTAGAACTTCAAAACAAAGCAAGTCCTGGTATTTTTCTCATTAATTTTAATCAAGATTGATTTGGTTACACCAACGTTTACGGCTACCTTAGAAATTACAGAAGTCTACTCATACAAAGGTTTCTCTTCTAAAACAAGTTTCACTTACATGCCTGTAATTTGATCTACATATTTTGTCCTAAAACTCTGTAAGCAGATATAAACTGGTTCCGAAAAACATTTAGCATCAAAAAACACACTGTAACACACTGTTCCAAATATTATAACAAGTAAACCATTGTGTCCAGACATATTACACTACATGCAAACATCAGCAAACTCTTGCTTAAAAAGACATGCTGATTATGTAGGATGGAAGAGAAATTGTACCAAAATCTCTACTCATCAACCCAAAATCCAGGGCTCAAAGCACTTTCAGACAGTATGTCTCAAAAAGGAAAGTTCTAAGTAAAGAGGCAAAAAAAGACCTAGAACTAACAAGTAGTACAATCAGAATTAACACAGTACTTGTCAGACAGGACTCCCTTCCCAGAGGATTTTTACCAATAAGCAACTGATGTGGGCTTTCAATCAGTTAAAACCCGTAAGCCTCACGTATACTTACAATTAGTGCTGAAAAGACTTTGCTCACTCTGAGCACTGCTGACTGATGAGAGGCTAGGTGTTCTCTCAAGCACTGATCTTTTGACAGGCACTTTGGATTTGGCAAGGGATTTACCAGTGCTAGTCCACGAGGATGGAGAATTTTTCACTGAGGCATGCCTCTCTCCTGGCAAAGATCCTACATCTGTCAATTAGGGGGAAAGAGGAGGGAGAAATAAGAACAAAAGGAGTAGGAAAGAAACTTAAATGATTGCTTCTTTTGCATGTATGCCTACAAATAAAAATATTTACACAGTAAAAATCCATATAAAATGGCTTAATCTACTTCCTATTGACATGGTAAAAAAAAGTGCTGTAAATGCAGAAAAACAGTTCCAAGGACTTAAAGCCTTAGAAACAAGTCAAGAGCTTAATAGACTTGTGTTCAGTGCAGATATCTGCACACATTAAAAAAGTCTGTATTTTCCTACCTCACATTACGGTTCATTGTACTGGCAATCCCACAAAAATATAACCTCTATTTCAAAGACAATCTAAGAAAGGATTCTTCCATTTGTCCCTCCCCAAAACAGATCCACAACCCCATTCCCCTCTGACAGAACACTCTAAAAGATAATATCCTTTCAAGGAATAAGACAGCATGAGAGCATCAAATAGCTTTGTACTCATATAATAAATATCTTGAAAACTGAGTAGTTCTATATAACTAGTTTAACAGCACTTCCAAAACCAAGTTCTTTAAGGCCAGCTGGTACAGAAACATTTCTGTATTAAGTCTAGTTTTCATTTGAGCTTGTTGAATACAAACAGCCAACAGCTCAGCTAATCAAACAGGATAAGCACCCACGCAAGATATAGGTGTAGGAGGAGCTCACTCTTGCATTACTAACAAAGTAAATACACTTTCCACAAGAAAATCTGAGTTTAGACAAATTAGCTTCTAGTTTATTTCCTGAAAAGTGTGCACCCAGATTAAAATTTCAATGGCCCAGATAAGTTATACACATAGACTTCTCTTGCCAGCTCTGAGTTTAATCCTGTCAGCCCCAGGATCAAGATCTTAGTATCAGCTTTCTGAATATGGGTAAGAGGTTTTCATTTTTGTACAAAACTAGAGAAGACAGACTTATATTTTCTAGAAAATATTCTGTTATTTATTTTAAGAAAAACTATCTAAAATATGTTGATTTCTTATGTCACTGCCATTTTCAAGGCTGACAGTATATCTTAATGGAAAAGAAGCAACTACAGTGTCTCAGACTTGACATAGAACAATCTGATTTCTATTTAAAGGGAATACCCTTCCCTTGATTCTTGTTACTATTAAACAACACTTCAACTTTGCTTAAGCTAGAAAACTGCTCAAATATGACAAAATTAGCTAGTAATTTCACCTTAAGCAACACTAGCTTTACTACAGAATTTCTACTCCTAAATACTAACAACCAAGAAACCTGAAATTTGCACCGAACCCAGGAAGTCATGACATTAAGGGGATTGCATTAAATTTCAGACAAGAAAAACATGCCCAATGTCTGCCTTTCAACAGTAGGTGGTGTGACAGGATTAGGTAACTTGTCTCAAAACATCCTGTATCAAGTAGACAAAACCAGGAACAGGATTGGTAAATGAAGGTACGTCCAAGCTATTTCCCTCAGTTCAGATCAATTCAGAAACAAAAGAGAAGCCTCACAATATATACTAAATCTGCATTAGCCTATTACATACTGCTGGTCACAGAATATAACACACAAGCATCAATGAGCAATTAAACAAGCTTTGCATCAGATGTCTCTTCATAGGTGCACTTTTACTATCTGACATTACTATGCAGAACTCTGATTCTGTATACAGCTTTACTGTAGCCAGGTATTAAACCTCTGAGACAAAATTATCAGCCATATTTTAGAATTTTTTGAAAGTCACTGAAAAGGACAACTGAATATATGGAACATGCCAAAGAGCATACAAGCTTTGTTGTGCTGAGAACACCACAAACCAGAAATTCATACTTTTTAAAAACTCCTCTGAAACAGCACTCCAGACAACGTAACAGAAATAAATTTATGCATTTGACCAAAAAAGTTTCTGTCCCATTTGCACGTCATAGAACAAACCTGACAGCTTTTTAAAACTTTCCAAAATGTTTTCTAGATTTTTCATTAATGGGTTAACATACCAGGCAAATAACTAATCCAAACCAGTCAGAATTCCTTTTGTAAATAGCCTCCCAGCAAAACAAGGTACAAACCCAAACAACTGCCCCAAAAAACAAACAGAAAAAAGTGTCACTGTACAAACACTGTGTGTTAAGTTTGTGTGACTTAGTGAGTTAAAGTTCTACACTACAAAAGAGAGCTAGAGGAACAAATGCATTTTATCAGCTGTATTTGATTACTTAAAGGTGAAGGTAATATATTTGATTGCTATTGTGCTGGACTCATTCATCCAGTCCAAAACATACAGGAACAAAATCCTGTTTTCTTCACAGTGATTTTCACTCAAGAGGGATCAAAGTAAGCGTGTGAAAATCTGAGTCTTGTCTAGTACAGCATGCTCTCTATACATGATCTGCAGCAAGCCCAACTTCTCTGCAGAGGCTGGAGTGCGGCAGTGCTCTGAACTCAAACCCACCCAGGGAGCACAGCAATCTCTAGGATGCCCAGTTTCAAAAGCATGTCAAACCTTTTCTAAGCAGATGACCTTTTCTCTTAGTTTTTCTGCTGCTTAGTACTTTCCTATAATGCTTCTATTAAAGTAATTACTCAAGCATTCAAATATATTTTTCAAAAGCCCAGCTTGAGGGAAAATTTAAGTCATGACACCAGATGATGAAGCAACTACTCTAGGTATTACTTCAACTAATGGTTTTTAAGGTTTTTTCATAAGTACCATTCCCTAAGAAAGGAGTTACACAGAAGTAAATGTAAAGGTTTTAAAGACAGAATCAGGAAGATATGGAATACAAACAAAAGTATTGGAAATGAGCATAAAAGGAGGATATTTAGTCAACCATTACTATAAACAAAACAAGCAGTAGCATCAAAGTAACAGGCTTTCATCAGTTATTTAATCTAGTCACTGGAGTGGGATACCAGAAATACTGCATTCCTCTACAGTGAACTAATGAGTTGGCAATTCTTTAGAAAAAAGCCTCCATGCAACAACCATGTTACTTGAACTATGTTAAAGTCTCTCTTGTATTGGAATGGAAATAAGCAAAGAACAAAGCTCATTCTTGAAGAAGCTCTGAAGTCAGCTTTCATATCTTAGTCAAATAATCATCTTTTCATATCAATCCATCATAGGTGGTTGTTGTCAAGAAAAAAGCTAAGGCTTCCTTTAAACAGTACTGGAGCCTAAAAAACCACACATTGACAGAATGTTGACACGAGGCAGACTGTAAAGCCAAATATGTATTTACGAATTCTGAAATTTCATGTCCACCATTTCAAAACTCATCAACACATTTTATATATAGAGCTGAACACTGAGCAACTGGCATTCACTCAGCTACACGACACCTGGAAATGAATGGTTGGATGCCTTTTCCAATCACAAATTTTCAGCACACTAAGTGCAAAATGAGTTTTTTAAAGAATATTGTTTGTTGTTGCTGCTTTTGTTTAAACCTCAAGCTAACATTAATAGTTGTTTTGGCTCTTCAGTGCCTGATCTCTTGAAAATGTTGAATTTTGGATTTTTGCTTAATGCATTTCTGATTTTCTGTGCGAGTTTAAATAGCCAAACAGCTCTGTTTTAAAAATGCTAAACTTCTTAGCTGGTGAAAAAGCCCTGCCTAAACCTACAGTACAAGGTCTTGATAAAGCACAGGGAGCAAACCTCCAAGAAAATATGCTTTTTTTTGGCACCTATTGAAAAGAGCAAGCAAATAATGGATAAAACAAACTGGACTTTGGTATTGTTTCCATCAGACCGATCCTGACATACACGTAAGAGTGTCTATGGTTGCCATTTTAAACAGTGTAAAGCAGTAGCAATACTAACAGTTTTCTGATGGCTGCAAGTTCCCCAGTTTGCCTGATTAGCCACTCAGCATTATTAACTATACTATTATGCTATACATGTATCAGTGCTCCTAAGGAAGGAAGACTGGTTACAGTATGTTTTGTAATTTTAAGGCAATGTCTTTCTAATTATACCTCCCTTTTAAAGTCTCAAATTACTACCAAAATTACCAAAAAGGCAGTATACAGTTACATTACGTTGCTATGAATGCTTAAATGCACAACATAAACATGGAGAAAACCAGGGAATTTCAAGTTATTCCTGGGTCTTGAAATACTTATAGGAGAGAAATTTACTCGTTTAGCAGGTAAATTTTAGCTATTGCTGGTCAGAGAACAGTTTATATACTAAGGCAAGATTCAATTCTCCATTGATACAGACTTGTACAGCATTCTTCCCATTCCCCTACAAACCTCAGACAGGTAGCAAGGAACCAGCAGTAAGCTAGTGCCAAAAATCTAACTAGGGTGTCAGTAACCATGCAGGTAGGCGTTTACATGTTCTTCCCCTCTCAGCTAAACATTCTTGGACTAAAAGTGCAGAATGGATCATTACTACTACAGAGTATTTATAAGCAGTTACCAACAACCAAAACACCACTTTTTCTTCCCTTAAATGATCCTACCAGCAAAAGAGTGATTGGTGTGTTTTGAGTTAGAGGAAGAGAGAGGAAGAGTAGTGTCTCATGCATGCCTACTGTTCAATTTCACTTTTGCCCCTCCCTGGGTCCAGTTTTGAAATGTGGCAGATTTCCTCTCAGTTAAACCCTTCCACAATCATAGACTTCTCCCTTCCGCATCTTCCTTTCAACCCCTTGCATTATGACCCCTCCAGCACCTATAAACAGCCCTTCTCAACCCTGGCCTCAAGTTTGAGCTCACACCCGCTCTCTCACCTCCTGTCTGCCCATAACAATGCCTGCTGGATTTAGTCCATCTTAGTTTTTTCCCTTTGAAGACTAAACAAGAGCAGACCCATGATAGACCATGCAGTCTGCACAGTCATGCTGCCAACCTCCTATGACTCAAGCAAAGCCTGTCTCTGGACAGCAGACAGTTTTACACCAGCTTCCCAGGCACAGTAGTGGCAAAGCTTGCCCACTCTGGTTTTGCCAGGAGACTCTCATAGGCTGCATGCTGACTGAATCCAATCCCAACCACCAGCTTTAACACAGCTATGGTAAAGCTCAGTCTGTTTAGGAGTACTGGGCACAAGAAGTCAAATCAATGTACTGCAAGGTAAGCTGAGGCAAAAGAAAACCACCGGGCTGGTGGATGGGGTTCATCCAATCATGCTTTTCTTTAGAAGTGTCCAGCTCTCCATACCACACACCCTTCATGTTATGCACTGAATTTTATTTGACTTACATTGCAGCTTTAAAACTCACGTTATCTACAAATCTTAAGTTTTCTGCTGCGGGACTTCATGTGTTTCTTGAATGAAACAGGAAGCTTGCTGCAGCAAAACAAATACAAATGTCTTCTGGAAGACAATTATGTGTACTTCCCTCCTCCTTTACAACTACCCTGAGAGAATCCAGAACTAAGCAGTACAGGTGAAGACTTATTTGAAGATACACCAGCATGTCCTTGCACGTAAATGACTAGGCACCAAGAAATTACCCTGCAGGAAAGTAGTGCACACCTCTCTTCTAAAGGAGAATATTCTTATAGACATGTTCACATTTCTGACAGCATCAATACGCTAACTGTTAGAATCAGTCTCTGCAAGTACGATCACGCTTCTTGGTACAGGTACAACATACTAAAACTTCAACTGGGCTAGTCACAAAAACTGGCTGTAAAAAGTCTGGAAACATACGTGAAAAATTCATTTCCTTAACTATGGTCACTGATGGCACCTTAAGCAAAGCTGACAGGATGAAATGCCCCCTTTTGAAAGCCATATTATCTGAATTACCCATAAACTCAAATATTTCCAACTCCCTCTGACCCTTCTCCCCCATCTCCTCAACACTCAGAACCACATCCAAATTATACAGAAATAAATAAACCAGCTCGCTTTGAAATAATTCACAGCAACAGATCCCATACTACCTCACAAACAAAAACCCTTTCACTTTTACTTGTTTCTCATGGTCAACTTGACTTCCAAAGCTAAATAGGAAGTATTTTATTCCAAAATATGTTTTTTATGATGAACCCTAGGAAAGGTTTGCAAAAACATAAGCTGAGCCTATCCCACAGAAGAGTTCCTTGTTAATGAAAAGTAACAAAATAAAATAGGTGTCAAAGTTATGGTAAGCTTTTCTGATAGTGTGCGTAGTCAAGGCTAAAAGCAAATTGACAAAGCTATGTTCAGATTACATCATTTTATGGCTTCTTTCTGGCTTCAAATTGTGAATTGACCATTTTGTAGCTGAATGATCAACACCCAGGGCAGGAATTTAACAGTCAGTACTCAGCACAGGTAAATATATTGCTCCAGGCAGCTTCCAGCAAACCATTCCTGTTGAGGATGTCCCAGAAGTAAGGGCGAAGTAGACTGGAAACATTACCAGGCAAGTCCAACTCAACTGACTGGGGAAACAATAAACAGAAAGGCTCTGAGGCCCTCACAATTAACACTATTTTCTGAACTCTCACGAATTCTTCAACTGGACAAAAGTCCTTTTGGATACACTGAGTAAGTTTTTCCCCAGTTTAGAGAACTGGTTACAAGATACAGAATCACTATGCAGAGAAGATGTCTGGATTATGATGACCAAAGAAGGATCATAGACAAGCCTTATCTCATACTATGGACTACAGATCTTGTGTTGTGTGGAGACCCATGTATAAGTTTCCTCCTTCCTATACCTCTGAAAGGAAACATGTAAGTTTTAAGTTCACTTTTAACACAGGTTTAAATTAGTACAAATATATTAAAGAAAATGAGACTGAAACCCATTAATCTCAACTAAGGAGGACAAATAATCATCTTGGGTAAGCTAGTGTATGAAGAACGTGCTTTTAAGATCTATAACAGAAGCTGGTTGTTCTGTAAAAGAAAAGCGTATAAAGACTGGCTGAAATGAAATTTTAAGCCTTATTTGTAGACCCTGGTGCATTCCAGACTTGTTTATATAATTATAGAGAAAATATATGAACACCTTTACAAGTGACTGTCTATTCTAGAATTTTGAGAAAGTCATGACTGTTTCAATCCAGAGAACCTGGAAGTTATGTTGGTCTTTTCAAATATTTTGTTTCCTCTTGGCAGTATGTCAATCCAGCTTTAAAGAGTAACATGGTAGATAACAGGAATCATACAAGCTGAAAAATTATTTTCAGTAACTATATTTGGGTTGGCTCCTAGTTCAGTGTCAGAACAAAGGCTCAAGGACTGTGGGAATGCTCAGTGGAACTAAATTGTTTTGGTCCTGCTTCACTTGTATTGTGAAAGGCTGTACCAAGAAGTCCTGAATTACCAAGTTTATATACGTCTCCAGCTGTATGAAAACTGACTGAAACCATTTGGCTTGAATTTTCCATCTGAGAAGCCTTTCTTTGTGCAATAAACAGCAATAACACTCAGTAACAAACTGAGTCTTAATCTGTCACTGCCTGTTCTGTTTAACTATGGAAGCTTCTCTCAATCACACATTTAATGTATGATCAAGCCAAAATTCAGCTGCAGGAATTAATCAATTATGAACTAAAAAGAAAATCAGTATTTCAAAGTACCACTAAACCTACTTACACATATTTTCTATACCATTTGGGGAATTATTTTTCCCATGCTTCTGGTAGTTGCAGAACGTCCTTCAGTATGATTAACTTGTCATAAGGGAAAGGTTTCACTTGTTCAAAAACATCTTTAAGGAAACATAGAATTTATACTTTAAAGCTTCTCTATATCCAAGCTTTCATTGATCTTGTTAAATGCTATGAAAATACCCTCAAGAGAAAAAGGGAGTGACCACTGGACTAGATTAATTGAAGTTAGAAGTAAAGCACAGGGCCGCTATACTGCTGAAGGAATACCAGTGATTTAAATCAGAGACAATAGAGTACTTGAAATGTCAAAAAAAAACCATCAGGTAACAAGAGACATTTCTGTTACACAGATGATTTACAGGGTTTCCATTTATTTCTGCAAGTCTTTTAACCATAAGCAGAGGAATAGTATTACTGATACTTTCAGATTCCCAAAGAGTTTCAACTACATAGAAAGCTTGACAAGCCTGTCATCTTGACAGAGCTAAAACATCAACAAGAATGTGAAGTTTCTTACAATGAGAAATAATTTAAAGTATGATGTAATTTTAAGGCAGAAGCGGAGATGAAGTTATAGCATATCAGAAGTCTTACTTGCAGGTAAAGCTCCTCTCCTTTACATAATTTCAGGTAGGTTGTAGTTAGCCAAAGAAGGTAAAAAAGGCATTCGTGCACACATACATTTTTAGATTTACTGCAAATCATTTAGTTTTCTATTTGATTCTGTTCAAATAACTTCCTGTGGCTCAAACTGTCACAGTGCTTTTGTTCAACTGCACAGGCGGTAATATTCAGTTGCTGGGATAGGTGTGATATCAGAAAATCTTGGGAGTGATGTTCAATGGGAACACCAAAGCTCCTTGGCTTCTCCAATCCCCTTCAACTCTTCCCTTCAAGTGAGGCAAAGACATGACTCTTCACAACCCATAACACCTCAACTGTTATCAGGCTATCACTCCTCCACATTGGCTAAGATACATCCAAATCAGAAGGCTCTGTTTATTTAATGGGAACAGAAACAACAGTTGCTTTGATTTTGAAACTAGTTCAAAGTCCTCTACCAGGGCTCCGAAATTACAGATCCCTTCCAGTAGAAATGGGTAAGTCAAATATGCTATTCTGTGTCTTGAATTCTAATAAATGTTTTCATTGACAGAAAACAAGCATAGCAAAAGACATACAGCCTGCCATCCAATACTATAGAAACCTACACACACCACCATGGAAAAGTTACCCATAGAGAATTAAGATTTTTTGTCTTAGAGTGAGTGTCATCCCCTCTTATGAAGAAAGACATAAATAGTTACAGAAATAATTTTGAGGCACCTAGCTTGCAGCAAATCTGGAAATCTGGTCACAGTTGAGAAACGGGGCTTCATCATTTCCCATATCACTTTGGTACACTGGATTTGTCTTTTAGAGAAGCTATTTCTAATTCAGAAAAAAAAAATTCAAGTTCCAGCTAAAATACACCAATATTGGTGAACAATGCTCAGTAACCATTTTGAAATAAACAAACCCAGTTATTTTTAGCCTAATATGCTCTGCAAATAACCTCACAAAAATACAGTGTTTGCGATAGAAGTTCTGCTCTCCTTCTGCTGTCTTCTGTTCAGGTGAGGTGCACATATGTTAGTACCTCAGGAAAAAACAAGTTCATTAAGATTTGGAAATTTTAAAAACTCAACTTGACAAACAACCGAACAACGTAGTCTGAATTCAGTAATGACCCAGTTACAGGCAGCAGGGGCTGGACTAGGCGACCTTCAGAAGTCCTTTCCTTTCTGGATTTAGCTAGTCTGTCTGTAGACTGACAAAATCCTGACAGCAAACAACTGTACAGCTACTGAATGATTTATCTGGGGGCTGAAGTATAATACCAAAGTATTCAAATGACTCCACAGGAAAAAACAGTTATTCCCTTCAGGAATGCTTTAGCCTAAAGAGGTAACTGGGTTTGGTTTACAAACTGCCACTTTGTCACAAAAAGTGGATGTACAGTTTTACTTCAAAAATGTTAAAAACAGAAGGGGTAAGCAGCAGTAAGTATGGTTTTACCTGAAAGGTGTGGGGCTTTAGCAGCAATCCCAAATAACTCCTACTTTGTCCCATATCCCACCTCATAATCCTGTCCTATGGTCTGCATCAGTACAAGGTCTGCCAAGGAGCAAGGACTCATGTTTAAAAACTCCCTTTGTAAGGGATGGGGAAGCTAACCTGATATAGCTGAATGCATCAAACTCTACTTTGTAACACCAAAGCACTGCATATGCAAGATGAAGGGTAATATGTGCTAGGACCAGTGAAACTGGGAACTGGGAAAATGGCATGGAGAAAACAAATTTCTTCTCACATGCAGCATTAAAGTTCCAGTCTTGCCAGATCACACCACAGGTTTGAAATGTTGAAGTGCTGCTTTTTGCTTTTAGTTTAAGCAGCCTTTTTCCTGTAGGAAAAATCTGGAAAATATTCTACTGACTACTGTCATTTCAATGTACATCGATTGGCTAAGGAGTGACAGGTTTATTTAAAAAAAAAAAAACAAATCTGGGGAGTAAATGCTTTTATTTTCAACAGCAAATGACTTCTGTTTCTTCCGAAAGTTTTGGGTTTTTTTTTTCTGAAGGGAAGAAGTTAGTCCTGTAACTCACCTGTGCTTACATTTATTTCTAGTGACAATATCATAAATCCTATCTGGATTAATAACCTAAAGGAAAACTCTATATCTATATCCATCTCTCTTCTTCTAAGGCCATTAATTACAGACAGGAAAGGTTTGGGTTGGTATTTAGAGGGGTGATGAGTTCTCCAAGAAACTGGCAGCCTACAGGTTGGTGCCTGGTTCACTGAGCAAGCAAGCGCCTCACATGAGCAAGCCTCAAGTGGGAGAACAGCCTATACTCACTTTCTTTGAGGGACTCATCCCATAAAGGAATACATATACAGATTTTATCACACTTCATCACCTGTATATAATTAAGAGGAGGTTTTTTTACTGTTTTATAATCTTAGATTGAGTGGGTTAGAAAAGAAAAAAAAAGAACAGGTTTTGCTGGGTATAGCTGGGTGTGTACCTTCCAAATTACAGTGCACTGTAGTGTAGTCATTCATAGACAGGCTACCTTTGCAGCTAGTTAGATTGCCACACTTGGTTAAAAAACCCCAGCACATAACCTACCAGAGCACTTCTGAATCCCTATAATACAGTTACAGAATGTAGTTTCTAGTCATGAGATTTGAGCAGCAGCCTACAGACTAGATGAGAGAGAGATTCATCCCTGCCCTTGCTATTAATCAGTCTTAGCTTAATTAGCAGCTCAAGCAGTAGTCTCACCTTCAATTATGTTCTCCCCTTTCTAGAAACTACAGAGCTGTACTAAAATTAGGTTGAACAAAATATGTTATGTCCTGAAATATGTACTCATTCCCATTGGGATAGCATGTAGTTGCTTATCACAAGAGCATTGCACCTGAGCACTCTATTTTCTCCTCTTTTACGTAACTTTAGTTGTAATTTCACAAAATACTATAATATAACCAAATATAAATAATATTTAATATTGATTTTTCTAATAGCACCACACCAGTATTAGCAATTTACAATTTAGACAGTATTGTATTTAACACTGACATATAGCTCTGTACCACCCTAAAAGTTGAGTCAGAAAGTACATTAAGTATGATACCTTAATTTTAAGAAACTGGTTAAGTGGTAATATTCCTGCGAAAAATTCTCTTACCAGAGGTTGATGACAGAAGAGCTTCTTTGTGAGAAGGTGTTTTAATAGTGCTGATAGTTTTATTTTCACATCCTCTCTTCAAGGTCGACACAGATGGCACCATTTTAACCTTGGGAGTTAATACACTTCGTAGTGTGATTTGGTCTTTCTTTGGTATGTTTTTCCCTTGTGTTGTCCCGTCTTTCACAGAAGGCATCTGTTTTAAGAAAAAAAACAGAAACAAAAAAGCCAACAACAATTCAACCCACACACCATCGTGAGAAACTAGAGATCTCCCTCTGCAGCATCTGTAGTGAAATACTGACCACTCCAGTAGGAAACATGCTTAGTCTTTATCCCATTGTCCACATCTGCAGTTGAGAACCTCAAGAACAATCTCCTGAATAGCCTTCAGCAATGCAAACCTATTAGTTTGAAGCTAATCACTAGTAATGACCAACACACTAAAAAGAGGTTACAGAGGTCATCAGAATTTCTTCCTCTTCCACCCCAAACTCTAATTAAAACACTTAATTACATGACTACACCTACTCTCAAGATCTTAACCAATGAACTACACATGCTAAGGCCCTGAAAAGTTAGTTGTCCTGTACTACCTGAAATGTCACAGTCCTTGTAATTAGCTTCCTGATCTAGGTCTTATGTCACAACAGCTTAAAATCCTTCACATTGAGGTGCCATAGATAAAACATAAGTGCAGGAGTAGATCCAGGACAGGTATAAAATAACTGGTTTATATGTGTGAAACTCATTTATATGTTTCTTTCTCCAGTTTATACAGCCTTTAGTTCACGGCCACTCCAGTCAAGCCTATAAAGACACACTTTACAGTTCAGCTCTTCCTGTGCTCTTCTGTGACTCAAGCTGACTGCAGCAATTTGGTCAGAGTACCAAACTTTCCATTTCTGACTACAATCCTCATCATAATTTTCAGATGTTAATTTGTACTTTTCCACTTAAGAAGACCACTTCTTAAATTTAATCCAGCTGATTGGTCTACTGCGCATTTTATACAAATTTCTCTATTGCTTCTACAGGTGGATGCAGAGCAACTAAAATCACAAATAGTTTTCCTTTTTGGCAATGGAATGAATTAAAAGCATTCTCTCCAACTCTTCATACCAAAAGTAAGGCCTGATAAAAAATGCAAACTCTTAAAGACTGTAGAATTAAAACAGATCATCCTTGCTTTCATGCTTACTTAGGTTTTCAAGTTAAGTTATTAGTCAAATAATAGTACTTATTACTTTCTTGTGCAATGTTTGAAAAACGTTCTAAGTAGCTTCCCCCATATACCAAGCTTCACTGGAATTTTTCTGGCAACTTAGTAAGGCCTGTCAAAAATGCAGACAACAACAGTTTTACCAGTAACAGCTGCTGCCTGCATTTCACCAATTTAATGTAAGCTATTGAATCCACAAGCCAGCAGCAGGAGAGATTCCAAAAAGCACCAAGACTCCAATTCTGTGTCCCTATCACACCTCCTGAAATCCTGGTCAACCCAACCCCGACACTCTTCCCGTCTTTCACCTTCTCCTTTTCTTTTAACCTTCTTTCAGTGCATTTGAAAGCAGCACATTTCTCCTGACAGGCAGCTGACTCATCCCAAAATATTTCCCAACCAACCAACACATGCATACCTCCCGGCCAGGAAGTTTGCACCTTCCAGCTGGCTGACTGCCTAAAACCAGGTATATGCCCTCTGAATGAGAAATATTTCCTGACTACTCCCAACTCTTCTAATGAGTCCCAGCCCTACTTCAAATAAATAAACTCCCAAATTATATAAAGGAGACACTGAAATTAAGATGTTAAAAATAAAAATGTTTCACCAACTTATTGGTCTATGGGTTTTATGTGACTTCATGTTACTGTTCATATGTGCACAACATTTACACAACTAATTTTAAAAAGCCTACTTTAGTTCTAAAGCACATTTTGAAAGAAAAGAAAAATTCCAAACCCAGTAATTTATCTCTAATTTCTATTTGAAGTTACAACACCACTAGAATAATCTTGTAGAAATGTACATTAAAAGCTGTATTTAGAAAACTTCACCAAGTTATGCTAGGCAACTGTACAAGGTTGACTAAATTAAGACTTGTTTGTTTTTATTAGACATCTTACAAACTGTATGGTCTTAAAAAAGGACTTTACTAAAAAAAAATTGTGTTATGGAACAAGGTGAAGGTGGAGACACTAAATTGCAGTTGAAGCCAACTGCAACTAATCTATAAAACAATACTTCTTCACTTTCTTTACTAGGGAGAGACTTTATGTAGAAATCAACACTACAGTTACATTTGTAGACACCAAACCCATTCCACAATTTTCACACTGTGCAATACTGAATTTCCTTTTCTGCAAATGTACAAAGCATACAATGAAAGCAAAAAAACTTACCAAAGGAACAGAGTGCACTTCAAATGTTTCATTTGCCATATCTTTTATCAATGTTGCTTCCAGAAGCACTCCCATGTTGCTGCTTTGCTCTTTTTCACCTTTGGTCAGGTCGATGTTTTGAGAACAAGGTGTCATTTCCATTTTATCGTTTAACATCTCTTTTGAGCTCTCTCCAGATGCTGGAAGCGCAGCAGAAGCCAAGGAGCACACCGGATGGGTAGCACTTGCTTTGTCAATGTCTTGCACACTTAACTTTAACGCAGGTGTTTTTGAAACCTTATGGGAAGCATTTCTGGGATGTGCTGTAGCATGACCGACCTGGCTAGTGAAAAGGTGTTTGTTAACAGGTAGCTTATGGGGCTTATTTACAGGCAATCCCACCTTAGTATCTTTAGCTGCATCTACTGGTTTTTTCAGCACTTTTATAGAGGAGGACAATTGCCTTGGGGAACCAACCCTTGAAGGTGAGGAGACAGATGATAGTTGAGGGGACTGGGGAGACTGTTTTAGTGCTGCACTGTCTCTTGGCTGTGGCACAGGTCTAGACACAACCTTTGGCTTAACATTTTTAAAATTAGGTTTGGGAAAACTAACTATCTCTGATTTCTTTGCTTTGGTTATTGTTGATGCCATAGCAGACCGGCATATTGCTTTTCTTGCAGTTTGATCTGGACTAGCTTTAAGCCCCGATCTGTTATGTCCTCCTACAAATGCTTCACTTTGTCTTAGTCTAGAAGACTTGTCTTCAAGTTCTTCCAAAGCTGGAACAGAGAAAGTCCTATTTTTTGATCGTTCTTTAGGAGTTGAAGTACACAGAGATGAATTGCTTTCATTAGCTGTTGGACTGAAGACCAAAAAAGTTGCTTCGCATTTCAGCTCAGGCATAACTGTCTTCTTTAATTTTGGAACACTGCAAGATACAGAAGGAATGTTGTGCATATTCTGAAGAGCAGCATTTCCAGAGATACTTTGTTCTTTGGTTAAAGGTTCACTAGTTTTGTTTGATACTTGTTCTCCATCCCTTTGATCTACTGGGACAAGGTGCACACTATTTACAACACTATCCATGCATGTTTCAGCACTGGAATTCTCAGTTTCGTCATGGAAAGGAGTAATCTGCAAGGATTTCACTTGGTCATCCTCATTAATATTAATACATGGTGATAATGCATCTAGCTTATAAGGATCTATACATCCAGCAGGTAGTTCTACAGCCTGTGCTTGTGTTTCCCGTGATTCATTAGCATTCGTGATAGTGTTTTTTTGATTGTGTTCAACACCTGCAGAGGTGAAATTAGGTGTTCTTTCTGAGCTGGTTCTGTCAAACTTCTCTGAGATACATACTTCAGAAGAGACCAATGTTTCCCCCACATGTATATCATTTTGATCAGTTCTCGGATTTTCACCTGTAACATTAGTAACATCCAATGTGCTCAGCTGGCAGCATGCCCTGTCATTTTTCAGGGACTGCATGCTCTGCTCTGAAGCAGGAAGAGTTACTACAGACTTAGAGTCAGTCTGACTGTAAGGCACTGAGTGTTTGATACTCTGATTTTGCATTTTTGCCATAGCAAAATCACCTTTCACTAAGCTTGTTGTTGCTTCCAAGCCACAGTTCAAAGGACACATACAAGTCTGCTCAGTCACAGAAGACTTGCGTGCAGCATCTGAATCACCCGATGGAAGTCCTGTGCAGCTGTATTTACTAGGTGTCTTCTGCACATCAAGTGCTTCAATACACTGCTGTTTTAAAAGACTTCTGAAGTCACCCTTATTTTCAAAAATGGTACCATCTTCATGCTCAGCCATTATATTTTGGGCAGTTGAATTACCATGTATCTTGGCAGCACAATTCTCTGAGAAAGGTGTACCTCTGTCACACGCATAGCTATTTCCATTTTCATCCCTTATAAGTAAGGAAGACTTCAAGCCATTCTTTGCTTTGTCATCGGACTTCCCAACATTCATTTTGAAAGCTCAATTTTAAACCGTTTTCATTTTATAATTCTTTAAAATCTCAGAGAATGCAGATTCTTCTGAACTTCGCAGGAAAAAAAACCCCTTATTTTCCCTGGAATGTGTCAATTGTCCTGAAAGATATTTTAAAAGCAGCTCTTTGTTTTCATGTTTCCCAAGAAGATTCAAATGTTCTGGAATTAAAAAGAAATTTTAGAAAGTTAGCCAAACCAGGATTTTAAGACAGCAAGCATTCCCAAGTTCCTAGTCTTCAGACATCAGCAACATAGAAGCAACATAGAATCCCAGTGAAGAAAAACTTCAGTCCTCATCCCTTGATGCAAAGCACCTAGAGACTGTTATTTCTCTGCACTCAAGGTCTTTTTCCTGCCCTTCGAGGCAGGAATGCATAGCAGGGGCAGCTAAAGATTTCAAAAGGGTTATTTAAGATATCTGAGTTGAAATAGAGAGGAGAGGGAGGTTTGTGACCAACTCTGGGGCTGCAGCAGTACACTGCCCCCATGCTGGTGGGGCAGCCAACTGTAGATGCACGTGGAACCCCATAGATGCAGAGTCACCAGAAAGCAATTCCTTATCAGTTAACTGTCTCCATCTTCTATATAAACATGACACAAGATTAGCCAAATGACAAAACAATTCCAGTGTCCTCTCCAGCAGAGCAGAGCCATATACCCTCACCTAAAACCCAATGGAAAGGCAAAGGGGTGGGATTGACATGGACAGACGATGGAGGACAACTTACCACACATGGGGTGGAGATTCACAAACAAAAAACAGCACAGAGCCCTTGCAACATACAGTGACAAGCTCCTAACGAGCACCAAGACTGCACCCAAGTACCAAGACTACAAGGATGTGAATGAGAGAGAAGATCAAACTGTCCAAAGCAACTGGATGACCTCTGTAGCACTCCATATGAAAGGCTCCTAGTACGAGAAATGAGACCAGAGGCAGGAAGAGCTTCAGATTTATAACATATGGTTGCAGTGGGTGGGGAATCTGCCAGAAGGAGGCTTCCAGAGCAATTAAAACCTGAATGGATAGGAAGAAGTTCACTGGATCTGACAAGGGAATCTGGCTGAAGATGCATTCATGGACAAAGGTCAGCTTCCCAACTGAAGAAAATGAACACCTGTTGAACACCTTCACCTGTCTGGAATGACAGATTATACTCTCCAATCAAAGAGCAGGAAGGAGGACACTTGTCATCAAAAACAATGAACAAACAGGTCTCTGGTGTTTAAACAAAAATGCAGACATCAGAGTGTGGTGTCCTCAAACAAGGATACTGATATAACGACATATTTGAAATATGGTGCAGCAGGACTTGTACATCAGGATTAAGTATGGACGGTGGGCAGAATAACTCACAATTCACATAAGAATTATATTAAAGTTCAAAATTATTTCACTGTTTCAACTATGGTGACAATACTGGATGCAATACAAGATAGTTGCAAAAAGATCAGAAAAGATGATAATAATATTGATAATACTAATATTAGACTTCTGGCATAACGATGTTGATTAGGTACATTGAGGAATAATTCTGTAACATATTTTTGTAGAGGAATCAAAGACTTTGGGAAAGAAGTTTGTTCTGAGAAGCAACTCTTGATTTGTTCTTTAACAAGTAAGTTTAAACTCTCACAGAAACCATATAAGCCATTCTGGAAACCACAGCAGGGGAAAGAAAACAAACTCTCATGCACAAATACTTTGGAAAGCAAAAAAAGAAGCCAGCACACTAAGTAGGGGAAGGTAAGTTACTCCTTGCATTATTCAAAATTCACTTTTTTCCTTAAATCTTACTTTCTTCAGCTGGAAGCACAGCTTGAGTGACTACATTCAAAACAAAGCCTTTATCATACTAATGAAAAGTATAAAGCTACAGGGCTCATAAGCAGTTCTGAGTACAAAACAGCAGTGAGCAAAGAAAGAATACTGTAGAACTTCAAGAATTTGTCTGCTCACTATGAACCAAACACAGAGTGGATTCTGGCCCACAACCTTGTCTTTACGTGATACTTTGAACATCTGACTCAGATTGAAGGTGAAAAGACCATGAAACTTGAAAAAAAAGATACTGAGATCAGACAGCACACCTTCCTCTGCCCCGCTCCCATCCGCAAGATGGAATGACTTGTCTAGCTAAAACATCTCCTGGTTCTTCAAGGCTGATCTAGATCTTTTGCTTCCCAACTATTATTCAACCCCTGAAGAAACATAAACAACTATAGCACCCTCACTTTCACCTTTAATTAGGAAACTTAAGGCAGATTGAAGAGTTCTTAAAAAAAAAAAAATCTTCCCTGAAGGCAGGGCAAGAATCTGTTCTGAATAATTTTCCATTAGTTTAAGTCAATCACAAAATCAACTGCTGAAAAATATTTGCAAACTTTGCTTTCACTGTTGTTTTGACACATTGCAACTTGTTTCTGCTTGTCTGGATACTAGCCCTTGACACAGCTTGCTCACATAGTCATGCAACAAAAGTTGATTCTATTTTGATTCAGCAGTAGCTTGGATCAAACCAGAAGTCTTACCTTTTTCAAGAGCTTTCATTCTGCAGAAAATAGGCAACTTCAAGACTCAGCAAGAATAAAATTGCAAGAATTTAAAGAATGGTGCATTACCTTACAGTATATGTAGCTAATAATGCCAAAATTTGAAACAACACGGGTAGCTAAGTGAAGTTTGTTTCAACTGATGCTAAAGAAGCTCCAAAAAAATTAAAGCAGATTTGATACTGAGTAGAGAAATGAGGAAGCACATTAAAGTTGCACATACCAAGGTGGACATATACATATATAAGTCTGTTACTCAGTGCTCCGGACTTTGACATAGCCAGAGCATCTGTAGAAATAAATTACTAACTCAACTATTTTTAAAGCAAATCATCACTACAGTAATAAATACTTTCATGAACAAGTAGAGCAGCTTAAAATACAGCTTCACATCCACATTTAGAGTCCTGAAAGCATCCTGCATAAAAAGAGAGGTATTCCTAAGGATCTGCTATGGTATTTAAAAATCTGTAACCTAGATGAACCTTACTCCTTAAAGAAATGACATTCTGTAACTTTCCATATAACAATGTGTTCGTTAAGCTCATGAAAACACTTCCTGGTGATGAGAAATTCATTAGTTTTAGATTTGCTATAGAAGGCTGAATGAAAAATTAACCTCAGCCCAGCATCTCCTCCATGGGGGGGGGTCAGTAGCAGAAACACAGACACAACAGATGCCCTCACTGAGAACACACTGTTCCTGGCAACTAGTGACTGGAGGAATTCTCTAAACTAAATACTAATAAATTTGCTTTGACTTGGTCTTACATCAAGCATTATGAATGCCTGGCCTCCACAATACACTACAGTGCAGTGCAAAACAGTTCAGCTGGTTTTGCCTTCAGTAAAGCTCATCTTACCAAACTTCAGTTGCGTACCTCCAGTGCTTACACACAGTAGAAAAGGTCTTCAGTACCTGAGCTCTAAGTTTCCCCCTTCCTCAACTGAAATAAGAGCTTGGGGTAACAGCAGTACCACTTGGAAAACACCAACAAACCAAACCAAAACCAAAACCAAACAAACAAATACAAACAACAACAAAAAACCACAACAAAAGAAGCTTGGCAAGTACTCCCCTAAAAAAGAGGAGGGATTGACTGCCAACAGCCCCAGATTCAACAGAAATACACTAAATACACCACAACATACAGAACTGGGCTCAGAGCAAGATCTGACTTGTCACTTCTACTAAACAGCAAAAGGTGTCCAGGCGTGTGCTGTTAAAGGGCAGGGGGACAGTCTGTGTGAGGTAAACAGGAATCAAAACCAGATAATTACAATACATTATTCAACTCACAGGCTGACAAATTACTACAAGAATTCAAGTTAGTTTGTGTTAGTGTCACAATGCAGATGTTGTTAATTTTTCACTTTTCCTGGTATTCCATCTGGAACTTGATTCTTTCAAGCAAATCATCACAGAGCATTTACTCAAACCCATCAGCTGTTTGTGAAGCCTGTATGAAGGGGGGACATGGGGTGGGGAATAAATCTGAAAGCAGAGGGCGTGCCCAGACATGCAGGGAGGCTGTCTAGAGGGCTCTAATTAACCGAACATGTTTTGATACCAGGTAAAATGCAGCATCAGCATTCCCCCACAAAAATGTAGTATATGGTCATGATTACCTGAAATTAAAAACCACACAAAGCATTTCATATGTTAACGCATTACACTACAACCAGTTTACTTGCCCATGTCCTGGAACACAACATAATGACAGAAGTATGACTTTTTCAGCGCATACACCTGAAGGCAGAGATGCCATCATCCACAGCAACCAGGCATCCCTCCCAACATGCTGTTCAGTGTTGCTTGAATATGCCCCACAAGAAAGCACTAGGAAAACACAAAATGGTTCAGGTAATGTTGCATTTACAGAGAATTGCATATTTCAGAGCTCTCTCTGCTGCCTCAGTAATGTCACATTCTAATGTAAACCAGCCTATTGCCAAGCTAATTCAAACTATTCTAGAGAGGATTTAAGTTAAGCTCCTGTAACAACTTCACACAAACATTTATAACATTACAAGTACAATGTTCTCCTAAAAGTGGATTACATTAAGTTCTCATATGCTATTGGCATTGATTGCTTCAGAATACACAGTATCACCAGTGAGTATACTGCGAAGATGTTTATAAAAGAACAAAGAACCCCAACAAACTACCAAATCAAAAACAAACCCACCCCACAGGGTAGCTAAGCAATATCTGTACACTTCAGTCAAAGACATTTTAGAAGTCAGAAACCATGTTAGACACTTGATATAGTAAGCAGAAATAATGTACAAGTTTTGTTTGCAAGCAATCAGACAGGCATTTTTGATTGAAGAGTACTAACAGCTCCAAAGGCATAAACCATCAGGTTTTGCCTTCTACTGGGCTATTTGCTAGGCTGTTTCAAGACTGAAGCAGCAGCAAAACCTAAAAGTTACAGTAATCAAGGAGCATTAATTTTAATCAGTTACATCTTGGCTCTAAGATATGGAAGAAATAAAGTAGAACAGCAGTTCCACTGCAGAAATCAGACATCCTGAGGCTGTGCAAGACATTTTGACTTCCCATAAGACGTTCAAACCATGACACTACCATCAGACCACCTCAAAACGTGACAGCTGATCCTAACAAGTACGCTGATCCTTGTAGTTTGTCCTAGTAGTAAGTGGTTGCTTGAGACAGCAATGCTAGCATTTTCCCCAAACTCTCAGCCTCCAATGATTCACTCCTCAGACTGTTGATTCAATGGAAAGTTTCATCAGCTTTCAAACCCCTCTCTTCCTTGCCCATAGTCATTGCTTTGCTAAGATGAAAAGTCCTTATCTATTTAATTACTTATAAACTCTGGCCATCCTTGTTGTCCTATCTTGAAGGATATTACGCTGCTCTCTCCATCTTCAATTTCAGACTATTTGTAAGCACATAAGACACAGAGATACTCCAGCAGATTTATACAGTGTCTTGATAACACAGTTCTTCCTTTAATAATTGACAACTTCTGAATTTTATTGTTAGGTAAGTTTTAGGAGAACTCTGTATTCAGTAGTGGAACACTAGTTCAGTAATTTTTTTAAAAGAATAAAGCCCATCTTTTATTTAGATAACCAAGATACTTAACATTGTCTAGAAATGAAATCCCGTATTCCAGGGATTTGAAGGTACATGCAACCTCCTAGACCAGCGTGTTCTGCAAATGCATATGTCTTCCCCCACTCTGTTTTACAGCAACTGCCAGGATGAAAGTCACATAAGTAAGAGCTAAGCAAACACCAGCTACTAACACTGTAAGTAAGGAAGTGTACTTTATTGTCTGAGATTAAGTGCATGATCAAACAAAACCAAAGTTACCTATCTGAATGTGCAAATGAGAATGGCAATAAGCCCCTCACTTGAATAGTCCAGCACACTCTCATAACTTAATCTGATTCTCATTTTGCAGCTTCATTAAGACAACATTCATTACTAAAAGTGTCAGACTACTCACAAGGTTTTTAACTTCACACATGGTCAGTTATATACTTAGTTATAATTTGTTTATCCATTGCCATCATCAACAAAGCCTGTGCATGGTTTTCCATGAGATCAATACTCAGTCTGTTCCTCTTCAGGAACTTGCAAGAATGCCATTAAGTTCTTTCTTAATGGTAAATTAGATATTACCTTTTCAGAAAGAGACTTGGGGGATTTTTTTTTAATGCTATTTTATCACAACTAAAATATTTAGCAAGAGCATATGTTATTGTACAAGGAAGGATAAACTTTCAGGTCAGAGTGAAAGTAAGGAGCTGCAACTGGAAAAAACAAACACTACATTTATTATGGCACTTCCTTGCAAGGTCAAGGTTCAGGTACTTCTTTTTGAAAGACTTGATTGAATAGGTAAACACAAACAAGCCTGAGACTGTCAGAGCTCAGTGTTCAACAATCCTCACCAGTGTTCAAGTTATTTGACTAGATAGGGATTACAAATCAGATCACCTTCTCTGTTTCCTGGAATTCTGCTAAACTGGTTTTGTCCACTGCTACCATTTAAAGGGTACATTCATACATTTTGGTATCTTGAAGCTATGAAACAGTGGGCCAGGATTATTCACAGAAATTTCCCCTCTGATTGAAATCTTAACCCCTACTGATGGAAATACTACCAGTATAGGAAGAAAGGCAGTAATGTATTATGCAGAGCAAAAATATTTTGTCAACTCCTGCTAGGTCTATCTGCTCACATAGATCAAATAAGGTTTCTGCTCTTCAAGAGTGTCCTCAATTTTCAAGCTAGTCTTCAGATATCCAGCAATTTTCCTGACACCTCTCATCATAGATTCTTGATCATAATTTCTCATTCTCTGACAAAATTCCATCCATCAGCACCCTTGATGGTCCTTTAAATCAACTTCAAACAAGCAAAATAGAAGCTGTTCCAAACTAACAGGTCATTCCTCCCACCAACCTTTCTATCCTGCATTATGTTTCTCTTCTTTTACAGACCTGTCAATCCTCTTAACTTGCCCCACGTTCTTCTGTTCTCATCCTACTAAGTCAAATCTAGTACAGAAGCAGGTACACAGGGAAGCAGGAATAGTCATAACACCTTGGATTCTCAAGACGACTGGCAAAGTGTTTTTGCTTGGTGGCTTTATGGTGATTTGGTTTTGGCTGTTTTTTTTCTTTGTTTGAATGTGATTTTTAAAATTTGGCTTTTAAATATCCTGATTATTTAATAATATTTAAGTGAAAACTGTCTGCTGTTAATCTCCTCCTGTCTGACAAGTACAAATCTTTCACAAAAGCAGAAATACTGCAGAAGCAGCACAACATTGCAAGAGTGGTGGCTAAAATGTCAATTGTAACCTTCGGAGGGGAAAAAAAAGGTGGTAGTTTCCTAAGAATGAACCACAACTTGGCAGGTCAGAGTAGAAATGGCTTTAACCATTACCACAATGTGCCAGGCAGCATACACTGAGAGTTCTTAAGGTTATGTGCTAACCTAAAGCTTTTAATGTCCCTGAACCTTTTACAAAGCACCAGTACCCACGGCCCTCATGTGAGTACTACAAACTTGGAGCTGACATTAGCAGTACTCTCTGTATGGACTGTATCAATGGAATCAGACGCTAAAGACAGAGAAAGATTCATCTGCTGTCATGCATCACATGTCCTTCAGATCTTCACCTACAACTGAGAAGCCTTTCAGCATTTGGCTATATTTAACACAGACATACGATATGAACTAGTTTACAAAGCATTTGGAGCACTCTCAACCTGTAGTGAAGACACTCTAAGTACAGCAGTATTACTTAGTTCCAGTGGAATATTCTGTGCAATGCATCTATAACTTGATTAATTTCTATGAAAAAGCAGACCAAAATGGTAACTAATGACTGAAAGAGCAGCACCTTTGCCATGATATTGCTTTGCAGTAGAAATTGAAGAATTAATCAATATTCTTAGGACTTCTCACATTAACCAAGTCAGAAATTTAACCAGCTTGCAGTTTTTGCAGACTCAAAAGTTTTTTGCTATGCAGAAATGGTCATTTATTCAGTAAAGACTACAGCCAGCCAAAAACAGTTTCCACTGACACATCAAGAAGTTCTACCACTGAGTTAGGACTGCACTTTTGCACAGCAACATCATCACAGCAGAATTTAATTCTGAAGATGCTGAATTTGCCAATTAAAGAACAGTGTTTTTAGACTTAAAAATTACTTAGACTATTGATTCTATATAGTGGAAAAAAAATCTTACAAAACTGCAATAAACTGGTTACAGGAAATAATATTCTGGTAGCCAAATAGGAAGCAGCACCGACCCAATGATTAGAAGTCCTAAAGGTTGTCAAAGATTTTCAGTAAGTATTGCTGGGTAGTAGTTTAAATTCCAACAGTTGTGCCAGTATTTCACCTGCAGCGTTGCACAACTGGGATCTGGAGCAAGGGGACAATTCACAACCATTGTTTCAAATGTTGTACTCTCAGGCAAAAAAACAAACAAACAAACAAAAAAACCCCAAAAACAAATAAAACACATTTCGTTTACATTCAAAAGAAAATCTTGTTATTTTTCCTACAAAGGAAACTGTTTCTCACAGTGAGATCAGTCCTGATACAAGAGTTTTATACCTTCTACATTTTTTGGTTGATCCTCTTTGCACCCAGGAGACAGAAGTCCTCAAATCCAAGAGGGATCAGCTCTGCAAAGCTACACACAGCACTGCACCTCTGAAACAGACAAATGGCAAGAAATATGCTGTGGCAGTTTTCCAGAGCTGGTTAAAAAAAAAAAAAAAAAAAAAAAAAAAAAAAAAAACCAGCTTGATTTATGCAATTCTATTGGGTAGCAGGCTGCAGTCAATGCTCTCTGGAAAGCACGAGCTCCCCATGCTGCTTGACACAGCTGACGACAGGCTGCTCGCAGCTCCACAAGGGCTGAAATTCCACCAGGACCTTGAGAGTGAAGGACTGGAGAGAAGGGCAAGCTGGGCACATGTTGCTTGAAAGGCTGCCAGGGCAAGGTTACCCAAGGGACCCCCTGAGAGGGATACAGACGTGCAGGCTTGCTGGTTGTGCCCTGCAGTTTCTCCTTGGCCCTTGAGATAGGGGCTCCATTTGAGCCCTGAGCAGCAGCACTCCCAGAAAGGGAGTGCAACTGCAGGGCAACAGCAGGACTCAGAGCTTCTGTACAGAAATCATCCTATCAGTCCATCTGAGATCCCACAAGAATGCTGTAGTCTAGCAAAGAATTATAAATTTCTTCCTTAAAACTCAAGTGATAAAAATTTGTTTTTAAATATTTTTTCTTTAATGAATTTGCTTGAAGTCAAGCATAAAATCCAAATGGTGCTTGTTATAGACTACATACTGTTTTACAGTATAGCCAAGCCTCTTCCAAAACTTCCTTCAGCGAGCTGGATGTTATAACTTCAAATGTAAACTCCTGAAAAAGTTCTCCCCATTAAACTAATAGCTGACTTGATAGCTTACCCCAAGAGTAAAGTGTATATACACCATCACATCATTGCAGATATCCTGGACCTACAGTTACATGTTATATGGGAACATTAGCATTGATTTCAACTCAAAACTGACTAAAATAAATGCCACAGGCAGTGACAGAAGTGTTACCCACCCAGTGCCACTTTCATACTTGTTCCGCAGTGAATTTCATCTTCTGTACAGACTTCCATTAGAAGAGAGATATGCACAGCTAGAGGACATTGCACACTCTGGCACCGTCTCTGTGCTAACAAGTAAAAAAGCAGCCCTCTGATTTTACAATAAATTAGTTCATAACCCTTGAATAACTGACAACCTAATTGAGTCTCATGATTAACAGGCAAAAACTGCCTCTCTCTTGCTCTGGCTGTTTTTTTTCAGAGTCAGCTTTTTTTTGCAAGGACTGATCACACATTAACTTGTGCCATACAGTACCCTCAGTCAGGCATTCCACTTATATACATGGATTGGTCCTCTGCAGTCTTTAGGACTTGCTCACGCCACATTTAACCCTTTTGGCTTTCACTTCACTGGCTTTATAAGCCTGATGGAGTGAAATTGCATACAGGCAGTGACAGCAGCACGATGATTGAGAAGTTATCACTCTGATCTGGTACACTTTCAAGCAGTCATTCTACCATCAAACATTTAGTCTTCTTAGCAGCAGCCTACACAATACCATTTATTGGGCTAAAACACATTTAAGACATGGAAATCTGCAGCAGTAAATAACTGGAAGAACACAGATTAAGGATCTTCTCAATAGTACTATCTAAAAAATGTCTTAGGAGGAAAAAAATTACTGCAACTTCTATAGATTCTGCACAGGGACAGGCAAAGATTCTATTTAAATGATACCTTTATATTCTTACACTCAAAATTCAAAGCTTCCCTGGCTCAAAACTATAGAGAGCACCAGGGTTTAAAGCATCACTGTGCACAAGCTGTGCTATGCAGGCTGTTCATCCAAAGACATAATACATATCCATCATTAACTGAGTCAGAATATTACTTCTTGGATTTACGTGGGTCACAAGGCCTTTGTTATTTAGTTCCGCTAAGTACCAGCATCAAATGGCAGCTTCTGGGTCAAACAGTCACTTAACAGTACAGAAATCTAAGGAACTACCATCCATATCAAAGGCAAGTCAGAAACACTGATAATGCAAGTATTTCACCACCCTGCAGTGCAGGTGGAAAGCTCCTCCACAGGGCTAACAGGAAGCATACTTGAGTAACGTCATACAGCTGACATTAGTTTGGAACACAGATAAGGAACTCCTGCATTTCAGCTTAGAGAAATAAGAAAACAATTCTCACACATAGCCATGTATTTGGGCTGCGCATTGCATTGGGGGGGGGGGGGGGGGGAGGGGCATTAGGGAATGAGGAAGAAAAACTGTTGGAAAAAAATTAACCAAAAACTGATGCTCAGGTATCTAGTAAAAGTTAATTAACCTTGCACAACCAAATACTGTCCTGTGAAGGGTAACCAACTTCCTTTTGAAAGCTATCTCAGTTCGTTTAAGTTTGCATGTCAGAATTACTTCCTCTACCAGCAGCAAGTTCAACAAAGCTTGTCAACAATGCTGCAGTTTCTAAATTTTCATCTAGAAATCCACCAATTCACAGGGCACAAACAAGGATCCTCATGTCCTGCTCAATCAGGATTCTGCATGCACAGCTTGTTGATACAACTCTGGTAAATGAAATCCCAAAATGCTGGAGCAGGCTGAATATAGAAGAGTTGCCGATGTAGGCATAGAGGGAAAAAAACCCCAAGAAAACAAAAAAGCCCAAACCACAAAACACACCCAGTGCTGATAATCTTAGAAAATAAATAGGGGGAAAAGTCATTTAGCTTATCCTAGTGGAAAATGCATAGCCCTAACTGCCAAAAGCTGAGGAAAAAATAGTTAAGCTGAGCAGAACATCCAGGAGAATAAACAAGATCCACTGGATCTCTTATTTATGTTTCTCTAATTTTAGAGACTATTTAAGAGTGCTTTCCCCCTCCTTCATCATGTGTTGCAGGATATTCCTTGATGTTTTTCCTTCAAATCCACCACTGGGGTTCTGCTCTCTCTGTGCCAAACTAAACATACCAGAGGTGTTTTCAGAAGCCATTTGGGTAGTATACTGCTCACAAATGTCAACTACAAGGCATTTATGTTGCATTAGGAACTTTCTTCAGAGGAAATTGCCTCACAAGAACCAGGGGTGGAAAGGATTGGCACCTGGAAACCACTTGCTTCCATCCTCTGAAAAGTCCAGCTACCTGGACCTTCAGGATTGCAAAGCAATATTTGGTGGTTAGACTTCAAACTGTTCAGAAGTTTGCTGAAAGAAGTAACAAGGAACAGTAGTCTGCAAAATAGTTCGAGGAAGAGGATGGTGACAATAAAGTTCCTTGGGCTGAATTTCTTCCATCCACAAGGAAGTTCCTAATCAAAATGAGGTATGTCAGAAGGAAGGACAGCACCCAGGAACTGGAACAATTATCATGCAGGAGGCTAAGGTTCAATCTGTGGGCAAGTACTAAGTGCTCAAGTTAGTCCTGCTCTTCTGACCTTGCACATGACAGCCTGACTGGTGCACTGAGAACCTAATTTCTGACCACTGACAAGGGTTTTTAAGAAAAATAAGATTTTTTTTTTAAATTAAAAGGGAGAAAAAAATGTGTATTCTTAAATGATCCCATGACAGGTAAACAGCTTCTACTGAGGCATACATATTGGTCTCAAAATCAAGTTCTGTCAATCAAGCCTTCCACGGCAGAAGTTGACAGACTGAGTCCTTTGACTGTTTTCTTCACAAATTATTGCAATAACAGAGAATGGCAGGCATGAAAGCAGCAAAAGCAACTGTTTTCATAGCAGTAATTGTACTAAAGTCTTGTGAACTGGTTCACAAAATCTTCCTCTCCCCATCCAAGGCAGAAGCAAGAACAACTGCCTGCTTAAACTTCCAGTTTCTAAAAGTTTTAAGTCCTACCAGTTTACCACCCACCTCTGTCTTAGTAGTCACACCAAAACTGGTGTGTGTTTCTCCCCATCGCGTCCTTGAATTCCAAGTTTATATAACAAGATTAAGTGAAAACCCAAATTTGTCATTCTCATGCACATTTCAAATTAAAAGTTAGCTACTAACAAATTTAAGTGCTGTGGACAAGCCACTTTCATTCCTAAAAATTATTTAGGTATTCAAACCTGCAATTCCTGCATGCACTATAAAAAAACTGCAATTTCACATGGCAGGTGGTAATACAAACTAAATCCAAGCCAATCACATGTTAGAACAGAGAGGCTGGAAACTATGAGAACACTTTTTATATCCAATATACTTGAGGGATTCCCACAGATTCCACTGAAAGAGCAAAGCCCCTTACACATAGAGAATAAACTGGCATTCACATACCAACAAGGCAGAGAGCATGTTTTGGTTTAAGCATAGTAATCTTTACAAACACAAGAACACTGCTACCATCAGTTCTTTCTCCTGTTCTGTGCTCCAGCTTAGCAGCCAATTTTTACATCTTCATCCTATCACATGGTTCAGTTATTTTGCATAGAATGGGCAGAAAGCAAGAAACGCCACTATTACAATGTGCTTACTTCAAAAAGCTTGCTCAGCATTAGATTCCACATGCAGAAATAAAATGAAATAAACCTCAGTATTCCAGTTTATTTGTATGTCAGTACCTGTATGTTTCCTTATATGACCACACAATGGAAAAATACATTTTAAAAGCTATTTGACAAAACAATCACAAGTCTTATCACAACCACGGATTCAGTGCAATAATGCACTGGAGCTTGCAGTTAGGTTAACTTGATGAATCAGATGCCTATCTCTACCTTACTCTTTGATATAAAGAGTAACTTGTTTATAGTGTACAAGGACAAAACACAATTCTAGAATTTAACTATACAATGTTCACTCTTTAAACAACACAAAATATATTTACTAAGATCCCTGTTAAGTTTTCAACATCAAATATATATGTAAATCAACAGTTAGATCAGCAAATAATTTGGATTCCAAACGAACCACAGGTGAATTGATTCTATTCTGAACCAAACTATGTAATAACAAAGTCAGGCTCTGCTAACTGAAATTACAGCATCAGAACCATGAGCAGAAGCTGGTATTTGCATAGACTCACCCCATGGCCTGGGCAGATCGATCTCTCATGTACCTAGAAGGTCACTATGATCAAAATGTTAACTATGGAAGGCAAAACCAAGCATCACTTAGAGAACATTCCTGTGGTCTCACCACCAGACTTCTTTAAAATTGAGGCTGCCAAATTTTATGTCTCTCGTATTACATGAACTACACGAGTCTGACAGCCCTGGTATGACATCCCACCTCTTTGCCAAGATGCACAGAGCCAGCTGAGGTCCAGGAAAGCTGACAGCTTCTCCAACGCAAGCAGAACCACTGAGGCATATTTAACAACCAAGCAGATGCAGCTGCAGCAATCACAACTGCACTCTCACTTGAAGAGTAACAACTACAAAGAGTATCATCAGGACGATGGGACACCCCAATATCAGACTCTCCTGACTGTAGGCTGCTGCATCTTCCCCACAATCAGAATAAATCCCAACAACTTCACACACTCCAGATGCTTGGGAAAAAACCCAAAAGTTCCAGTCAAAGTAGGAAGAAAAGTAAAGGCCCCTTTTGGAAAACGGTGTCTGAATAAAAGTCTCCACTCAGACCAGAATGGCAGAGCTGGTTTTCTGACTGACTTGGGGGAGGAGAAGAGTTAGAGGTGAGTCAGAGTCACAAGAACACATTTTGCTTAATAACCTACCATATGCAGAAAGAAACAAGATGCCAGTACTGGCACACTTACTTAGAAAGAATATATACAGAGAAATACCAGTCACTAGGTGCTTCTGACAGAAGGTATTTGCAGACTTTAAGGTATTGGTTAAGTGCTTTAATGGCAACAGTGTATTTCTTACACAGAATAAATTCAGCCACTATACTTACACAAATACAAATCAACTGCTTTCACTAACTAAAGCCTCATGGGTAAATCAGAGTCAAGCTGGAAGTCAAGAGGCTTCACTTACAAGACAGGTGGGCACATCTGCTTTACAAGCACATGAATGAGTTGTCACAGACAGCCTCATCTACAGCAGAGTGACCAGGAACAGGACAAGACATACAAGAATCATACAATTTTGGCCAGCAATTGGTACTGTGCAATAAACCTCAGATCCCATGCTGCCTCAGATCATACTAAGGGAAACAAAGTTCATGGACCCCACCACTGTCTCCACAGCCTGCACTCCCCTTTACTCCATCTGCTGAGGAAATTATCAGTTTTGGAGAGAAATTAAAAGCTGTATGTTGGTGAACTGTGACAATGGTTTCCGTTTCTCAGTTTGAAAAACATATCTGTGCTTACACAGAGAATGGGGTACAGGTCAGAGTCCACGGTGGTTTTGTTAAACATTTAAGCAGATTCAACTTAATGCACTTTTCCAGACCTTTTGGCTGCAGATGTTAGCCCACTATGCTAACACAGGAGAAATCTGCCTGGCTGTGAAGGATACCTTCATACCAAGCACCAGCTTCCACTTCAAGTGCTTAAGTATTTAAGACACTATTCCTCACATGCACACGCTCTTTTGCATGCACTCTTCACCTTTCAGCATCAATAAGATAAAGACATTTTATTAAGAAAAATCTTAAGCTTTTTGGAAAAAAACATTGCTATCAGTCCTACTTGATGACAAGAGAAAGTCATAGGTGAAGATGTGAGGTATAGAAATGCAGGCACAAAACTAATTCCTCCTCTACTATTTCAGGATTAGAATGTTAGAACACTGAAAAAGGATACTATTCTTAAAAGACTGTTAAATAACCTAAAAAAAGAGAATCATAAATTGAAGATATTGTCACTGCAATACAATCCTTCAGAAGCTACTTCCAGGATTCCTTTAGAAATAATTACTACTTTCATCTAACAGAGACCCATATGCAGACTGCTGCATCCAGCATTTCGTCCTGCAGATTTTGGGGTATTTTACCTTTCTTACTGAAACAATCACAGTGAAGCTACAAGTTAATGTGAAGCCATGGCCACTTGCTTGTTTGGAAAAACCTCTGAATCACCAAAAGAATGAGGTAGCAAGAGGCAGCCAGCCCACTACCACTCAAATTATGAATTTTTACACAGTCACTGATTTGCTTGCCCCTGGTGTCGAACTCTGTGCTTGAGCACGGGATTGTGCTTGTTCGTAGGTCAAGTTAGTCCTGCCTATAGAGTATTTATTACAATTCAATAATACATTCAAGTCAGTAACTGTGTTGGCTTGAATACATTTTGCAATAGTAATTTCCTCCTTTTTTTTCCCCATTCTAGTTTTAGGTAATCCCTTCTTCCATAAAGAGAAACAAATTACACTTCTTCCTTTATCACCTTTAAAGATTTGATTGATATTTCCTTTTAATTTTGTAATCAAATACTGGCAGATCCTGTTTCAATATTTTAGCTTAGCTAAAGATAGCAGGATCAGAAAAGGTGAGACATAGAAAAGCAATACCTTAGCATGCAAAGATCAATGATTAAAGATCACTTCAAATACTGAGAATAGCAAAAAGGCCCACTAAGTAGAGGCCCTTTATCATTCCCAACTCTCCATTTGAAGAACTGGAACTTGATAGTCCTTTCTAAACTTCTAATAGAAAATGACATATTATACTAGTTTTGCCAACGCAGCAACCAGCCTTCCAGGAAACAGTGTGTCAGCAACATATGGAAACTACATGAAAGGGGTTTTTTGGCATTTGTCTGTCAGCCTGGTATGTCTTTAGCCTTAACTATGGAAGCCACTAACACTTTGGGTTTAGCTGTAAAATTTAAAACACAGGGAACATGAAATCAATGACAGTACATGTTTATCATTCAGTACAAGCCACCAAACCTCACTCACAAGTACTATCACCTTCTATGTAATTTTTACAACAAAAAGGTTTACTTTGAACCACTTTTAAGCAAATAGCCTGAGAAAATGCTAAGAATCTTTTCAGCCTCTAAGCAGTAAAGAATAAACTGCAAGCGTCACATATAAAAGCATGTTTCTATGTTCATGGAACAAACAACTTAAAGCAATAAATCTGGGAAGTTATTTGGTGTATAACAGCAACTTACACTAGGGCACAGTAGAAAGAAACATACCCCACAAACTACGTACTTATTCAAAGCACAAGCCTTTCAGAAGAGACAAGTTGAGGCTCAGTTAGATTAGTCATCAAAAGCTCTCCGCAGTGGCATACAGCAGAGTATAAGAAATCAGCAAGAGTAAGGGAAGAACTAAAACAAAACAAAACCATAGAAGCCAGATTAGAGAGAGTCCTCTCACAAGATTCCAAGTTTCAAAGATCAGTTCAGCCACGCAGCAATAAAAGACTCAGGCTGAGGAATTTTCCTTAGACACTCTGCCAGCACTGCATCAAAAACTCCCTGCATGCTACCAACAATTCAGCAAGTTTGACAAGGACTTCACAAGTTTGACAAATGCTATTTGTAGACAGGTCTTTTCTGTAACACTTTGGATCATGTTCACACTGAGGGACAAAACCTGTGGCAAACAAAATAAGCACACCTTTGCCTGGCCAGGTCTGAAGCAAGAGGAGGACAGACTTACTCAACTCACTTTTTTTGCGACTGAGGAACTCAGAAGACTTTAAAACCACAAACTATTGTTTTTGTAAAGCTGCGGGCTACCACAACTCAAATACAGTCCAGCTACAAAGTTACTTCAGAGCAATTGCTGTGGCCAGGAGTTCCTGCAGCCCAGCGCCATTAGTGCTGTCTGCACAAGGCTCCACAAGGTGCTGGGCGCTGAAGGCATACAGGTGGGGCCATGGCAAAACACTGAGCCTGTGCTCCAGGTCACAGAGAAACACACACACACACACACAAGCAGGTATTTCCCCCACTGTCACTGTCCTTCTCCTGTGTATGACAAATTACAACATACAGTTCCCTGGAAGAGAATTTTACACTGAAATGTCTGCAGAGCAGCTTGGATAAATGTAATCTTAGCCTACCTTCAGGCAGCCTGAGAAAAGAACAGTTGTTTGGAAGTCATATTGCAACAGGTTATACAATTATTTATTTTGCCTCATGGAACTAACAGTTCTCCCTCACCTTTTTTAAGGGATATAAAGTGCAGTCTCTTAACTCCTGTCTGCTACAGGCAAGTAAAGGTGAAAATGGTGCTTCCAAAAAACTGAAGACTTTCCTTTACTAAATCAATTTAACCACATCATAGAATTAATCTGGAAGTGTATAACTTGCTGCTAAACCTATTTACTCTAGGCTTCTAAATTAATCCAAGATTGCAGGAAAAGTGGGAAGAGAAAAAAAAAATAGAATACATTAGTTATATGAAACAGTGTTAAAGTTACTTTCACCCTCTGAAAATATTTCTTTCCTCGGGCTATAAAAGAGTTGTAATAAATACAAACAAGTACATTTTAACAAAGTCAATTTAGATGTGAAATTACCATAGTTATATTAAATTTCACTGTAACATATTCATAATTTAAATTACGCCATCTGAGTGGTATGTGCTCACTGACACTTTTAAACACAGACAAACCACTATGTTTGGGTACACAGATTGAAGAGTTAACAGTTGAAGAGTTAAACATTTCAGAGTAATTTCTCTTTTTCAGCGAGAACTTTCTTGCATTCATTTAAATTATTCAGTTCAATGTGCGGATTTTCAAGCTATAAGGAATGAAGCCAATTGAAATCTCTTAAGAGATCACAAAATTAAACACCTTTTTTTTTAAAGCAACAACCTCCAATATTTCAGAAACAAAATTACGAATCTAAGATATCCAGTGGACAGTGTGCATCCAGTTGGTGATACAGAAGTATTACAAGAAATGATGCAGTTATCTTATCAGTGAGAATTGATAATGCATCATTATGGAAGACGGCACAGAGCATCAACTCACTCTTTTGCCTTTAGATAAATAGGTGATAAGGTGTACGAAGACATCCTTTTAGCAATAGAGGCTAAATTAATAAAATGATTGCTCTTTGAAGAGGAAACAACTCTTTCAGCTATCCCATGGTCTTGGATGACAAGCTCTCTATACCAATGAGCTTTTTAGCATTTAAGTTCTTCAAGGTGTCAAACTACTTTGGCAAATCCAAGTTTCTTTCTGCCTTGCAAAACTTAAGTGGATGGCAATAGGCTTCAAACTCCATCTAACACACAGCATAATACAGCTCCACAGAGTTACCAGCGGAAGAGCTAAGACTTCAGCACTACACAGTTTGTCATTGAGATCCCACCTCACAGCCTCAAATACTGACTACCAGTTCATTGCACTTACCATCAGAAAAACACTATGTCAGAAATTTAATAGAAAAATAGAGAGTTGACCACCTACAGAATAGGAATAGCTGTCTCCAGGTTATAATCATCAAGGCTGAGAGAAGTGGGATTATTCAGCCTGGAAAAGAAACTTCAGGGTGACTTAATTGCAGCCTTCCATTACCTAAAGGGAGCCTACCAGATATATGGAAACTATTTACAAGAGCATGTAGTAACAGGCCAAGGGGGAATGGTTACAGAGTGAAAGACAGTAGGTTTAGATTAGACATTAGGAAGAAATTATTTACTGTAGGGTGGTGATACACTGGAACAGGTTGAATAGAGATGTTGTGGATGCCTCACCCCTGGAAGTGTTTAAGGCCAGGTTGAGGTGAGGGTTTGAGCAACCTGATCTAATTGAACATATTCCTGCTCATGCCAGGGGGGTTAAACCTGGATGACAAAACAAAAACAACACACAAAGATGCAGAAAACAGAAGGAACTAAAGCAATAAGTATATAGCTATTGCCTAGGAGGGTACTCAGGCTGAAGAACCTCACCCTCAGCACCACAAGCATTCTGCATTCAGAATCACTGGGTGGTGAATGCTGCTGCTGCTCAGCTGGCATAAAGGACAAGGCAGGGTATGTTAACCACAGCCATCTAACAGCCACGTGCTAACCATCCCCAAAATAAAAGCAACACCAGGGGAAGCTTGCACACAAAGCTCCTTTCTCCCCTGCTGTGCCAAGCCTGCCTCATCTCATCATCACCTGACTTTCCTTGGTTCCTAGTTGAACTTGTTATGGCTTGGTTATGACTTTAAGGATTTCTTAAAAGCTGCTCTTTAAGGTTACTCAATACTGAGCTCTGGACTGATGTTTCTACTTCATTACTCCCCATTTTGCCCATAACAGTCTCTCTCAGGGAGATTAACATACTTTCACTCTATTTAAATACAGCGCAAATATCTCCCTGTAAAAAAAGTGATCACCAACCATCTGCCCTCCTTCTCCTCTCCCCTTCAGAACAGATCCAAATTTATCTTCTCTTTGACCCATCCATTCATATTTTGTAAACTGATTAAATCTGTAGTCTGCATGCTTTCCTGAACAGTTTTTTCTAATTTCTTGCCTACCACTTTTGACTGCTAGATTCTTTTCCCTAATGAAAAGTTTTCCTAGACTAAGGATGCTAAAGAGTGCTGCAGGAGCAAGCTGGCTATACATGGCAGCACCAGGCACAGATCACTGTAATCTTTTAAGAGTTAAGCTGACAGCTTGAACATATTGTTCTCCTTCATCTCATTTAACACACAAGGGGTAAAAAAGAACATTTTTCTTCAGAAGTAAGATTTGAAAATTTCATATTAGAAGCTCCTACTGCAAGTTTTCTAGCTGAGGTATTTAATGTGTTATTTCTTGAATGAAAAACAGATTGTCTTTTTATACCCATCTATAAAGCAGTCAAAAGTAAACTTTTCTTTGTCTTGATCTTCCCTTTACCTCTGAACCACCAGCAGGAAGAGGCTGGTCTATGAGAAGCAGTCTGTCTGTCCTCCATTCCTGAAATGGCCCATGAAACAGTTATTTAAGTAGAAATTTCTTTTTCATTTATAAGGAAATCATCAATACATTAAACTGTGATAAAATTGTCTTCAACTACTGATATAGATGATATAGAAGAGTAAGTAGTTCATAATCAGTTTGAGAGTTGCAGCATTCATGTGGAGGATGCTTTATGGTACTGTGCAGATTTCCGAACCATTTATGAGGGGACCCCCCCTTTGGTTCACATAAATCACATCATAGTATGTGATGTATGAATTCTGTGCTGGACATTTGCAGTATCATTCCTTTTTCTAGGATGCAAACATGAGCTCAAGCAAATACCTAACACTGGCCCAGACAATTTCACTTCTGTGCTGTAGTACAAATACCACACAATCTGAGTTAAGCAAAATACTAGTTTGTCTGGGAAGTTGTTGCAAACTCAAATACTTCTTTCATAGGCTTGGAGTTATGTGATTTATAATTATTTTCATTAAGAGTTCGGAAGTGTGAGGTTTCACAACTATACATGAAAAATTCACATACTTGTTTAACTTGAACATGAGATTTGTATAAGAAAGCATGATGAGGAAAGAAAATTGTCTCTCCTGTCCAGCCCAGCTTACTTTAGCATGCCTTGAACACTGCTTCATTCTCTCAACTACAGACAGCATGCAGTCACCAGTGCAGAATGTGAAGAAAATGAGAAAATCCTTGGGATACTTGGCAGAAAACCTGGGTTTGCATCATTTGGCATGAGAGGCAGGAAACGCTTCCCTGAGTGGGATGCTTTTAGCAAAGTTCTTGGTAAACTTAAGGTCAGAATCTGACTGGATTAGATGCAGTCTCAAGGCCAAAGCTCCCACCTCTCTTCCAGGCAATGGTAACCCAGCCCTCTTGATTAAGGTAGAGAGCCCTAAAGATGTGAAGAATGCCAGGTGCACTTGCTCTTACCTTTCTTCTTTCAATTCTTCCATTTCAAGTTGTAAGCATCAAGACTCCCAAACTAAGCTTTGCACGCATCAAACCTTTCTTTAACCCTTACGTTCCAACCCAAAGAAAGAGAACTAAAATCATCCAAATTTAGCAAGTTACCCAGTTTTCAACAAGTTTAAAATTAGTTCATGCAGATCAGTACCCTACACCAGAACTTGTTTATGCTGGACTTTGATCCACAGATGAGTGCTACCACTTAGCCTAAGAACGTCTGTAAAAAGTTCCGATAACATCTGTAAAAATTGCCATCAACTAAATAGAAAAAAATAAGACAGATATTCCTCATTTGGGATAACCCTGTTCAGGATTAGAGTTAAACTACAATCTTTCAATTTACCAGATCACTGCACTATTGAGTAATTTATTTATTTATTTGGCTACCCAGGGAACTGTTTGAGTTTCAGCTTAAGCACATTCTGTTCCACTTAAATGGCAACATGCCAAATCCATTTAAATATTTAAACATTAACCTCAAAGTCACTGGTTTGCAGAAAGGCAGCCGTTGGCCAGAGGGATTAAATTTTTCTCTAGGCAGTATCATTGAGTACAAAGGCCATTCTGACTCTTTCTGAAAGCGATTTCTGGAAGAGCTGAAGAGCCTGGAAAAGATACTACAGCACTCATAATCACTTCAATGACAGACTTCTTCGAAAAAGTGCACAGAAACACTGTCTGAAAATTTGACATTTTCCCTTTCCAATACTACAGATTCATCTCCTGTGTTTAAAAATGCTACTCTTTTGCTGAATGAAAAAATACAGGGTTGCTACAGTTACTTGTAATAGTTTTATATTGTATGGTTATCTGGTTATTCAATGTTACTTTGAGGCACAAAGTAAGATGAATTTGCCATCTCAGACTTCTCTACAACAAAAGCAGAAAACAAAACTTATGCACTGAAAGACTATTAACAGTTATGAGATTTAAGAACCTGTTTGTAAACTGTTCCAAGTGTTCACTCATAAGTAATAGAGATGGGATGGACACGAATACTGCATTTTTAAATGTTTTTGGGGTTAGGTGTTTTTTTTTTTTTTTGGGGGGGGGCAGGGGTGGCTAGGGGGGGCAGGGGGGTGAGACCATCATTGCAGGAAGTTCAGGGAAGGAGCCAGTCCACCACTTTGCAACTGTGTTGTAAGTCACTTTCTGCTACCTGCAGACCATGATTAGTCCTGGAGATTGAGAAATTTAATTCTCTACAGCATCTAACTGTATTCACATTTGACAACCACAAGCATACTTTTATATGAAGCCATTGGTGGGCAACACAAAACCACCATCAACCAGACATCAAGAACACACTGCAACTGATTTTTTTTTCCTAGAAACCTCTTCCCCCGCATTTTTTTAAGAACAAAATTCTAGGCTGCCCCTCCACGGGAAGCTTGCATTCTCTATGATTATAAATAAGTAAGCAGTTTTTAACAGCAGCTTTATTCTGACACCAATCAGATAAAAACATGCACTAAATATAACTTACATAGATACTATGGAATGACCTCTACAGAACCAGACATCTTCTACCAATGATATGCACCCCACTCCAGATTAGAGAACAGAAATATTGATCTCAAGGTTTGCCACACAGTTTCTACATGGCCTTCAATAAGAAAGCAAAACAACTGGAAACATCTGAAAGCCTGTGATGGAGTGACCTTGTAGAACACAAAGCTCTCCTGCTTATTTTACACTGAAAATAGCCCATTGCAGGGGAAAAAACCACCCCCACCACACAGGCTTACTATATTTAGGTGACACCTTACCAACAGGGTAACCCCTAGGAGAGTAAAGGCTGGAGGCATGCCCACATGCCAAGCTACACCACTGAAGTGTCAAATGTTCTGCTGGGAGAGCTGCTCTAACCACTGCAGTTTCTTACTTTCACTCTTCTCAGTTTTGAGTACATTACAGTAGTTCCTTTCAAGGCTCCACGGTGCTTATTTTGTCTAAAAAGTGCATTTTTTACAAATGTGTGTTTGTGACTACAGCTGTTGTAGAGTAAGGCTTACACACCAGCACAACAGTGCTGTGACCTGTGTGAGGCCAGCAGTTCAGCTTACTGCAATAAAGATAGCTGGGCACCAAGGGGAAGAATTACAGTCCTGATTGCCACTAGGCTGGGACAGGTGGAAAAAGCCGAATGCTGAAAAACATCCAGAGACCCCAACTAACACGGCATGCACCACCACCTCGTGCTTGAAGCACCGGCCAACAGTCATCTGGGCAAGCAGGGAAGCTACTGGTCCAATACAACAACAACAAAAGACATGCTCAATACTTTTCTTGTTGAAGTAATAGCCAAAGCTGCAATACATCTTTCAGTAGAGGCAGCTTTTAGCAAGACTTCAGAAGGTCTAATGATACAGCCTCTGCATGTTGGAAACTGAAGACAACTCCTATTCAATTATCACCTTGCAATTAAAGTATTAAATGAACTACCAGCTCAAGCTGGCTGAAATTTGGAGCCAGACTTAAACTAACTTCTTCAGTGTTGAGATGCAGCTTGATTAAAACAGAGAAGCATGAATAAATTATATCAAATAAAACTATTACGAAACCTATGAGAAATCTATAACACAGAAGACTGACTTTATGGTATTTGACTTTGGAGCCCACTTGCTGAGCAGTAGGACACTTTATTACACAAAATCTATGGCACACAAACCAAAACAAGTTCAGGGCAAGGAAAGAAAGGTAAAGATGAGTCCTAACCACACACAGAAACTTCTCAGATATCTTGATCTGTGTGCTTGTGCAATAAAGTAGAAGCAAGCTTTTACCACAAGCAGTGTACATAACAAAGTGGATGTCCAAAAGCATATCCAATCTCATGAGAAAACTGCCAAGCTCACAAGGTTTGTATTATCTGCTATTACAATATCAAGGATCTACAGAGCACAAAGAACCCTTAGGTGAAGCAGTGGTCTGCACAGCTCCAAATGAGAAGCTATTCATTACACGAGAGCAGAGCAAGAACATTCATTCTGTTACTACAGATTCAAGCACACAAAAGTAGGTGACCTTCCCAGCCGCTTGGCAAGCCTCTGCCGTCCTTCCAGGCAGATACTGAGAGTGCAAACACCTAAAGGCATCCAACTGCCCAAGGCCACTAACCTATGCAGATTGCAGAACCAGCCTTCATTATCTCCTGGCATCAAGGTTCTGGCTGATTATAATAATGTGTCAAGAGACAACACCCAGACAGTTCAGTTTCATAACACTCAACTACAACAATTCCTCAACAGGCCCCGTGAATTGTTTATGACAATGAAACAAAGCAGAGGAAACACAGATCACTACAGGGAACATCCGTAGTTCTGAGATGCTTCTATACTGAGACACAAATAAGGATGCAAACAGAGCAAACTATCCAAGGAATTCCTCTCATTCAGGGAAAGCTTGCAAAGGAACAACTCCAGCAATCCACCTGTAGATGCAAAAACTTTCATTACCTAAAACTCAGCAACAAATAAAATTACTCATACAAAATCAAAAGAAGCATCAAAAAAAGTACACGGTAAGTAAGTAATCTACTATGTGATACAAAAATAATTCTCAGACAATTCTGGCAACAAATTCACTAAATCAAGTCACATGTTATAACATATATGAACTATGAATCATACCAACAGATTTTATTCCAGCACCTCTGGGCTGCTGATGGCAGCTGCTGTTAACAGAGACCTGAAAAGGATGAAATTTCACAGACAATAAAAACAGTTCATGTTCCTTCCACACTTCTTGAAAGATAAAGGATTAAGAATGAAGTTCCATAAGTCTGGTTTGTAACACTAAATGAGGAGCAAATAAAGCATACAAAATAACATTCTCTTTGGTGGAAGTCTGCAGTAGACTTCAGCTCCTGCAGACTTACACCTGAAGTATTACTGAGATGATATAGCACCATATAAGCTGCCCACTTAAAAGTATCTGGTAGAGAACACACCTGAAACAGGGAGTTGTTCAGATAGTACTAACAGAAAGAAACACCAAATTTCTGCAAATTTTTGTAGATACCTTCTAGATATCTACAATGTAATAAAACAGTCAAGTCAGCACCAAGGGCGTCTTGCAGAGGTGAAACTGGCAGACAAGCCATCCAATTAGGTAAGATTGCAACAGTGAAACAGCAATCAATAGGCTTCCCAAGATTAGATAGTAGTCAGCCACAGAGTAATGGTTTAAAAACCTCGACGACTGATGGAGAACAGCAATAACCAGTGCACCCATCAGATGAGAGCGCACTGCAAGAGACAGAGCCTGCTTACACTGCCAAGAACTGCTAGGCCAGTACATCCAGAAATGGTCTGCATCACAGGCATCAACCAGCAGCATCAAAGGTGAGCTGTCCTGCAACTCAACACAGACACAGTGGAGGCAGCATCAGTGCTTCACATGCTTAGACAGCATCAACAAAGAAGCCACATGGCCATTAAGAGCTTCAGCCAGGAGTCAGAAATAATCACATACATGGCAGAACTGAAAAGATAAATGTCCAAAAGGTGGAAAGGAACAGTTCAATACAAGCATTCGTTTTCTTCTTTTTTTTTTTTCCTCCTCAAATGAATAAGCAGAAAGAAGTGGCGAGTCAAAAAGAGACATACAATAATTCAGTAATTGTTTGAACACCAGCACATTTGCAAAACTAAAAGATGTCAATCCTCTTAGAGGAAATCACAAAGTCCACATGCCATGATGGACAAAGCACCATCTAGTTTCAGCTAACGCTTTTACAGAAAAAACCTCAAACCAAAACGACAAAAAAGGAGAAAAGGATCACCTGCAGCAAACTGCACTGAGCCTTACATACAGAACCTGTACATGGCATCAAAGACAACAGAGGAGGCTTTCTCCAGCACCCTAAGTACAGTTGTCCAATCTCTACAGAAAATTTTCTAATGAGCCAGGCTAGATGTCTGTGCTGAAAAACAGTATGAGAAGACAGTTTCAGTGCTGATTTCAGAGAGGAGCTAAACAAGCCACTCTTTCAGTACAAAATGTTGAGAACAATGTATACTCCCGGGAATTAAGATAGATGATCACTAATAGAAGTTAGTTTTTACATTCCACAAAGTGACAACTCTAATACTGCATACACCTTGCTGCAAGAATTAGTTCTTCAAACAACCCATCCTTTCAACCTAGTGGGTTTATTTAAGCTTTAATGTGTTGTCAGCTCCTTCACCAACCAACGTAAGCTTTCAGACAAATGTCGGCAGCAAATCAAGGTGCAAGTTTGCTTTTTATTACATTTAGTTCTCCAGTTTCTGGGAAAGTTATACACTGATCTAATGATGGGACTGTATTTTCTGAAAACTGTGATGTTTAAGTTTGCTAACCTCAAAGAACACAATTTAAGTATGAGCAAAACCAATGCAAATCTGCAGAAGGTTTAACAAATGTTTAAATAAAGCCAGGTAATGAAGATTTTAGGGAAGTTCATGCTTCGCAACAAGTAAAACTCCATCAATAGAATACCAGAAGAGTTTAATCTCCATAGTGTCATCACTATGACACTATGTCATCTCCAGAGTGACATCATTGCAGATGACATGACAGTCCAAAAAGCACTGCCTGTGGCAAAGTGGAGTATTAAAAGCCTCTCAAATCCAAACTTCAAGTTATTCTTCAGGGTTTTTTTTCCCAAAAGAACATCACAAAGATTCAAGAGGACAGCATACTGACACTATTAAAGTTTTATGTTGCTTTGTAAGTTAAATGGTGAATTAATATTGATATAAATAATCCTAATATTGGGATGCATGCTGCATATTTGTTTTCTGTATCAACCAGTATCTCCCAAAATGAACACCTACACAGCTTATTTCCAAATATTCATGATGAATGACCTTGCCATAAGCTGTCTTTTTAATTGAGCAACTTAAAGGCCAAGATAGACACAAGCAAACTACCCGTTTGAAATATAGCCACTACAGAGAAGTGACATTAAGTAACACAGAATTAAAGACATCAAAAGTAATAAAATAAGCAGGAGAAGAAAATAAACAAAGCAACTCAGAGTGAAAAATAGATTCAATTTTGACAATTTCCAATCAAACAATCCCTTATATGCCTCTAAAACTGGACACCCAGTTTAAAAGTAACAACAGCTGTGTATTGTTGCTTTTGCTCCACAGAGTGGAAGTTGTACTGACCACTGCAGAGCACAGGTTACTAGAACTCCAGAACTTTTAAATAAAGCTTGCAAAGCCAAACTTCTAGTTTTACACACTGTATATATGCCACTTTTCTACAGAATAATTTTTATCAAGCTATTACTTCTATTCACTAAGCAGTCTTCCAATTATTCACCATTTACCAATATACCACTAAAAATAGTCAAATTTCATGCTAACTTCACCCAGAAAATTTGGAGATTTTTTTCCCCCCTCAAACTAAAAGCAATGCTAAGGACATCTGACACATCAAAACTTCATACAACTGGATGAAATGACAGGCTCACAGGGGAGCATGTGAGAATTTCTTACAGCAAGAGGCAGCATTCAGAAAACGGCAGAACTATAATCTTCTTGCAACTCAGAGCTGCAATAAAGAGCTATGGTCCTGCTCAAGGGCAGAATCATCTGATCAGCATCATTTCAGAGGCAAGGGCCATCAACAGTTCACTTTAGATCAATTTCCTTGAAGGCCTCAGTGTTTCATCTGAAAGAGTTCAGTACCAAAAGCAGGTACAATTGCCAACTAACTTCTATAACACTTGCCTATAATCCTGTAAATGGCTCACCATCCATCCTAGTTCAAGTTATTTCTTTCCTTAAACAAAGTTATTTGCTAGATTACCCAAAACAGGTTACAGAACCTCCAGCTACAGATTTGCAAGACTCAGCTGCACATTGCAATGTCTGACCTGATCTAGCACAGGCTGTAGTCCTACTTGTTTGGAGGTTGGAAGAAGGTATTTCCCAGGCAAACTGTAATTCTGTAAATTAGAACACCTTTTAAAGAAAAATACAAACCTGAGGAAAATATTATGAAAGTACTTCCTGACTTCCCTTTTAAAGTCACATCACTGGTACTTCAAATACGTCTAATAATAATAGCAAAAAAAAAAAAACAAAAAACATTTCGCTGCCACTAAAGCATTTGAATCAGATTTAAGAACAAGCAACTCAGATCTGCCCAAGAACTGATGATTCTTGTAGACTATGCATTAACAGGATGTGCACTGTGCATAAGCCAGCACAGCAGCATCTTCCATTTATATCTCCAATTTATAAATGGTGTCCCACCATGGTCTTGAAACAGTCCAGTGATCTTACCTTTAGCATCCTCAGGTAAGAGTAATCATATTTGACTCACTAGAAGCATACAGGTAAAGCACCAAGTAAAATAAGAAAGGCAGATCCATGTTAATTGTGAGAATGGGCACACAAACCATAGTTAATGGACAACTCATAGTCTTTCTTGTTTAACAGCAGTTTATTCATCAGCTCATAGTCTTTACCACAGTGCCCTCTGACTACCCAAAGGCATACAGATCCTTAGTTCCCAAACTCTCCTGAAATGATGGTGCAGCGAAATCCTCCTATATTTAAATTCTTCAGTCAAGATTATTCAGTCTGCTGCAATCCAGCACTAGAGACATGACAAGGCAGCAGCCTCAGCTACAACTCCAACAGGGGATGAATGGAGGCAAAATGCCATCTCTAACACTTGCAGCACCAACTACTCACCCTCATCCAAGAGTAGAGTCACACTCTTTCAGGAGCCCAGTGATGTTAATAATTTCTTTTTTGGCCAGTCGCATACGTTTACAGCTGATCTCAGAAAGACAAAAGGAGCACCATTTCACAGATCACTCCATCCAGACCTCACTGGTGTCAGATAATGCTATCAAACTGAACTAACAAGCCCAGAACACACTATATGGACCTCATACATTGACAGATCAGGGAAAAAACCCATATAATGTATCTACAACGTCTTTTTTATAGTAATGCCAATTCCTTCTTCAGTACTCTGGTTTTGCTTGAAGAAGGCTTGTCCATTTCTTCACTGACATGAACAGAGCAAACACAGCAGGGAAACTGACTCCGGAAGAATGCTTGTCCTATTTCTTCCTGTTAGACACAGTATAGAGAGTACAGAGTAAAAGACATTAGCCATACTAGGAATACTAGCCACTAGAATGAAGTGCTACACCACACACATTCCAACTGTTTCACCCCACCTCAGGGATTCTGCCGTACAGCCGATGACCACTGTTACTCTGAGCACACAGACAACTCTGTATGCACACTCACAGGGGTCTGCACTAGAACTAGCTCATCAAAACCCACTGTGGGTTACAATATCTCAACTCCCAGTACCTTGACTGCACTAGTTTAATTTCCCTGCATAATTACCATATTGCAATATTTAAGTCCACATTTTTATTAAATGCAAAAATAGGCTAGTTTTAATTTTTAAAAAATAGTTATCTAAGATTGCAAAAGAAAAAAAATGGTGAAATGTTTAAGTACTTGAAGATTGCGGAGAACACACTGGAAACTTAGCCAAATTGGAAGGGCTCAAATAAATTCTATGGCAAAGCCAAACAAAATGACAGACATTAAGGGAACCATCTAAAGTGGAATGACAACAGACACTGGGGAGTCAATACAAGTGGGCAATTCACAGATCACATCAAAGTCATCCACTAAGAGCAGCTTCAGTTTTTCTTGATGCAAAAACTAAACAGAATAGTAACTAAAGCAGTCTGAGTTAAGTTAATGTAAAAGGATTAATGCAATTCACTCAAGGGAAGAAGTCCATGAAATAAAACTGAAGTTAATAGAGGTGCTAAGGATGGGAAAAAGGAAATTTCCCACTGACATAACTTTTTGGCACTGAAAAAGCCCACTCATGTAGAAAACTACGACTCAGAATTAACATAATATTTTTACTTGGAGGACACAAAATTATCAACTAGCACTGACTTTTTTATCAGGTAATAAAGCATACCTATGCATAGCATACTCTGTGGAATCATCTTCACAACAGAGAAAATATGAAAGGAGAAAACCATTTTTCCCATGCCTCCATCAGAGCAACTACTGAGGCTAAAAACAACTTCGTACGTAAATCAGGAAAAGCAAAAAACTCCACAGTGCAAGCACTCCCTTAAAAAGAAGTAGGCTGTTATCATCCTCACTTTAATGTTTGCATAGAGCAAACTGTACAACAGCACAAACACTGAAGAAGCCTTAATTCTTGCAATCAAATAAAGCAGAATAAAGAGCATTAACTTTTCCATCTTTAACTCCAAACTACTCCATAGAATGTGCATTTCACAAACTCACCAGGTAATCCTCTAAATTAAAGGGATAAAGGCAACTAAAAATGCTTGATTTTCCAAATTAAACTGTAAATCAGGATACTTCATGAAACTGAATGAATAGAACAAAATTACTTGAACAGAAATAGGGACATAGGGCAGGCAATCACTTCAGCAGCTTCTGTTGAATCACGCATACCACACGTGGCACTTCTGATCACATAATCTGATCTCATCATCAAACAATCAAACTACAACAGTGGTGCACTTTCACATCTTGTATGAATATGTAATATGCCATAGTTCTATACAAAACATATACATTTATACATGTACATGGCACACATATGTGTAAAAAAACATAAGTGCATCTTTATTTCTGTAGATAAAAAAAATCAGTCCCACACTATCAGCTGGCTAATCTGCATTCCACAGTTCCTATTACAAATCTTAGCAATTATTTTGCTAGATTGTTGAGACCATTAGCTACCCGACATGTTAAATCTCAGCTCAATAGTAAATCCTAGAAGATTAATAAAAAAAAAAAAAAGCCTCCTTAGAGTTGACATTTTTGTACAAGATTCTTGGCTCTGCCTAAAAAAGAAACCCACTTCTAACATATGTGGTTGAAGACAAAAGTTTGAAACCCCAAAATGCAAGAGTTAGAAACAGAAGCTCCAAATGCATTTAGTGTCAGTCATTACTCTGTCAAATGTTGACTTTTTCAAGGCCTTGACACTGCACTTCTGCAGTCAGTCAGTTCTCAGATATTGATTTCAGATGTAAGTAAAACACATGAGAATAAGGAACAATTATGCATCAGGCAGTAAGGCTTCCTATTTACTGAATCACAACTGCTCAAAAATATCATGAAACCAAATTAAGGGGTTAGCTACTAAAAATTTAACATTTGTTCAAATATTTTCAAGTTATGGAATCTTTACATACAGAATCATACTTACTGTGAATGCAAAATCACATTAGGTAAAGTTTTAGTATCAGATTTACCAGATTATGATCACTGTTTCAGCTACAGTTCCGAAGCAGACTGATCTCAGCCAGAAGTCAAAGATTTGCAATATTTTAAAAGTGACTATATGAATTTTTAGCAGAGCCTTGTTACCACACGTACAATTACTCCATAAAAACAGAGCTCAAATGCAATCCATTGCTCACCCATGATAATTAGCACTAGGAGAACTAAGTTAACCCCAGTGGCTGGTGTGCAGTCACGCGAGCCAGCCGCTACAATGCTGCTCTGCAGTTCCACCAGAGCACGGTGCTTGTCACGAGGAATAAACAATTTTTAATACCAATCTTATTTAGCAATCCAGAGAGGGAGATCCATCACATTAGTTATCACCATGCACTCTGAAAATCTTAGTGATATAAGCGATGATAATGACTTTAGAGAGACGTGTAACTGTGTACCAAATTGATTCAGAAAAAAAGAAGAAAGAAATTGATTACCCATTAATATATATTCAACAGCACAGGTATCATCCAATTTGTCAGACTTAGTGTCAACAATATTTTACATTATAGCTACTCTAAGACCTTACAATGCATAGGCAGTGACCAGTAATGATTTCTTTTACCTAAGTGAAAGTCATTCATCTGCCAGTGTGAGACTTCATCTTTCAGATAATCCCCCGGTGTGGGGTTTAACCAGCTGGACTGTCCATCACATCACAAGCATAAAGCAAACAAATAATAAAACCAAAGTACAGGCTTAGACCGCATGGCAGAACACCACATACATACCCTAACCAGAAGGGGATGCTCAGTTCTCTGCTTGGATCATGCAGTAGAAAAACAGAGGCAGGGTGTTTTCACGGGGTTGTTTTCTGGGCATTTCTTTGTTTTGTTTTATTTTAAATATATGCACTCTCTTGCCTTGGAACAATGGTATCAAGTTAAAGCTCAATGTCCTTTTCAAACTCTAGCTCGTCTCTCCTTGCCAACCTTGCATGGTATAAATAGCAGCAAGCAGAGGAGCGAGCATTAAAAATACTCCTTTAAAAACCTCAGGAGTGTTCGTGCTTGTAGTGCAGGACCAAAGCACTCCGGGTGCACGAGAGCGAGCTGTAGCACATTTTACACATATCAAACACGGTGTCAGTGTTCCTCTAGATACGGAAAAAAAAAAAAAAAAAAAAAAAAAAAAAAAAAAAAAAAAGCTGCCACAGCAATATACAATTTCCGTATCTCTCAATATCGAAAACTCCAAACACACAACCTGGGCCGGCCGAAGCTGTGACCCCTCAGCCCAGGGGCAAGGCCCCTCGGGGCGAGCCCCGCTGCAGCCGCACCTGCGCTGCGCCCCGAGGCCGCGGCTCAGCCTCACCTCGCCGGGGCCGCGGGAACGCGGCGGGCGGCAATTGCCAAAGAGCACAGAAGGAAAGTAGGCTGGAGCAGGACGGAACGGCGGCAGTGACCCGCTTCTCCCGGGAAGCCGCAGCCGCGCTCCTCTCCCGTGCCCCGTTATCCGGCCACCCCGGGAAGCCCTCGCTGAGAGAGCGAGGAGAAAAAGAAAAGGAAGAGAAGAAAGGGGAGCATTCACACTTCTGTAAAAGACAGTAAGTCAGCACTTACGGCGACACGCACACACTGCCCCTCACTTGTAGATCGGCGCCGCTGCAGAAAACTGCGCCGCGGCCGCTCTCGCCGCCGGCACCGCCCCCCCTCCGCCCCCGCCGAGGCCCCGGCAGCGCCGCGCCCGCACCAGCCCGCCCGCTCCTCGCCAGCGCCGCCGGCTTGCCGTTCGCGGCTGTCCCGCCCCGGACTGCGCCCCTTCAGCAGCCCCGCGCCCTCTCCGGGCCGTCCGGTGCGAGGCGCCGCCACCGTGTTCCGGGCGCACCTGCCCCGCAGCTGCTCCCCTCACCTGGCGCTGGCCGGGCGGCGGGGCCGGGCCGGCCCTGGGCGGTGCGTTTGTCGGCGGGGGGGCCCGGCCGGGCGGTGAGAGAGGCGCAGGTAGCCGAGCGGGGGAACTGGGTCAGCGGCTAAAAATACCGCACGGGATGGAGGAGGATCCGGCCGCTTCCCCGGTTGCCGCGGCTGGATCCTCCTGAGGGCTGTCGGCGGGACCGGGGTGGTGCGGGTCTTGGCGGATAGTGGGCCCTGGCCGAGCCGGGGCAGGCAGTGACCTTGCTCCAGCCGGGCAAAGTGCGCTGGTTCAAACTCACAACCGACGGCGACAAAACCTGCCTGGTCTCGTTTCAGTTCCTAAACCGCGTGTGGCTTCACGGCCGGCGCGCGGGGTGAGAAGCCGTGGGATGCCCCGGTGCTGGAGAGCCGGGCTAAATCACCCGCCCGGGGCAGCGCCTGGGCCGGCCGGGCCGCATTCCCGCGGCAGGGCCCTGCCCCCGGCGTGCCGCGCTGCCATCCCTGCCGCCCCGGGCTGCTGCGGGAGGCGGCAGGCTCGCTCGCGTGCCCACTGCTGCCGACCCGACTGCGGGAGAGTGGAAAAGAAGTTTATTCCTGCGAAGTTCCTGCAACATACTGCGATGCCCAGGGAGGCGGTGGAGTCGTCGCTCCTGGAGATGCTTAAGAGGCGTCTGGATCCGGTGCCTGGTGATGGGGTTTACTGGTTACAATGGCAGTGCTGGGTTGACAGTTGGACTTGATCTTAAAGGTCTCTTCCAGACTCGAAGATTCTGTGAAGTCAACTGAGAGCTACCTTAGCAAAACAGTGTGTAACAACACTAGGGCAATGTCTATGTTACAACAAGAAGTCTCAGGAGGTTCAGGCATAATTTTCTTGATGGCCTAAGCTGTGCAATGACAGTCTTGGGCTAAGCTTGTGTTTATGCAGAGTGATTTATAATGCAAACCAGACAGAAAGTGTGTGAGTTTAGTGACTGACCACAACTTCAGACTCTGCCATAACTCTTTTTAGCATTCTGTCCATGGTATTATTTGCTACCACTTCTTAGGGCTCAGCATCCTGGATTTCAGTGGTAGTAGAGCCAGCACTTCCCTCCAGGATCTGTCCACTCGGATTTCGGTGGAGAAGGTTCATATTTTGTTTGTCTCCCTGACCCAGTGGAGTAGCTGCTGGGGATTTGGCAGTAAAGTTGTGTCTTCACAGTGGTGGCATTACCCGTAATGTAAGGCAGAGAGGAAAAATCTTTTACTCATCATTGCAAAGCCCTAAGAAGTAAATTATGCCTATGTGATTTCTGGGGAAGAGAAGCTTCCAAATGCCAGCAAGGTTGGAGACGCTTACCTGGCATGTCTGGTGCATGAGGGCACAGCTGCCTTCAGGCTCCCTGTGTGCCAATGTAGGAGTCTGTATCCAGGACAGATTTGGTGACTCCACAGGAAATGCTTTCTTGACATCAAGCTAGTTCCCTGACCTTCCTCTCTGCCCTCCTCTACTATATACAGTTGCTGGCTATTTATATATGTGATGAATATGATTCAGAATTAAACATGCCAGGAAGACACTGCTTCTTTCAACCTAATAATTAGAATAGGAATACAGCATGATTGCTTTGTTTCATCACCACATGAAAGGGAGCTATTTATTGTGGTTGGCTTAGTAGTAACAAACAAAATATTTTATTCCCATCCATGAAAAGCAATCTTGTGTGTCTTTATGGGCTTCATCCAAAGCATGCTGGAGTCAGTACTATTATGTATGGGTTTTCAGTTAGCACGTGATTGCAAATCTAGTAAGCTGGATCAGAGCAAGAGTGCTTTTGGGCTACAATGCTGAGCATTGTACAAAACTTGAGCACTCCAGGATAGTCTATATGGTGCTTCAGACCTTGGGAGGCAAACACTTCAGTAGCACAGCTGCAGCACCCTGGCATGAGTCTGCTGCTGTGGCTGAACGTGTGGAGCAACGGACATAGTGAGATTTTTGTGGTGTCATTAGGTTACTGCTCATGTGAAACTGAGTGATAGATAGTTTACATAGCCAGCCTTTTAGCAAAGTTCACAGGCATGGCTCCAACTGTATGTATCAAGGCTAATCTCAATTACAACTTAAAAATGCCTCTGTCTTTGTCACCGTGGGGATGGTCTGGAAAGTATCGACTGATAGCTACAGCTGAAAGCTTGTGGTGTTGATCTTTATCCTGCCAAAGATCACAGTTCATTCAGTGTTTGCTGCAGCCATTCCACTCTGATGGCTCTTTAATTTTTCCTGGTTTTGTTGTTTGTCTAGGCCTTTCGTACAGCAGTAATCAAGGAGAAAAATCAAATTGAAAACCAGATACTAAGATTTTTTTTTTAAAGAGATAATGAGATAATGACTTTTGCTTCTCTGCCGGTTTTTTTTTTCTTCCTTACCTCTTCTGGTCCATGCATTTTTGAGTTTTATAAATGTAGGAGGAATACTGCAGGATCATGTCACTGAATGTTGAAATTGATGGGAAGGAAATGAGGAAAACAAGAGGGAAGAAAGATAGAATCACTTAAATAAGGAAGATAAATGAAAGACAGAGGATGACAAAGGAGAAAGTAGCCTGGATCCCAAAGTAGAATAAAACATGGGAAAGAATTGGAGACACCAAAGCAAGAAGTGAGTATCACAATAGATGGGAAAGGGAATAAATGAAGTAACAGGTCTTTTTTATGTTATTTCCCTGTTTCTTGTCCGTAGGAGTAGTCAGGAGCAGGCTCCACAAATGGCTCTGAAAGATACTTTCAGATGCATTCATACTCCAAGATGAATGTATGTCTGTCTTTAATAATAGATATGATTGCAGCAGGTATAAATAATTTGAAATAGTACCAGGTAACTTGAGTATCAATAACAGTAAAAATGCAGCAGCACAGGATGGCCCAGTCTGTGTCCTGCTGGTATCCAGGGTAATGGATGGTTTTGAATAGGTTATTAGGGAACTCAGTTTCTGTTCCTGACTCTTAATGGTTGCTTGTGTACTTTAATATTATATGGTAATTGCCTAGAAAAGCAGTGTTGCAATAGAATTGAAATTTAAATTTCCCTACTCCCAGCTAGAGACCTTAATTGTTGTATGGCACAATGATGCCTTGCTTCCCTGGTCCAATGAATGTGGATTAGTTTGTTCAGAATAACAGACTTTCAGCAGGCACAATGAAAGACATTCCTCCCAGCTAGCCTCTGGCCTGGTGATGAAGGGAATTTCCTGGGAATTGTCAGATAGGACTTCTGACTTTGTCAGATAGGACTGTCGTCCTCATGACCTTCCAGGTCTTACATCTTCCTGTTTAGCTGCTGAGAGAACCTCTCCTTCCTCCTGTCATGTTTTTGAAAAATGCCAAAATCTAGGCGCAGACCCGACTGAAGTCTAACTCAAGAATCAAATGCTTTAGATGCCAAGAGAGCTGTAGTTGGAATGTCAGTAATCGACAACTCAAATGCTTCTTACACTACTTATTGGAGGTTCTGATCCAAGGTACTGCTGCTTCTGGTGTGGTGGGGAATGGGGGGCATATGGCCCAGGGCTGTGGCTCCTGGGTAGCAAACTGGTGCCAGAACTTGGGGGCTGAAGCTCTCAACACTCAAAACAGCTTGGCTGTGGTGGATTTATAGTCTGTGGTGAGTCTTATTCTGGCTGTATTTGGGAAACACCATGTTGTAGATTTGTTTATGTTACACAGCAGTGTGTTCATGGGTGATTCGCTGGCATCAGGAGGCTGACTTCTGTCAGATGAAATTCCTGCAGGTTGCAGGTTAAAGCACTCTGTTGTGATGGTTGATTTGGTTTTTTTTGTTGGGATTTTTTAGGTTTTTTTTTTTTTTTTTGGTTGGGTTTTTTGTTTTGTTTTTGATTTTTGAGGTGAAGAGAGGGCCAGTAATGACTGTTGATAACTGCATTCAAATTCTTTAGCAAGTGATGAGTACTGTTGTGCTTTGCTTATGCAGACTACTTAAATAGTACTATTTAAAGTACTGCATTAATACCAACCAAACATTTCTGCTGGCCAGTGCCAATTTTGGTTTAAGAAATGTATATCACCACAGTTGAAAGTCTTCATTATCTTCTGAGACTCATTTACTAATGACTATTCTTTAATTTTTTTTTACCACAAACTTCACATTCATATGACTTATTTGAATTAAATTGTATACTTACTGCCTTGACAATATATTGGTAAGGTATGCCAGAGAAAATCATTGAGTGGTGCTGCTGAAAATGTTGAAAATGTCTTTGGATAGTGATTTGGGTTTGATCTTATAATTTTGCTGATGATTTTCTCTGTAATAGCTAAAAGTAACATAATTCTAAGGATTCTTGGTATTTTTCCTCCACAGTTTAGAAAACAATCAGACAGACTGTGTATATCCTCACAAAAAGTACTGGTGAACAGATCACAGATCTCTCGGCTAAATTAGTTACATGTGTCATTTTTCTTCCATATACCTTCCAGTAAAGCAAGATTCAGACCCACTTACAGGCATCTCTGGTGAAGAACTAGAAAATACTCTGAATGCTTTAATATTTAGACTAATTGTAGTTTACTTGATTCCCTAATGTAATAAACTCTTTCCTCCACAGGCCATTATTTGTGGGATAAACCCCTACATTGTACATATTATTCATTATTTATTCCTTCCATTATTCTTAAAGGGACATTTAAGAATGGGCTTATGGTTTCTGCACAATTCATAAGAATAAATCTATTCAATAATTTTAGGAAGCATTTTCTTATGGCAAATAATATAATTTTTATCTTCTGTGGAGTTAAAGTACCTCTTTACTGCTTTATTCCTATTAATATGTCAAGAAATCAATATAGCTTTTTTCTTTCTGATATTAGTGATTGAAAATATATGTTGATATTCTTCTAGAGTATTTTAATTACTTATTTTGTAATTAGATAAAAAATGGGCTAATTTCTCCCCCCCCTTCTTTAGTGTCATTTCAATGAGTTTACATAGCCATATGCAGAATGACAACTGTACTGTTCTGTGCCAATTGTTACACCTTGGCATTTTCCACATACACTGTTTCCTAAGCAAACACACTTTCACTGAAGCAGATTTATTAAAAATTATATATATAATAAATCCCAAATATGGCTATTTGTTATTCTGAGAGGAAGGGGGGGGGGAAGCTTGCATAGTGAACATGGTGAACCAGCAGAGTTATCTGTATCACAATAGCTTCAGTCAAGAATTTAATTGCCTTTGTCAAGTCCGTGGGGAAGGGATTTTACAGCATGGAAGATGGGTAAACCTTGGAGAAGTATACTGGCAGGGAGGATGGCTGCTAGGAAAGGTTTAATCACATATCATGGGAAGATGTTTGAGAGAGTCATATATTGCCACAATGTCAATATTTCCAGTTGAACCTGCCCACTTCCTAAGAGAGTAGTGGTGTTCTTTTTAGATATCAAGAAATGACTGACCAGAAAGAACATTTAGAATCCTGGTTTTCAGTCATGCTGAACTGGAACTTAAATAACCAAAAGAACACTGATGTGATGAGTGATTTGGTCAAAGGAGAGAGAAGAAGGGACCTGTAAAAAAAGTACCAAGAGACGCTAGCTGATGGGGCTATTTGATGTGATAGAGACAATGGTTGACAATAAATTTCTGTGGCACCTGATAATAAATAAGAGGTGACAGTAGAGGGTTTCTTCAAGCAAGATGCTGGCAGATGAGTCAGAAAAATGGAGAAGTGGGAGACAATCTAGCTGTTAGAGACAGCACAACACATTCTTACCTTTTTTTGTTTTCAGGTTTGGGTGGATTTTTTTGGGGTTGGGTGTTTTTTTTTTTTTTTTTGGTTTTGTTGTTGTTGTTTTGGTTTTGGGGGGTTGTTTGTTTGTTTATTTAAAGGAAACATTTTTTCATAAAAGTGGTCCTTAAGATCTTTCCGGTAAAGGAACCATCTGTGGCAGAGAAATGAAGGTGAAGATATAACTCCAAGTGACTGTTTGCACAGACCTATCTGAAAGTGTCTTGCTGGAAAACAAGTTGTCCTGGGCCTTTAGGAGCTGTGTCTGTCCAACAGCTCCAAGCCTTCAGCTGTGTAACAGTGGTTAACTGGGGGCTGCTGAAGAATTATTAGCACTAAGATTTATTTAAGGGAAATTAATAGAAGGAAAAGATCATACAGGCAGGTTTTTCTTCCTATTTTTCAGTGCTTTCATCACTAGCTCACTATAGACCTAATGTCTTAAAAAAAATTTTGCTGAATTCAAAGCAATTTCATTCTTATCTGTAGCAGGTTAGCTACAGATAATGGTGCTGAATATTACTTGCTTTTGACACTTTTCTATGATTACAGAACGCATAAATAATATTACTATTGCAGCATCTTCCCAGTGTGAAGCTTGTATACGAGATTAAGTTAGCAGGATTTAGCAAGTATCATTTGCACCATGGTAAATGTGGACATGGGGATGAATAGGCTCTTAGCCAGCAGCAAATACATGGTGATGTGACTCCTTCTGACAGGAGAGGAGGCTGAGCAAACTTGCACAGGGTTTTCCAACAGCAAATGCAAAGTAATACATGCTGACAATTTCTGCAGACCAGCTGATGCACAGTAAGTTGTTGATGGTCCTGAGTTCACAAGACAATGTAATGTGTACCACACTACTTTTGCTTAGATCTTCTTCTATCAGTAATGGCTTCTATGGGTATAACATCTTTATGTATGTGAATGTGTCTTTCATTAGACACACAGTACCTTAATACTGCAAGTTATGCCATTGTTCACACTGGCTGGAATAATTAGAACCAACTATGGTAAATGTAAGAGGACAGAAACAACAGGAAAATGGGAGTAATTGTTAAAATGGTATACTAAACAGAAGCTTGCACCAACAAAATAGAGGAAAAGCTTGAAAACAGTTCTCTGTGGCAACAAGATGTCCCCTCCTGAGCCTCACTGAGAAAGGACAGAACAAAATGCTGTGGGGAAGCTGTGCTGCAGCAGCCTATGACAGGAGTTAGCACTGATTGCTCTAAGTCAGGTAACTGGGGAATGAAACCCCTTCCTCTTCCCATTCCCTCTAACACAGAAAGATGAATTCAAACATTAATGCAAGGAGAGCACATGCTTTTGATTTGGTGATTCAAATTGAATTATGTGCTCTGTGCATGAAAGGTAACTGAATAGACAGTAAGACATCAGGGAAAAACAAGAAAAAACAAGCCTTTTCTGCCTGCCATTAAAAAAAAATGTTATTAATCCACTGGGAGCAAGAAAATGAAAATTAATGTAGTATTTTTTTCCATTTCTGGGTGGTAAACCACACCACAAGGAAGAAGGTAAGAAAATACAGATGGAATTTAGAGTAAAAATAATCCCATGGGGGGGAAAAAGTTTCTTATTTGCACCTGACGTGTTTTAGCCCATGTTTTCTATAGCAGCCTAAATCACTTGGAGATCTTAACATGGACTCATTTCTGAGCCAGTCCTTATTTTCCTTACAACAGCCTGATGTATTTCTTTTCTTTCCCCCAAAACTTGTAACTGATCAAGGAAGCTTTGCTAGGGAAAAAATCCTAAGTCTATGGTTCTTGGCATAGTATTAATGGTTGGACAGACTTTACATAGGAAAATTTATCCCTGTCTAGGGTTCAAGCCACTCACCTTTACAAACTGGACAAGATTACTGTTGAATCAGGTGTATCTGAAATAAGAACAGCATTATTTTATTGGAAAATAGCAGGTGAATGAGACAGATCAGGCATGTATGATGTATCTACAGCACTCTTCACCTGGGATTCAGTATGATTTATCTGTGAAATTATGTGTTGTTGATATTTCATGCTGTAATGACAATATAAATACAGTTATTAATAAAGCAAATAAATGTTGGATTAATATTTTAGATGTCTTATTTTGGTTGTTGTGCACTCTTAAGTATTAATTGAAAGTATAATGAATTGTAAGAAAAAAGGAAAAGCCAGGCATACAAAGTTACAAAATTATTAGCATTAGCAGTGTTTGGGCAATCTATTTCTTTGGTTGATTTAACTTCAGTTCTTTTTTCTGACAGGTCAGTAGTCCTGGACAGTAAGAAGAAAAGTTAAATTCGTAGAGGAACAAACATACTTGGTTTTTTGTGACTAGCTCCTTGCTTTCTTATAGCTGAAATTAAGACTAGCACACAGATAAGTCACCAAGATGCAATGTTGGAGTGTTTTGAAGGCACATGTCAGTTAATTTGCACAAGGAATTATGAAAACATGTTTTCTGTTGTGATGAGCTTCTGAGTCAGAGCTGGAATGTGCAGCAGAAGAATACTCATCTGTGCTGTCCCACACGGCGCCCTCCTTAACCACAGTTTCTTGCTGAACCTCCTATTCATGGGCATGTTTCAGGTTTATAATTTTCCATTATCTGAAATGGAAACTGTGGTAAGAGATAGCATTTTCTAAGCCTAAAATGGCTAGAATTCCCCAAGGAATCCCTGTATACTTGGGGTTTTTTTTTTTCCTACTTTGTATGTATCATAGATAATTGACTGAAATATCATACTATGCACACTAACTTGTACTTCTGGGGTTCATTTGCCATTTACTATGAGCAGCTTGCAGTGTTTAAAATGGGTATAACAGGCAGTGCTCTTATTAAGAGTTACTGATCCTGTCTCTGTGAATGGTGGTATAATGGATGGTGGTGCCAACTGGAGCTGATTAGTTCTTCCTCCTCAGTGCTGTTCTCTCTGTGGAAGTCAGAACTGCAGAATTCCTTAATTAATCCTGCCAGCCCAGAAACTAAAGATAATAAAGGCTAAGTGTAGTGGAGCCTTTTGGTATAGTCAGCACTTCTTTCTTTTACATACACAGATTGGATGCAAGCTAACAATGATAATCTCTCAGGGAGAATGATGGGCATTTTAAATGTACTCTGGAACACTTTCGCAGTACCTCCCTCCCAGGGACTGAATTCATCATTGTGTAAAATGCTTCTGAAAAGGAACCGTTCTCCTAACGTAAACCTGTATGCAAAAGGTACACAAAAGCCTTAACCTCTCTTCTTATCTTGGCTATATTTTAGGAACTGCTGTTAATAAGGTTTTGTTCTAGTGAAAAACCTGAAGACTTTTGCTTATAGATGAGGCTTAGACAGAATTATCAGCATAGGCTACTAATAGAATTAAATATAATTCTTGAATTGCATGTTTCCTAAATAGGTTTCAGTATGCTCTGTAAAATGTTTAAATGATATTTCTCATACATGAGGGTAGTATGAAAAAATTTAATTACTTGCTACATGATTCAGAGAATATAAGAAGTCATGGGGAAAAATGTTAATGTTCACTTTTATATCTTCAAATTCTAGGTTTCACTTCTTAAGCTGAAAAAATATATATTTGGGACTTATTCTTTATATTTAAAAAATGAGATCCATGAGTCAGGAGTTCCAGATGAGTTCCAGAGTTCCATGAGTTCCAGATTTTCCTTGCTTTCAAAATCTCTCTGTCCCAAAGAAGGGATTTTTATTTTGGTCACTTGTTTTCTTAACACAATGATTGCATGATAAAACAGGCAGTGAAATAAACACTACTGCAGTACTTTTTTCTTTCAGACAAGAATACAGGTTTTGCTTAAAATAATGAAAGAAGCACATTTGTATCTGAGGATGTGTATCACAGCATTTCCAAGAAGCAGTGTGCTAAAACGTACTTGTTTTTAATAAGTAAGCATAAGTGCACCTCAATTAAGGCTTTCTCTGATATCACAGCAGACTTGCTTGCATTTAAATTATGGGGTCAGCAAGAAAGGACAGTGGAACCTTTTATTAGCAGCTGACTTCTCCCAAGTCTCATTTTACGTTTTGGGTTCCAACGCTATTCAACTGAAAGGAGATCCTGTTAAAAAAATGGAGGTGAATAACAGAGACAACAGCAACAAGGCAGCTGCCAGACATCAGCTTCCACTATGTACTTCAAAAATATCAGTATCCTCACTGATATTACACAGAACCATAATGTGTCAAGTGTCCTTGTGAAACAGGCAGTCTTTTGTATTTTCTGGTAGAAAGGTTTTTCATGAGAGAAGTCTAGGATACAGAGTTGAGTATTTATTTTAAAGCTGTCTTATATAAAGAGGCTGCCCATCAAGCAAGAACCAAAAGTAAATACTCATTTAAATTATATTCCACCTGCTGAAATCATTATGGTGGTGCTATTTCCTAAGGAAGTCTGTACTATTTCCCTACAGTCACTGATGTACCAAAATATCTCAACTGTGAATTTTGTAACACTCTTTCTTATTTCAGTCAGGAATTTTTCCTATGTTGGACAGCCTCATTGCTCATCTTTTCTGATTATGTTCTTTGAAAAGCTGTAGAATGTCTTAATTTCACTTGAATTTTGGGGTTGAGGGTTAATTAGTGTACAAATGACAAAGACACCACGTGACCTCTCTACAGAATATATAGCCTCTTATCACATGGATCAGTAAGTACATCTGAGATGTTTTGGGCCATTTCTCCCTTGTCTTCTTGGCTGGAGCTCTTCTGAGCTCTTGCTGGACATACACAGATATTTTTGTTCTGGTAACATGAGAGAAGGTGGTTGATCATTAGTATATGATGAATTACAGAGCACATACAGACTAACAGGGCTACACTCACTCTAGAATACTAAATAATCAATGTGGTTGGTATCTTTTTAATGAGAAAGTAGAATAACAGAAAAGGTCTGTTGTTAAAGCTGTATTTTCTTTGAGATACAATACAAATGAGCTGCTTGAGAAGCAGATGACATACATAATTAATCCCCAGTGTAACTTTACTGGACTCCGTTGATTTGCATGAAATTAATTTTCTTAATTCTTTTGGGAAGAGAAAAAAACATAGCAGAAAATGTGTCCAGTTATTTTCTTATGTATGAAACTTTTATATCAGATTTAGTAGCTCAAGTGCTTTGGGAAGCTGGGAATGTTAAACGGAAATAGAAAGTAGAATTTAAAGTTATTATCATAGATTGCAAATATTTAATGACTATTTTTTCCAAGCTGTATTATTAACGACTTGTTTTATTCAGGTTGTGTAAACATAAGAAGGAAGCCCTTCCCTTCCTTCAGTATCCAAGAGCTTTTTGCTTAAAAATTTTAGCTTGAGAGACTTGTGTTCTTCCAGATGGGTATGATTTTTCTGTTTTCTTTTTCTCCTGCATTGAGTCAGAGGGTTAGTGAAACCAATTCATAAGGTATTTAACCCCTTGTTAGGAAAACTCAGAGAAATAGATGAGAACTGTACTGAGATCTTTCATTAAGCATGCTATGTAACAGAGGATTCAGTGACAGCGGACTGGTACAATTTAAAATATCCTTATTTTAAAAACTTCAATGAGATATTTAAAATTAAATACTCAGAGTTATTAGAAAAAATTTTATAAAGAGATACATTGCAATAATTTAAAACCCTTTTATCACAAGGCAAAGTGACTGCACATCTTGCAAGCATTAACAATTCAAACAAATACTACACTACAGAGTAGGACTTGCAAGACATCTAGCAGTGACATGCAGCATGAATTTTATATTTGCTGAGTACCACATCAATAACCCACTGGTTTCTGTAAGGAAGCTTTTCCAGATAGGTCTATGGCATTTTGGCAGGAGATGGATCCCTGTACTGAAATCAGTGAATTCAGTATTGCCCAAGTACTTACTTCATCCTGCTTGTGCCACAAGTATTCACATAATCTCAGTTTCTTGGTCACAAGAAACATTCAAATGTTGTATTATTTGTGTTGTGATATAAAGATGGGCCTCACTTCAGTGAAGTTGCCTTGAATTCCTAGTAGCTGAGATGTGAAAAATATAAGATATCCCAGCAGGGAAGACCATAAGAGGATCACAGCAGGAATGCAGCAGTACAGATAAGTTAGTTCAAGTAGTGTTTGGAACTTACACAATTTTGTTTCTGCTTCATCAGAAGACACAAACTACTATTGTAATGCAAGACTTAAAAAAAAGAACACAATTTAACTACCCAAGTGAGCTGTATCTCAAGTGAATTAGATGCTTTGCATTTCTACAATTTAGGTAACCTCAGGTACTCATGTATTATTTCAAAAATTAGTTAAGGACAAAGTTCACCTAAATATTTTTCCCTTATTTTTTATCATTGAATAATTAACTTAATCAGGAGAAACATTGTACTAGTTTACAAATGTAGTATTGCCTAAGATTGCCTAAGAAAACCACATACAGAGCACCATCTAGTGCAGGATATCACTAACATAAAAAGCATTTTGGCTCATATGCCACTTGCCTGTGTTCAGCTAATGTTCTAAATTCATTTAATATGAACTATCATGTTGCATAAAGTGCCAGACCAGGGGCTCCCATGGCAATATAATTTTGCAATTACATGATAGACCGTGGATTGAAAATTGTGACCTTTTGCAAGGACAACAAAACTGGATGCACTGAAATTCAGGTAATCATTTGTGAGAACCATTTACTTGTAAGAGGAATCTGTTTATCTTCTTGCCAGTAGTGTTGGGTGACATATTCATTAAATAATTCAATCCAGTCTGTTCGCACAACTGCCATTATAGGTGCCTTAAGAACGTCCTTTAGCTGCTTGGAGCCTTTGCTCAGGTTCTGCAGAACCTCAGAGCTACCCAGGTTCCTTAAGACAGACAGTCAAAGCTATGCAAAGTACAACCAACAGGTCTTTAACCTGACTGTCATTAAGGATTGCTGAGGAAGGACAGAAAAGTGAGCTACAAGATGGTTTGCTTGCGGTTTTTATGCAAAGGCCATATTTTGCTTCTTCTGCAAGCAAACAAACATGAATTTAGCCCCAAGGTTGTTTATTCACTGTTTGTGTATCAGCATTATGTTTCTGATGCAGTCTGTTTACCATTCCAGTGGGATTAAGAGGAACTGTCTTCTTAGTTAACTAAAGATGTACCAATGAGAAGCTGGATTGCATCCTGCACTAAAAAAAGATTAAGAGGGCCCTCAGGTGCTTGGAAAAGAAAAAAATTGATGAACACTGTGTATTCAACAACAACAACAACAAAAAACTTAATTAAGCATCAAAAAAGCCACTATCACTGTAAAGTTTTATACCTTCTTTGAAGAAGCACTTCAACAAAGATTTGAACCTTCCTCTGAGCATATGGATTTTAGCTAAATGTTTGAAGCCTTACCAAATTCCCAATTCTTAGACCTGCTCTGAAGAAACAGCAAGCATACTCACACACATTTTGAAGTACTTCCTGGTTTTGAAAGCTCCATTTTTGCTTTCCAAGTTGACCACTTCATAAATAATTTTTTAAAAAACCCTCAAACCTAACCCCCCCCCAAAAAAAAAAAAAAAAACAAAACAAAAACCAACCAAACAAAAACACGAATCACAAAAAAACAAACAAACAAACAAAACCCCATCCCCACAACCCAGAAATAAGTGCAAATGTTTCTAATTTTTCAATATTTAGATACAGAATACTTCCCTGGATACTTCTGCTCTTTCTACCTCTGTTACAACTGCCAAAGAGAACTTATTGCTGAAGGAAATTGAGAAAAAATTAGCTTGTTTTTTTTGAGAGAATAAGAAGTGAACTAAAGTAGCATGACAGGAATGTTCACAGACTGGGCAACCTGTGGTTCAAATCCCCTTTCTGGGTGTACCATTTCAAGAGCACGAAGAAGTAGCTCTGACAGAACAAAATGTTATACTTACAAAAGGCATTCAGATATTGGTATGAGGAGTAACAGTTTTGGGAATGGTGAGGAGAGGTAGACTGCAGAAAGACAATAGAGCTGAAGAGAAGAATCTCCAATGGAAAGCCATAGGCCAGACTGAGGTACCTCAACTCTATCAATGCATTCTACATATTCTAGGGAAAACAAATGCTGTAAGATAAAAGGCTCTGTTACTGCTCATTTAATTCATCTGGGATTGTGGTTTCCATTCTTTTACTCTCCAGTATGTTGAGCAAATGCAAGAACACAGACATAGAATTAAATTCAAGAGTGTTTCCCTTGAACAGATATTACAAAAATATATATTTTTGATTCCACATTACTGGTAGATATCATTATGTTCTTTATTAACATGACTAACAAAACATTTTTCTTGTTATTTTCTCAATTCTTCTTCTTCTTCTGGGTCATATGATTTATATGAAATAGTATGTATTCATTTTCAGCTGTTTGGGAACAATGTTCTGCCTAACACCAGAACAAATAAACTGGCCTGTGTTCTGCTATCTTGTAATAATAAAGACTATTTAGAACACGTTTGTACCTGTTGAGAAAATAAATTCATGTGAACAGGCAAGCCTGGCAGAGGAAAGAATTCTCTTCCAACCTTGTGTCTTGCCTGGTAGCTATTAAAACTTCCCTTTTGAAAAGAAATTATTTGTTTATTTAAGAACAATTATTTGACCATTTTGAATTACAACACTTTCACATGCTTTTCATGTGGTCAGAAAGATTTATTGCACAAAGAAAGGCCATGGAAAAGTGGTGGAAATGAAATACAATATTTGAATATTGCTGACAGTATGCTAGATACTTCCTTGTTCAGAAGACCATTCAGTCCAAATAAACATCTAAGTGCATTTGAAGATGTACAAAAAGACAGACTTGAGTTTTCTTCATTTTATGATTTACAGTATAGAAAAGGAGTGAAATTTTATATCAGAATATGTCAAAAGCACCCTAACTCAGCCAAAATATTTCATTAGGGTTATTATAAATAAAGATGATAGATTTATGCTGCAGTATATTAAAAATTATCATAGATATTATGAACACAGTCTGTAAATTTTGAAAGTCTTTTTTTTTTTTTTGTGTACTAAAAATCCAACTTTCCTATGCATAAATCCTCCTTGTCTTTTATTTTGGTAGAATATGATCTGCCTTGATACTTTCCAAATTCATGAGTTAATCTTTCCATTTTCCTGTGAAAAACTAAAGATGTTTTTGCAATTTCCACATAATGGCATTCTGGGTTTTTTTTCCCAAATAATTAAAGCTTTCTCCTCTTAGATTGGAAAAAGAATTTGAAAATCATTATGGGGAATACTGTACTTACAACATTTTTTAAACTACTCCAAAACTTCCATCACATTATTAATAAACCATACCTACAGACATACGCATAGTTACATAGGAACCCAATTTAAGTTATGTAATAAAATTGAATAAAAATACTTTATCAGATTTTCTGTTTTAATGTTGAATTTCTCTTACTATCTCTACTTCTCTCTCTCTCTACTTCCCTCCCTCCCCCTTTCTCCCCTTACACACACATGAGGGGCCTTCCTCCCAGATACTGAATGTAATTTGGTGTAACTAATTAAACAAAGTTCAAAATAAACAGTTGAATAACTGTTCATTGGTCCTCTCTCCCCTCACAGGGACGTGCTAAAGGCTAGAATTCTCTAGCACAGTATCAGTTGATACATCGAGAAAAAGACTGGATTATCTAGAATATCTGCTATTACCACTAAAAGAAGAGACCTTAAAACATCATTACTGCAGATTTTCATTGGCACAATTTTTACATGATTTTTTATAACATGATTTTAGCTACCTGAACCCTGTTTTTTCTCCACACTTTTTTTTGGGTTTTTTTTTGTTTAGGTGTAGCATGATTTATCTTATTGAGTGAGATTGTTTCATAAGAACTCTCTTTCTTCCCCCCAGTTGTTACAAACATCCTCCCTCCCTTATTCCATGCAATTGTCTCAAGGATTCTTTACAAACTTTTGTTTCGGGAGGATGAACATGGAAGGGAAAATTGCCGTGCAGAGAGTTACAATTCAGCTGTCCTGTATTCATAACAATGTAGTTATAAATTGACCTTTACCAAATCTTAGTTTCAATTATTTTAAGCATGATTGAAAGCGGCTGCCCCGTTCAAAACTGTATTTGGACAGGGGGAGAGAGAGTGGCAGTTCAACCACAGAAGCAAAACTGTTTTAGGAAAGCAAGTTTAGGTCCATATTTTCTTTGAAGTCTTCATTTGCATCTGCCCAGCAGAAATGGACTACATTTCACTGGATAGCTTTCTAGAGAGTATTCCTATCTTCTCCATGGCAGCAAGCACTATTCAGCAGCTCTTGTTATTACTGGCTATTAGAGTCTATTGTTGTGCCAGGCACAAAAGCCAGGGATAGGCAAAGTCTCTCTTACCATTATTCTTGTACAAGAAAAATATAGATGTGCAACTTGAGATGGAGAAAAGCCCAGAGAGCTTAGATGAGTATAGAGGGAAAGGAGAGGAAGTGACTGGACAGGATATTCAAAATTAGAGAGTTGTAAAATCGAAAAAGGAAAAGAAAAAGAAGAAAAAGAAAAAAAGAAGAAAAAGAAAAAAAGAAAAAGACAAAGCATTATGGTTACCAAGAAAGAGAAAAGCATAATTACCAACCATCTAAAAATGTTTTGAAACATGTGAAAATGATTGAAATGTTGTGACCAGCCCTAGAAATGCCTTGGCAAACAAGAGAATCCACTTCTCTATGTAGATTGTACCCTGGCAGCACCCCTTCTCTTTCTTCAGTTCCCTGCCTCATTCTTTAAACCTTTTATGTATACTATGTACACAACACACACAACCTTTGCATCAGAGGGATTTACAGGAAACTCATTTCTAAAGTCTTGAACCTTTCCAAAGCAGGCATGTTCCATTCACTGAGTAAACCTTATGCATCTATTTGAGTCGGTGCTTTTTTATTGTGTAAGTACAATTACTTTTCATTTTTGAGACAGCACAGTAACAATACTGTTGTTTTTAAGGGTGAAAGGATTTGGAGTTACTAGAAAGCCAAAAATTCGCCATCCTAATGAAGATGTCTTTATTCCTAGGTGAACACTTGCCTTTTTAAAAAAATACCTGGACCCATTAGCATTAATATTTGTATCTAAAGGTTCATAGGCTAGCTTGTCTTTTCACTTACATCTCACAAAACTACTGCTTGCAGAGGAATTATTCCAAATTTATATATGCATAGATTGAGAAGTAAAAATCTGCCCCTTTTAATTTGGAATGAATTTCCTAAAATATTAATCGGGTGAATCATGTTAATAGAATATTTAAACAATATTACATTCAAAGTCTGCAGGTCTGACCTTCATGACAACAGATTTTAGGGAATACCACCACCCATGCCAGGTGTACCAAACAATCCCGTTGTCTGTCTTGGCAGTGTAGGGACCTCTGTAGTACAAACCATTCAGGTTGGCAGAGTGACACCTGGTGGGAAAGTAAAGGGAAACAGCAATAAGGCCTCCTGCTGAAAAGTTCCACGCATTTGTTATTTATTTCTCTGCGAGTCAAAAAATTTTGCCATGTTGATGCCAGCCTAATTTGACAGCTGCATAAATTTGCATTTTTGAATTCTGTGCACATAAACAACAGTGTTTTAATTAAGGAAGAACTGCAAATGTTTTTTGCTTCTTTTAACCAAAAATGCTGCTTTTTTTTTCCATGTTTTATGGCATTACTAGCTCTTGGAGTTTCTCCTGCTAATTTGTTTCAGTGGAAAATTTTTCCAGAGTTGTTCAGGATGGAAGACAGCAGGGCATACACCATACTCTGGGAAAGAAATACTGTTATGGTTTTCTGTTGTTCCAGAATAGCCCCCCTTAAGTTTTCCAGTTACACCACATGGTATTTTGTATGACAAAACCTGAATACCACCATCAGTTTTCATATCGACCTGTAGACTTCTATTTAAAAAGATGAATTCTGATTGCTAATTACACACGTGTACCAATTCACTGGATCACCAGAGCTGGTATTTTGTTTGATTACAAAAAGTTGAGGGAGTTTTGTTGTTTTTTAACAGACTCGGGCAGAAATGCAGTTATAGCTTATAAAATACAGTGGTTGAAACAAACAAAAAACCCTAGCAAAACCCAGAAGGCTTGAAAAGGAAACAGCACAACCTTGATACTTGCCTGGTTTCTACAAGAAACAAGCTTAGATCTTTATGTGGAGAGCAAACTGGCTGTTCCTTTTGCAGCACATTGTGATGAATCAGCTTGGTTTATCTGCCAATTCAGTATTTCATTATAAATGCTGTTAATATCTAGCTATTGAACACCATGATGGGTTCCAAAAGCAGACTTCAGAAATTATGCACACAGAAAACATTCCAAATAAACCTTATGAGTTTTCTTACTGGCAAATCTTAGGCTTTTTGGCTTTGCTTATACTTCATTAACAAAGTTTTTGAGAACTGAGATAAAAACTATGAGAAAAATTCCATAGGAAAATTCTCATCTAGATATCCTTATTTATTGCTTACAATTTTTAAAGTCAGTTTTGATAATGTGTTAATTGAAAGCTTATAAATTGTGGACATCAAAAGTGAGTTTGTTTTTGAGAATGACAAACTTGTATCAGAGCTGACATAATCTTTGTAATCATACAAATTCTGCCATGAGCAGGCACTCTGCCTACTTTGAATCAAAACACAGATTTCATTAAAAGAATCATAAAAAGGCACACCATAATTTTGCCAACAGCAATATGAGCCAGTGAAGGTCTTCATTAGTGCTGGGAAGCATGAATAGTGAAAATTAGAGTATCCAACTAGATGCTGTCTGAAGTAACTGTACATGCTAAGTAAACATCTGGCATGTGATATGATATTGTGAAAAAACACTCATTATTCACAAGTCAATAAATACCTTAAAGTTAGCCTGTGTTCCTCCTATATTTTCAATAGGCTAATATAAAGTTAAAAAACTACACTGCAGAGGTTTCAAAAGTACAGCCAACTCTCAACTGTCCATGGATATTTTATCTGAATTATGTATTAACTGTGTGACAGATATGAAGAGATGGGAGTTGGTTCCCTGAAGAACCCTTTGAATTCTGTCTGGATTTATTGACTCCACTGACCCCACATGAATATAGTTATGCCATCTCTGGGATGATTGGTAAGGCAGGAAGCTTGAGTTAGTGATATCTGGCCCCAAGTTGTTGCCTAACAGATCACTCTTACCATCCATACATGGTATAACTAAAAATGGGAGTGCTGGGAGAGAATAAGCTGATGTTCAACTGGAATTGTGCACTCTTACTACTTAGGAATCTTTATGAACTTTATCTCACTACTTATAAACTACTTATGAGCTTTGCAATGCCCTGGGTACTGGAAAGCTTATGACCTGCAGGTAGTACCAGAGTGAACCCAGCTCTGTGGACTTGCATTCAACATAAGACTCTCTGCTAGAGCTTTGCTTACAAAAGGGGCCATTTTTCTGCAGAAGTCCAGGAAAACAAATGCTGAGCTGGAGCGAGACTGGTGGCTTTAAACTAGCTCTGAGCTACTTCCTTGTGGCCTCACTTGTGTCACGTCCCTTGGTTTTCATATTATCTGGGCTTTTCTGTATTTCATTAGTCCTGATAGCATAGAGCTGGCTATAAACAATTCCTTCATAGCTGGGAGCTCTTATGCAAACCAGCCAAGAGCACTAATTCCTTCTATATTTGCTAATCTGTGCATGACAAATATGTGTTTCTGAGTGCTTTCCTTTCCCTGCCAGTACTGTCCTTTTGAGTAGGACTTAATGATACTGACATTTTCTAGTATTTTGCAATGTTCAGTTTTATGTTAGGCTTCACATTAAAAATTCCATAACAAAGCAGTGAAATAACACTATTAGTAACTAATTTTCATTATCAAGCTAGACTGTCACTTTAAGAGCATGAGCTACACAACCATAATAAGAACCAGCCTAGTAGGAGTCAGCTATCTTTAGAAGTTATGTAGCACCAACGACAAGGTATAAATAACTGTCAAGTTCTGCTGTGCAGCTACTTTAGCAAAGTGGTCATTCTTTTGTCCAGATCAATCCAATATAAAAGAAAAAAAGTTTATAAAAGGCAAAAAATTTATTCAGTGGTCTAAAAGTGATTGGTAATTCAGTCTTAATGAAATCCATGGCATGATATCAGTTTTATGTGATTTGAGGTCCAGATACTCCTTTAAATTTACAAAAGCTCTGATTTCATGGGAAAAGAAGCTTCAACATAGTTACCTTTTCCTTTTATATCTTAACTTTCCTGAGAAATGCAAAAAAACATTGTCTACATGTGACTTTTTCCAAGACTCAAACATTCTGCTGACTGGCTATCCATGCAAATATATTAAAATGTATTAAAATAAGTAGTTAATTGTGAAACACTGAGTTAATGGCCACATCATGTCAGTAAAGGTGGTCACAGACTACTTATGAAAACAGAATTTGGCAAATGAGGAGTTAAAAAGAGAAACAAAGGATGACACAACAGAAACAATGGAGTTGATCCAGCCTGGCACCTCTTGCCAAGTGAACTGAGATCACAGTGAGAGAATAGTGTGCCTCCCTGAGCTGTATTTTAAACCTTTCTATTACACAGCTAGATTGCAGAGTTTCTCTTCATGGCAGTATTTATTTAATTAATTACAGGAAAGAACACAGCTGATCTGTACAGGCTAAGGCTACCATTTTTATTATTTCTTTTTGATTTGGTATATTGCATGTTGTAGAATTTTAAATTCTCTTATTCGACCCTATTTGAAAAAATCTTTCACTCAGTCCAGATATGCACACTGACAGAAACTGAGTGGACACATTACCATTTCCATTTGTAAAGACTAACAAGAGTGAGGTACTGTGAATTGAGGTGAAAAAAATGAGTCTTGATAACATGGCACTAGTTTAGCTTGTCAGATATTTTCAGTGCTGCCACATCTGGTCTAGTGCAACACAAAAGAAATGCAAGACTGAAGTACAGCAGGGATGTACCTGCAAGTTCTACATGACCTACTTGTGTAAAAGCTAGTTAACTCAGAGGGCAGAATGATTCTCCTCCTCACTGCCTGATAACAAAGATGACCTGTGGCAAATGCCATTATCACAGCCTGAGCTGCACAGTAGGTGCTGTCCCTTCTAAGGTGAGCCTCACTCTTACCAGCACTGAGATCTCTGCTAGGGGACAAGGACACATTGCAAATAAATGAACAATCCCAATCTATCTTCTACCATATGTTATTATTTTATGAATACACATGGAGCAGAATAGTTGACGATACCAATATGAAATCAAAATACCTGTTAAACCACCAGCCAGCCTTTTCCTCTTCAGCACAGTTCCCTTCATAGTTGTCATTATCCCTGTCTCTAGTACTGAATTTCATTCCTCGATGATCAGCCCACCATTTCACATCAGGATGAAATCCACCAGTAAGGGAATCACCAGCTGTACCAGAGTATTCACCACAACTCATCTCATAAGAATGCTAGTAAAAAATGTGAAGAAAGAAAAGAAAATTAAATTCCTATATGTCTTTAGCCCTTAACATGTCAGAAAGTGAAACCACAAACAAGAACCTAGCCTGTTCCATTTGCTGCTATTTTTATGCTAAAAATGTCCTACCACTTAAACACAATGTACTTAATACTGAAAGGCTGTAGAGATGCTTAACAGGAATAAAATTTGTCATTAACCTTATGTATAAATGACTTAATAAAAACAACATTAGGGCTAGTTTGCACTATACATTAGCAAATCAGAACATCTTCTACCATTATTGTTGGTAATATCAACAAACATAGAAAAACTGCTTCTATCCATATCTGCTACACCAAATGATTCATATCCCTTACAGAAAGTGTGAAATTAATGTATCAGAGTAAACCACTTTTAGTAGGTATTTGAAAATTAGAAGCATGTGTAAGAAAGAAAATATGGTACTAAGGCTCTACACAAATCTTTTTGGAAATTAGGGAACCTGCATGTTTATTGCTTGTCTACAGAATCCACATTTTCATTAAAACCTTTAGTCATTTAATATTTTATTACCTCTTCTCCTGCAACTCTGAATCTTGCATACTGTGCAAAACGCCGTTCTCCTTCAAAATCAGTTAGATCAATTCTTAAAGTATAATTCCCTTTAAAAAAATACAAATTATTTTAGTTAAACCAGCCTATCTCACTACTTTTCAGAACTGGGCACTACAGTAGAAGATTAAAAGAAAATGTTTTTATCATTAATCTCTATCACCTCAGCATATTTTATAGGGTTTTATCTTCTTTCTTTATGCATACTAAAGCACATATTGCTATTCTTTGCCTTTATTCAGCTTAAAAAATTTTAGAATTATTCCAATACAAATTTTCAAATGTAGGAAAAAATTGTAAAAAAAGATGGCCTTACAGGTTTTACATATTAGTACGATATTTGAGGTGGTAATGAAAGCATAGTGAAAATTCATCAATAAATTTTCACCTATGAAAATTAGATTTTTATACTCTGAAAATAAAAAAAAAGTTATACTAGGATCACATCCTGGTGGCACTGATTTCCATATGATTTAGCTGGCTAAGCCAGTGGGTAAGCTTTGTATCTGCAGCATTCCACAACAAAGCAGAAGTTAGCTTACACTGAGTGACTATTAGAAAGATGGAAATAACTTTCTACTACTGGCCTCATCAACAGGACTGGACTAGAATTACTTCCATGTAATAGCCCACACAGCTAAAAAGCCCTGAAAAGGTGTTTTGGTACAGTATATTCCTGTCTCTGGACTGTTAGTGATGCTGATGGATAGAGACAATTCTTTTAAGGTAGACTCCTCTCTCCTGTTCCCTGTTTCACAGGGGCTCTCAGTATGCCAGTGGCCTAAGGACAGTTTTGAAACTTTTCTTAGAAAACATATATTAAAATGTGTTTTTTTCTGAAACTTAGAGAAATCCATGCAGACTGAAAACAGAATTCAGGATTTATGATAACAAAAAGGGGAAACAAAAAAAATGGCCTGGAAAGAGCAAAGAAACAGAAACAATAAGACTATTGTTACAATACAAATCTTACCTTGATTAGTCAAATAATGAAGATTTTTGTTTCCAAGCCAAAATTCACCATTTTTCAAAACAAAATTTCCAAAGCCTTCTTCATAGTCAGCCCAGAGCCTGAAATGGGTATAAATTATTAATTTCTCAAAAACGCACGTTTTTTTGGATGTTTTATAATACAATTTCAGATCACAGAATAACTCAAACTGGAAAGAACCTCAGGAAGCAAGCTAGTCCAGTGTCAGTCTCAAGCCAGAATCAGCCATGAGATCAGACCAGGTTGTTCAGGGCTTGTCCATTCAAATTTTGAAAACTTCCAAGGATGGAGACTGCACATTCTCTTTGGGGAACCTGCTGACTCTTTTCATGATGAAAAAGTTTCTCCTTATATCCAGTCTGAACCTCTCTTGTTTCAACTTAGGTACTTGGTTTCTTATCCTCCCACTAGACATGTTTCTGAACATTTTTACTCACAGCGCCCTCAGATTGCTTACTTTTTCTTTTTTTTTAGATTTTTACTAATTGCAGAAGACACTCTAGTCCTTTCCACATCATTAAGAATCCTTGCTCCAAGGGTTGTTAAGGCATTTGACATTGAAGTGTCCTTGTGTCAAATGCACAAGTTGTCAGAAAAAGATTAGAACAGATGTCTCACAGAAGACAGCCAGAACCAGAAGTGATATCTCATCTGGAGGCTGTCCCACAAAATAACCATTCCTTCCTTTTATCTGGGATAACAACTTACTCATACACTTCTAAAGTTCAGATTTAACTTAGCACCATCTGGTTTAATGTTTCTTCACTTTGTTTCCAGTTTTAATTACCAAATCTAGTACCTACCTATCAAAATTCTGGCTGCCATCAGAACGTCTCTGAAACACAGTCCAGCCACCTCCTTCAGACATGTCACAGAACGCAAAGAATTCTCTAGGACTCTGGATTGGTTTTATTTTATAAAATCCATTTTGCTTATGGCCTTCATTGTAGATTTCTGCACAATCTGTTCACACAACATTAATCAGACACAACATTTTTAGTCCTGTACTTACTGGCAAAATTAGAAATCAAGTCAGTAATGGTAATCAAGTCATGTTATGTAGAAGTCACATATGAACTACACTAATAAAATGAAATGTCTCTGCAAACACATTTCTTTGACTTTTGGGTAGATTTTTGTACTTGTGTTGCTCTAAAGCTTTGCTGGGCTGTAATTATTTTGATATATCTTTGAAACAATATCTTCACATAGTGAAATACTACAATTTTTGTTTCTACTTGACTAGCAAAATAATTCCTCTGCTTTAAGTGGTGTCACTTTTAATTTACAGTGGTATCATCCACATTAGAATCCTGAAAATTACATGTAACATACAGTAATCTTTGAAAACAAACACGTACTTCTATGTCTAGAAAGTTCACAGAAATGCCAGAAACAAAAGTATGGAATCTCCAGTGTTAAAAACTGAAACAATTGCAAGGCCTGATTCTCCTGTCCCTTCTACCAAATAGGTGCAAAAATATACAGAAGACTACACCCAAAAAGTGCAATGTATGTGTAAAATGATACCACTTTGGCTTGGTACCATTCACAGTCTGGTCTGCACTGCTGTTGATTAATATAATTTACAACAATAACAAAATTCAGAGCTCATGGAAATATTACAGCAATGTAATTGTATAATCTTATATTCTTTCCTCTAGGAATTAAGAAATGAAATGAGTTCTTTGTTTATATGTAATCTACCATGAGGCAGTCATGTAGAAAAGACATATAATTTTCAGCATTTCTGTTTTTCCTGGCTAAGGTAGAGCTGATTAACTTCAAGGAATTCTCTGAATTGGCTGAACTTCCAGGCCTGCTTGGAACTTTATGAACTATTATATTTCTCTTCAGTGAAAGTGTCAGTGAAGATTAGACATAGAAAATAAATACTCTATACTGAAAACAAATAGCTATGCCAGAATTTGAATAAACTGTAATAGAAAAAATTATTTAAATAACAGCTAAGTTATCTTTATAGAGAATGTGTGATTGGCTTAGAGAAAATAGCTTTTCTTGTCCATTAATTTCTTAGTAGGTCAGCAAAACACAAGCATATCTTAATTTTTAGCACGTGTATATAGTATGGAATTTCCCCATCACTATCTAACTCAAATTATTCAGCTCTGTTGATATTAAAATGCTACAGTAGTTTGAGAAAATAATACAGTATGAACAGAGAAAGGCATTTTCCAAGCTGTAAAGAAAGTGAAAAAATAATAGGGGAAAAAAATAATCAGAAACAGGAACAAGTTAGATCTGTTTTTTTAGAATAACATTGTAAAAGAATAAATTGGGGCTTATGCTAAGAAAGGACAAATACCATTCAGAGAAATGTGGTTTTAATAATCTTTTTCAGTAACAAGTGAGTCAGCCCTAATAATAAAAATAAAGTGTTCCAGAATGCTGAGTACATAAATACACAGCTAAAATTTTTATGTCAGATTTACAACTGCTTTTAATTTCATTTCAATGGTGTTCTATTATATTTGATGCCTTGGGATCAAATGTTATATATATTGGTATTTCTTCCAGCAGCATAAGCGCTACAAGCATATTGAAACAACGCTATTGAAAATAATAGTATTTAAGACTTTCTAGCACTGGACAGCTAGAAACAAACACCACCTAGAAGTCAGTCTCCTAAATTGTATTTTCAATCAAAACTATTGTTTTGGATGGTGTTTTATTTATCAAGAGTTTGGATTATGTCTTATTATATACTTCCACTGTATTTATTATAAGCCTTCCACTGTAGAAGGAGTGGATCACTACCAGAGTACTGGTGAAATCAGAAAAAAACTTTAAATCAGGATTTAAAAGCTGTGATGTCATGAGCTGAATCCAGCTCAGTGAAAATGTTATTAAAGTGAGATGCAGATGCCATTATGCCAGGCTTAGGTGTGTAAATACGGAGGTCTCAGGGACTTCATAGATTGGAACAAAGTCAGCCATTTGAATGCATGAATGTGAACTAACCCTCTTAGTTATTTTTGAGATTGTTAGAACGTCTGACATTAGTCAAACAATGGTGTTTAGAAATCTGTAAGTCCTGATTAACATTTTGTAAATGTCTATTATTGGCTTTTATCTGTTGTATTGCTGATATTTATGCTTGTTTTAAAGTTATGATTGTTAACTGATTGTTTCTTTATGCACTACTAATAAATCAGTAAACTTCTTAAATCCTGATTTGATTTCTACAATCTGACATTAGCAATTTTTCCCTGCACAGCAGGTCCAGGTAAAAGCTGAGCACTGTGTTTTAAACAAACATTCTACAATGAGTTTTTAAAACAATAACTCAATAGGCCCAATTGTGCTAAAGCATCTGGGTATCATTACAGTGAATGGAAATGAAAAGAATAGCTCCATTTCTAACCTGAATACTGTCTTTTTCCTCCCAAGTCAATGACACTGTTTTCATCTTCTCTGTCATTGTACTGAATCTCTTTCTTCTCTAAGAGCTGTATAATTTTTAACTGCTGCTGTTTTACACGATGTTCCAGAAGCCTCACCTGGCCCTGAAGTCGTATCTGCTCTTGAAAACATTTCTGTAAATCCTAGAGAGGAAAACATATCTTATTGTAAAATCAACAAATTTTATGTGATATTTAACATGTGACACAAAGAGCCAACCAACCAAACCACAAATAAAATTAAACTTGAATAAAATATTTTGGTCACAATTTCCCACAGACATTATGTTGACTTCCATCTCTGTTGCTACTTTGTTTTAAATTATTTCATATGTTACTGTGCATATATAAAACATACATATTAAGAATGCTTTGCAAAGGGACCTTCTCTTTAGTGCTACCAGCTCTAACTGCAAACATGCAATGGGGACTTTGGGGAGAAAAAAACCCTATAATACAGACCCTATCATAAGGAGGCCCCATCTCTATCATCTTCCATGCACAGAGATTTTCTACCCAGAGAAGCCTGCTACTAACATTGTGAAGGTTCTAAAGAGTTTTCAAGGAATGCAATCCACATGGACATGTTTTCAACTTCATAGCGCATTTTTTGAATGCTTTTAAGTTACACACTTCTTATGATAAGAATCCTAACCTTGCCAACATAAATATTGTTAAGTTTTAAGCTCATTTTTGGAACACTAAAATAGCCTCTAAGAAGCCCTGAATATACATGAAAATTAAAAGTTAAAACAAAAGTTAAAGTCAATGTTGACTGCGACTTTTGTACTTAATTTTGCCATGCAGAGTGGGTGAGAAATGTGGCAATTCTGACATGCTGAATGCATGCTGAGCAATAAATAATTGGTTTTAGATTAAAGACAACGGTAAAATAGTCAAAGTGAACATAACCTGATCTGGAGAACTTAAAACCATCTGTATGGTTTAAAATATATATGAAATAAATTTGATTTCAGTGTGAGGGAGAAAAGCCTTTGGAAACATGACATAGGTTTTGCATCAGTAACACTGAAATTTTATATGAGCAGACTTTAGTAGCTTGTAAAAGAGCACAATTAGCACTGTAAAGGCAAAATCAAAGGGTGACTTTCTGGAAATCTGACATGTAAGATCAAATTTGCAGTAATTCAAAATTGGTGCTACCTTATTCATAGGGGACATTATTTACATGTAGACCTGCAATATTTGCCATTCATATGGAAGAACTGATATCTCAGAACATTGCCCTATCACACCAAACTATAAAAATGTCTGCAATAGCATACTGCTGCACATAGTGACGTTCACCTAAGTGGTGTCTGCATACTTTCATTTGCATCAAGCTCAGGTTTCACCCTTTGTCCATGAACACTTCCAACAAATTCTTCCATTTGCCTGCAATATTTAGTTCAACTGAAAAATCTGATCATAAGACTGTGCAGAACAATCCTGAAGACAAATTTCTGCCTTAAGTATTACTGAAGTGTATCAGAGACTTGCTTTAATTCATACTTAACTGCAATCTAGAGTACATGGCGAAATAAAAGAATGGGGGGAAAAAATACGTATGTGGCATAACTAGGCAGTTTGTCAGTGACCTGTTTGAGAGGGAAAGGTTCAACAGCCTGTGTTTGGGCTGCCCACGTCGGGCTGTTTGGCCCGCTGTGCGCCCAGCGCTGAGCCCTTGCTGGCCCAGAAGCTGCCAGGGCACCATGGCAATGCTTGCCCACAAGGGCACAGCCTGTGGCTGTAGGGCCAGAGGCACATTTCCCAAACACCTTTTTTAGAGGGACACAGTAATAGGCCAAAAGTTCTATCTCATTTAAGAACCTTTGCTTGAAAATCTTTTTTCAGTTGTTGATAGCTATACGAGATGCTTAGCATATCATCCTTTTCTTCTAGCAAGAAACAAGAGAAGAAAATAGTTAAATAGGTGGGCATACAAAGTTGCTACGGTGGCTTAGAGGGATGTTACTTGACTGTATGCGGTGGTTAATCTGGGACATGTTGCATATTGCAAAGAAAAGATGCACTATTTATTTTGCAGCCTTTCCAGGGTGGTTGTCTCAATTGTATCTGCAGCTTCATACAAATCCTTCATGAAAGCTGACTTTTCTACTCAGTGGGAATGAATTCAGTGGGAGATTCAGAAGAGGCTTCTTTGACAGGTGACTGCAAATTGTCAGTGTGGTCCTGTGTGAATACAGAAAATTACAGAGGACTGTAGAGCTTTAGAGAGAGAGAAAGAAATGTACAGGTAGATTGAGAAAGAGTGAAAAAATTTTAAAAGTATTCAAAAAATATTTCCAGGCTCACCCTGATGAGCTAATGCTAACTGTAAAAGAAAAGCTGTGCAAAAAATCCCATGTTCCCAGTCAAACCAAATATTTATTCTAATTATACTAAGTTAAGAGTGATAAAGAAGTCACCATGCCACAGTTACCAGTTTTACTGAGAAGGCTAGCCTGTATCAGTCTTAACTCCATCCTCACAAGCTTGGAGAACATGGTGACATGGAATAGGAGGCCTGGAAATGGTGGCCCCCATAGCCAGGCCCTCATAATTTCATAGACAAGCCTTCAGGTGGGTGACCTCTGTGACAATGGCAAGATCTGAGCCACAAAGAGCTACCTTCCATTCTAGAAAGAGCAAGGGACAGGACATTTGAGGAGGGGCAGCTACAGGTGTTTCTTTCAGCTGAAAGAAATGCCTCTATCAGTTCCCCTTTCATACTGCTAAAAGCCATTCTCCTGCTGTGATTAAATTATATAGCACAAGTATAGAACTTCTTGAAAAAAATATTATCTTACCTTAGAAAAACTTGGTATCAAAATTCAGTATGACACTACTTCATATACCATAATAAAAGGTCCTTTCCTTTGAACCAAATAAACAATTCTGCAACAAGCTGTGTCTCTAAATATTATTCTTAAACTTGCATTTAAAATCTATCTTTTGTTATTGTTTACTATAAAATTATTAATTAATTCATAAAAATGAATGACTATGAGCTGATTCTCATCTGCTTTGCAGACAATACACTCGTGATGGGGTGAACAGTGATATAGCTACACTACATATAGCAATTTCCTTATTTAAAAGGTTTTAACTCTTAATGCTTAGGAGGTTTTCCTTATTTAAAAGGTTTTAACTCTTAATGCTTAGGACGTGACAGTAAATTAGAAGTGATAATCAAGACAAGACTAGCCATACTGAATAAGCATAAGAAAAAAATTGCTTGAGAAGAAACAGTTTTGAAAGTAACCTAAATATGAAAAGCACTGGTATCTGATACTTTCTCTTCTCTCCCTGACTTCAGCCTTCTCATTGATGTCTCTCTGTCAACTCCAGACAAATCCCATTAGACTTTCGCTGCTGAACAGCAAAACCACAGTTCTCATATTTGGAATTCTATGTCTATTTTTTTTAATGGGACAATCACAAGGTAACTGTAACTTCAATTGGATCAATGTGGCTTTTAGATCTTCCATTTACCAGACTGTTCTTTCAATGTGCTGCTACACGTTTTTTCACAGGATAATCCTTTAAAAACCATTGAAGTTAAACCAGTGCACAGCTGGAGTAATAAAGAAGCAAAATGTAAATTACAGTTCTCACATATTGCTATTCCATTTGTTAGATATGGACCAAAGTTAAACCATTACAATGTTGAAATACTCAACAAAATGTGGATTTTACTGTGGCTATTCCAGTGGACAGTGATGCTCACTGACTGAAACCAGACTGAACACAACCTGTTCTGTCTGTTTCAGTGAAGCAACTGTTTGCACTACACATTGAGAAGCAATTATCTAACAACTGCTGACAGCTCTGCTCTTGGACACACAATCCTACATTTAACCAGCTGCTGCAATTAATGTGCATTCACTTTCATTATTGTGTGAATTATTTAGCATCCAGTAACCTTCCATTAAAATTATTGCTACAAATTAGACTCAGAATACTTCATGAAAATACTTCATAAAAATACAAGGTTTTTACCTGTGGTGCTATTTCCTATACTTTTTAGAATATAAATTAGCTCCAAAATAACTCTATATTGAAATTAGTGTTTTAATTAGATTAAAAGGTGAAAACTTTGAGATGAAGTTCTGAATATTCCCAGTTTTTACTCAGAGGGTCAGATAAGTCCAAAATATTCTAAATGAAAAATAATAATTAAAAAATTAGTAAATGCATTTAACTGTGGTCTCTTTTTTCGTAGGCCTCCACAGAAATCAGTAATATTTTTCTCCACTGAGCAGAAGTGATTAGAGAGTCAAGTGCTTCCCATCCTGCCTCTATAAAGCTACTTATCTGAATGAAAGTTTTCCACAAGGTAATGTAAGCCATAAACAATAGTTGTAAATTCAGCAACTACTTCCACCTAGGCAATTATGAATCAAAGATTCAATCCCTTTAGGTCTCTGCTATTTAGGACCTGGATATAAAACTAGTAAGGACAGCCATGACATGCAGTGCAGTGTTGGTGAGGCTGGAAGTATTTTAAACTGTGGAGTAAGTGTGATTTTTTTAGGGTTTTTGTTGGAGAAACAGAATAGGAGAGGGTTTCGGGAGCTTGAAGTGAAGGAGCTTTGATTATTGTTCCTGAGTGTGAACTACAATGTAGTTACATGGAAACAAGTAAGAATATGAAGTAATGGATTTTGTTTGAGAAGAACATGTAGGGCAAGTGGACAAGGTGGAAAAGGATGGAAACATTCTGCATACCAAGTGTCAGTGCCCAGAAACAGCACTGCTGCAGCCACTGCTTTAGGAGTTCCTGTGCTTTGCTTTTCTGTAAGTATGCTGCTCAAAACTACAGGTGTTATTCTCAGTTAGCATTATGCCTGAATGGTAGTATAACCATCTTGTATGCCTTCTGTACAATGTGCCTCCATGATATCTGTTTTAGGAAATATATATTGCCTCCTCTTTCACTTGAGATGCAGTCACAAACTGACTGGATTTCTTTCTTCTGTGCCATTGCCTAGTGATTTATCTTCCATTGTAAATTTATGCATTTGTTTCCTTTTTCCTATTGGAAACTTGTCCCCAGTACACACCATTTGAAGATATTTCCTCGTTCTTTCATTTCTTGATGAATTCTGATATTTTCCATCAAAGGTTCTACCACTGTGTGTAGATACTGTGAACACTATGGAGGGGAGCATTGTGAGCACTAGAGAGGATAAGGTATGCAGTATTTAGAAGAAACTCTGCAGAAATATTTAGAACTTACAGAGCTGCCAATGACATCCATCAAGCTAGCTGCAAGGACAAAATCAATCATTATCAAAATCTTCATTTTGGAAGCTGTGAGGTAGAGGAACAAAGGAAACACTAGTTAACTTAAACATTAAAACTAAAATTTACACTTGACATCTTAAATCTTATTAAAAAATAATCTATTTAACCTAGAATTATTTTCTTGCAAATTGTAAATATAGCGTGCATGCAGGATTCATCACAAATGTCTAAAATAGTCTGACAAAATACAGATCCAAAAGCCAGTAAAATAACAATTTAACCTTTTAGGCCACTTTGTATTAGAGCTCTCCATGTATTTTAGGACAGCTATTCAAGATTCAAAAGCACATATTTTATTTTCAAGAGAAAAGCAGAAACATTTTAAGCAAGCTGAAAAACAGGGAAATATTCCTTGTTGGACCTTTAAATTTGTGAGAAAGGTCCATGTCATATACAAGTAATTAAAATCTGAATTGGGCTAGTTATCCTTGGTGTAATGATTTGTGCAGATTTTGTGCACCAGGAGAGGATCAAGATAATTTTGCTGTCATAAAGTAATTTGGGGGAAAAATCAAAAACAGTTATCAGCTTTTATTCTAATGGTGACAAGAATGGCATCTTTAAACTGACAGCTATGCATACTTTGCACTGTATGACCCATAGCATTTTAAACCCCATTTTTTCATATGAAAATTATTTTATAGGCCAAACCAATCACCACTGTATCTCACTGCCTTGCAAACATTAGCTGATAGAACTTCAAAATCATTTTGTAAGACAGACGTGTGCTTTTCACAGAGGAGAAACCAAGGCCTCCTATCAGTAAAATATTTACAAAGATTATACATAAACTATTCTGAATTAATTAGTTAAACTTCTGCAAGTTATCAACTGAGGTGGTTTTTTTTCTTTGTAACTACCAATATTTTCATTTAGCATTGTTAACACCTAATTAAAACAGAATACGTGTCTACTCTGCTTTTCCTACCATCAAGTTATTAAGGAAAAGATCTCCATGATCATTGAGTTGAGCCATTAACTTAATATTGGCAGGTCCACCACTAAAGCCTGTCCCTAAGCACCACATTTACATTTTTTGAATGCTTCCAGGAATGAGACATGTTTAAAGCATTTGTGGTTAGACAACGTGTAAAACTTCTAATAGAGGTCAATGATTCAATACCAGCATGTGTTTATTGAAACACCAACTTTATGAAAATTTCCACTCATGTCTCTACAGGAATTAATATAAAATATGAGTGGAACTTTGGCAGACTGTGTTTTTTACAGTACAAAGATAAGCAAGGTGTTTATGAGAAGTATGTTTTTAAGTTTGTGCAAAATTGAACAAGTCCAACTATATTTTCACCAATATCTGAAAACTTCATGCAAGACCAGAAATTACAGCCCAGACAAATCTCAGATTTCAACACTTACCTATAAAATACTTAGGATGCTTTTTAAAATTACAGCTAGTAAAATTGCATTAGTAACTATAGCTATTACAATCACTTCTGTTTTGAAAGCAGCTGTTGCCATCTGTTGGGTGGCACTGTCTGTGACAGGAGTGACCAAAGAGTAGATAAACTATCTGGACAGCCTGCAAATGATCTGTCTCTGCTAACTGCTGTCCTGAATCCTTGCATACTTTAAATATGTTTTCTAAGAGAGAAGGGACTCTGTTTTCTTCACTGGAAGATTCATATTTCATATACTCTACTTCATCCCTGTTATTTTAATTATGAAACCACAGTATCTTCCCTCACATTAGTCTTAGTATTTGAACTGTTCTATGATGATTTCACTGACTGTGAATGTCTGAATACCACAATCAATCTTAAAAAAGCCCCAATCTTAAATGGATTGACAACAGTATTCTTATTTTTTTTTTAAAGACTGTCACATAAATCTTGGATATTGTTCAGAGAAATTTATGTTAGTAAAAAAAAAGCAAAAAACAACAGAACACTGTGAGGTACAATCAAGACAGGTAAGTCCCTCACAGCATGTATGAGCTGCTATGAGCAAGCTGCACAAGAAGAGGGAATAACTGAGGAGTGGAGTGTGTGCAGTTGGTTTAGTTTGTTATCTTCAGATGAAGTCACCTTTCTATTTAAGGATGCCTCTTTCTATAGAATGTTCCTCTTGTGCAAACCTTCATAAGAGCTGCCACTTGGGAGACAACTTAGCATGTCAGCTTTAGTGCTGAACTAAAACATGCTCAAAAGACATAGCAAAATATAATAATGGTCTCATAAATTTCTGAATTTGACAATTTAAATAAATTGGTGAAGATATTTTAATCCTGGAGTTTCATTTTTAAGAAAGCAAGCTGGACAGTAAACTCAAGATGGAGTATTGATCCTGTAGCCACTCACAATGTAAGCTCGCTATGGATGTAAGACAAGAGGCTCATAAAGAGGGAGAAAGTGAGGCTTCCATTTGGCAAATCTACCAGTCACAAACAGGGAACACTGAAACAGAGAGGACACAGGGTAAAAAAACGCACAGAGGGACCTCTAGTAGGATAGGGAAAACCAAAATCTTTATACTGTGGTCCTCCATAGAAAGGGAGAACGTAAAAAGGAAGAGACCTGAAAACTCAAGTTCTGAAAGCAAATGGGTGACTTAAAAGCATTTCTCTGCTTCTGTCACTAGCCAGCAGATAGACCCAGATGAGTCAGAGGACAATCACCAGTGCTAGTCCCAGACCTCATACCTTTAAGCCAGTTTCTCAGCAGGCATAAACTCTTTAACTCAAAAAACCTGCAAAAAATTACAAGTTTTAATCAGTCACAGAAGAACCTGAAGAGTTAACAACTGTTGAGAGACTTCCAAGACTAGTTTTATAACACCTGTGTTGATTCAACAAAAAGAAAAAAAAAAAAACAAAAAACCAGAAATTTGTACAGGGGATATCCCCTTCCAGGAAAATCTTAATCTCAGACACCAGACATGTGGATTAATTATCACACATCATATGCTAGAGTGAGAAAAACTTGGTCTTATATTTTCAAGTTGAAACACAAGCCCCTTAACAGTTAGCTGAAAAAAAATCACTTTCTGTTTTAAACAAATTGAGTTCAAGTGCAACTCTTGTGAAACCTTGACATTTTATCCCTGGGGTCACTCATTACTATTCCAAGATTACACCTGGAATATGCATTTTAGGCAGTATTTTTTTTCCAAAGCTATGGAATCAAAATTCTAGAAAGACGTCTTTTTTTCTTCTCTGTGCGTAGGCTTTCTTTAAAGGATACACACAGAGTCAATCCTATATTCAAATTTCTCCTGAATCTGATGTTTCTTCCAAGTCTTTAAATAACAAATTACTGAATAAATTTGATTACATCAAAGAAGTTCTGTACTGTGAAAATTTTGGACCATTAGAATGTTCTTATGTTTTTTGAATTTAAGAGACAGCAAACTAGATGGAATACAGATGCCTGTTTCTTTCTGTTGGCACAGCGTCAATAAGACTTGCATTGCTAATAAATACAATAATAGTAAGAGATAATCTGCCAAAAGGATAGAAAATAACTGGAAATTTTTTTGTTTGCTTTCTTAAAATTCAAATTATTAAACTCATGCACAGATTTTGCTTTGTTTAAATTTGGTGCAGTTACAAATATGCCCTGTTTTCCTCATCTGAAAAATAATTAATTATTTTATTTACTTTTAGGTTCTAAAATCAGCCTTGTTCATATAGCCCGTAATAATACAAATTTAGAAATTGCAGATTAAAATAGTGGGTTTATTAACTACCTAGAAATGCAGGAAAATACCTAGATCCTGGTAAAATATCCGTACCTCTTTATCAATACTACACCACTTATATGACCTTCAAAAAACAAATTACTTTAAAACCATAACCATAGAAATTAGACATACATCTTCCTTCTTCCCTCATAGGTACCCTAAATGTTTACCTTTAACTTCTGGACAGAACTCAAAGTAGTTAAATCTTCTTAAACTGATGCAAATAATTCCAGAGCCCTTCCCAAGCTGCGATTGTTTTTGCTATTAAATTCTGCAGAGTGGAGGCTTACATCTACTATGAGTCACTGGACTGGAATGCTGCTGAGAAGTTGCAGTTATCAAGACTAAATTGCAACATAAGAAGATGACAGTTATTCTGCGCCTAACACAACACTTCTGAAACAAAAATATACCAAAAATAACACAGGATCATCTATTCCCTTTCACTCTTGTGGTTCAAGGAATTGCTCTCTGTATCATACTCAGCTTTATACTCCAGTCCTTTCCATAGTCACAGAACAAATCTCAGGCTTCAGAGGTACATAAAGAAAGTAACAGATTCAGTGGATTTAAGGAAAAAACAATATTCACTCAGACTAGAAGTGACATGTCAGAAGTGTAACAAAAAAAGAAATATACTAAATAAAACCTAACCCAAAGTAACAAACATAGTACAGATAAAACTGAAGGGATCAAGAAAAAAGTACCAAAAAATCTTGTCTGATGTATTTTTTAGTCAAGGCACTGAGAAGTATAGCATCTCAGTGACTTCGTCAGACAAAATAATTTTCTAGACAAGCTTTTTAGAGCCAGATGAATACATCAAAGAATGTTTTAAAATACAATCTGAGTATTTGCCCTTCTTCTATGCTGGCTCTTTCCAAAGAGTTCAGTAAATGAGTATGCTTAAAGGAATGTGCTGGAAAAAAAGAAGTCTTAAGGAAATACTGAATAGCAATAAAATGAGCTTAACATTCAACAATCTAATCATAGAATGCCCTGGGTTGGAATGGACCATAAAGGTTACCTAGTTCCAAACCCCCTGCTGTGGGCAGGGACACTCTCCACTAAACCAGGTTGCTCAAAACCCCATTCAGCCTGGCCTCAAACACTCCCATGGATGGGGCATCTACAATTTCTCTGTTCCACCACCCTCACAGTAAAGAATTTCTTTTTAATATCTAATCGAAACTTACTCTCTCTCTGTCTAAAGTCCTCCCCCCTCATTCTGTCACTACACGCCCTTGTAAGTGGTCTCTCTCCAACTTTTTTCAGAATCACACAATGTTCTAAGTTGGAAGGGACCCACAAGGATCATCAAGTCCAGCTCTTAAGTGAATGGCCCATATGGGGATCAAACCTGCAACCATGGCTTTATTAGCACCCACACTCAGTCCAACTGAGCTCATCTCAGGGCCTTGTATTGCCCTTCACGTACATCCTATTGAAGACTAATACTTGTTGCAAACTTCCTCAGAATAATTTCTGGTGCACTATTTGGAATCTGGTTGCCTGGCAGTATTTCTCTTTACTCTTACATTACATCCACTAATTAAATTCATATTCTGAATTTCAAATCTTTATTAATTACTCCTGAGGAACCTACAGTAAGCAACATTCAAAAATTCAAAATCATTCAGCAAATAATTTTTACTGAGAATCTTACTATGACTAATGACTGTTTCAAAGAGGGACATACCTGTTCATAGTCTGACTCCTAACCAATAGTTACTCAGTGGGTGGGCTCTGAATTTCAAAAGTAGAAAAAAGGCATGGCATTTTACAGTTGGATTTTTTAACAATAAATAAATTAAATTAAATTAAGAAAATAAAGTCAACATTTTATTGTGGGTCATAAGTAGATTGCCCATCACTTGAGGGCTTTAAACAAAGACTAGATGGCTAAAATACATGACTATGGTTCAGTTAAACAAGATTTATATGCAGTGTCAAGTCAGAGATCTATTCAAGAAGTCTATATGCTACCCATCATTAGAATGGTCTTGTAAAAATAAACATACTAAATGCAAGACCTTCAAATGGATGTCATAAAAGCACAAAAGGAAGAGAGAAATGTCTTTTTAGACCTGTTGGAATACATTCAATACTGAAAACTGACAAATGTTCATGAGAGACAGGTGGAGATGGTTGACTTGAAACATTTCAGGCTCCTGTGTGGGGAAAGGGGCAAACCAAGTCTTGCCCTGGCAAGGCAACACTCCGCTCCACACACCCCATCCCTGGGGCTGTATCCCAGCCCCCACAGGGGCTGCCAATCCCTGGCACACCAGAGGCCATGCTCCACACCCTGCCCCTGGAGCCCCTAACCCAGCTCCTGAGTGGCTACTAGACCAGAATCCCACCTGAGAGAAGGGCCCAGGAAAGCCAAAATGTACCTAAGCCAGAGCACAAGGCATGTGTACTGTCTGACCCTACTTCCCTTGGGTTTTGATCAGCTGAAACACTGCTGGAACCAGGAGTAGTAGCTATATTTGCATCTCTTCTCCCTTTTGCTTTCTTCTCTAATTCCCTCTTCTCAAAGTTTGAGTAACTTAAAATCGGGTGGGTCGGCATTTGCTTGGTTGAATGGGCTTAGAGAGGGCTAAGTTATTGCTTTGTGAAATGCTTTATGTTGAATGAATGTTGTTTTCACCTTTTGCCAAAGTTCCCTGATTTTCTGAAGTTTGACAGTAAAGTTTCTGTTGTTTTGACCTCTGGAAGAATAGCCTGCTGATATTTCTGGCATACATCTGACTCAGGGTACATGAAAGAATCTTTGTCCCTTTTAAGAAATTCACTGAGTGAGATCTGAGGCTCTATAATGTCAGAAACTTTAATGTGGCCAGTAAATACTGGATGTTCCCACAGATATTCAGATTTGATGCTCTTTGAAGAGTTTGCACAGAAGTGAAGGAAAGCATTGGATCATTAATAACCCTTCTATCATTTTGTCATAGAGTATATATAAAGGATAAAATGCTGTTTTTCACTTCTACTAAATCAAGATGTTTAGACTTCCTCCAAGAAAAGTAAGAACATTTAGATGTATTACATCCACTGTATACCTTTTTTTTGATGTTTACAAGAAAAAGCTAGCACAAGAAATCAGTGGTCTTTTTTTCCATTATATTAGCACTTGCAGCTGAGTACCTCTCCAGGTATTTTAATCTGACAAAAGTTTAACAATTTAGGGCAATCCCAGACATGGATACCAGCTGGTGATGGGTGGATTGAGAGCAGATCTTAAGAGATGGGCTTAGTGGATGAAAAACTAAGTATGAGCCAGCAACATGTGCTTGCAGCCCAGAATACAAATTTAATCCCAAACTGCATCAAGAGACACATAGCCAGAAGGTCAGGCGAGCTGATTCTGCCTCTCTACTCCACTCTCATAATAACACTTCATCTGGAGTACTGCCTCCAGCTCATAGGCATCCAGGAGAGGAAAGACATGGCCCTGTTGGAGCAAACCCAAAGGAGGCCATAAAGATGATCAGAGGGCTGGAGTATCTCTTTTACAAAGACAGGATGAGAGAGATGGGGTCATTCAGCTTGGAGAAAAGGAGGATCCAGGGGGATTTCATTACAGCCTTCCAGTACCTAAAGGGAGCTTACAAGAAGGTTGGAGAGAATCTTTTCTCAAGGGCATGCACTAATAGGAAAGGGGTAAGGGCTTTAAGTTGAATAAAGAACAGGCTTAGATTAGATATTAGAAAGAAATTCTTTACTGTGAGGGTGGCCAGACACTGCAACAGGCTGCCCAGAGAAGCTGTGAATGCTTCATCCCTAGAAGTGTTCAAGACCGGGTTGGATGTGGCTTTGAACAACCTGGTCTGGTGGAAGGTGTTCCTGCCTATGGAAGAGAGGTTGGAAGTAGATGATCTTTAAAGTCCCTTCCAAGACAAATCATTTGATGATTCCATGACTGTAAAATCAGCAAATGCAAGATAATGTATTCATTATATGATTCTTCATCATTCAGACTCAAAAGGATTTGCAAGCATACAATAAGCTTTAATAATACAAGGAACCATAAATTCTTCCCTTTTGAGTTGTTACACAGGTGTTAAAAATGAGAAAAAAGTATACCTTTATAAATTATTTGTATGATTTTTATTCGGGAATATTTTAAATCACCTTCAGCTGTCATTGTAGAAATATGGAAGGATCAAAGATTGTACAACCACAACATGGTAATTGTGTTTGTCAAAATATACGTCTATCTGTTATAAATCAATTTGTTTATGCTCTTCTCTGCATTGTTTTCATTTGTGTAATGCTAAGGGCAAAATAGAGAATATGTAATGTATTTCATTCTAGGATTGGCTGAGATTATGTATTTGAAAATGTGCATCCAACACTGTACATCCACCATAATGAAATGGTCTTTTACATATGCTGAACTGTTACAATAATAAATGGAAAATTTGAAATGGAATACAATGCTTAGTTTCATAACTTAGATGCTAGGTTTTTTGGTTTTTTTTTTACTGAGGGGTAAAAGCAAGTAAACAAACAAACAAAACAACCCCAAAACCTATCCTGACCAGCTCTATCAAAATCATGATATCTGAGTAAACTTAACTTTGGGTGTTTTTGACTGCGAAACCAGCACATTATGAAAGAGTAATGATGTGGGTACTCCCATACCAATATTTTGTTTCTGAAACAGAACAAAGCTTAAATAATAGATAAGCCAAACTCAGCGTTATGACTAAAAACCTCTGCAGGTTAATGTTTTTAAAGGCAGCCTTCTTTCCAAGAGTGTGTATTTTTTAATAGAAAAAAAAGCTTCACGATATTTTAAACTCCTTTGATTTTTAGCATGCTGTCTTCAAAATGCTTGACACAATCCTAATAAAAAGCAGGGGTAGAAATAAGTTGCACCAAAAAGACAGCAATCCATCTATAAACTTATGAAGATTTTGCCGTATTTATATATTCACCAAACATGTTGCACATAGTGACTAGGGCCTATTACTGTAACCTGTGTATGTGTTCTCTAAAGTATGCGATCTCTAAAAGTTACATAATCACATGATCAATTTGAAATATTACATCAATAAATGCAATTCCCTAATGAGACCAAGAGATAAGCAGAAAAGAACTTCATACCTATTCTGAAGAAACAGAATGAAGGCACCTTATTTTCTGACGTATGTATAAAATATACAAAAATAAATTCCATTTTAAAAATAATTTACCTCATTTTTATGCAGTTTTAAGAAACAGGTGCATAATTCAGTGATTTCATAATCTGTCATTTCACATATATAATACAGAAATCAGCAACATATCATTATCATGAATAATAGGACCAGTAAATCCAACATATTTAGACATTATTTTATCGCACACCAAAAATTGGGGGAAAAATCCCCAATTCTTATTAGAAATATAAAATAAGCAACTCCTCCCATCTTTTTCAATAGGCAGTAGCAAAGGCAGTGTAACTAGTATAGATACATAGGAAGACATCACAGAGTTGGAGACCTAACAAACATCTAGATCTGTACACCTCTTGGCAGAATATGGAAAAAAAAACAGTGGACTCAAGAGAAAGCCCAGAGTGATTCTAAAAAAAAAAATTATCACAGCAAGTTCCATTGCTGGTGTTTGTCTTCTATTCATAACCCTCAAAATATTAACAAATATGAATTAAACTATGTTGTGAGGAAATGTATCTGGCATGACCTGCTCAAGATCTTAGTGTGAGTGCCAAGAAAAGAACATGGCCCATAATCTTCTGCCTTATTTAGAAGAACAGCTTACATATCCTGCCTTCTCCTGCCTTCTTTACACAGGAAGCTTCCTGCTGGCCTCAGTTTTCCTTTTGCCATCTTCAAAGACATCCTTCTCCTATATTCTACTTTTTGAAAAGTATGGAATGTCTTTGGAAAGGTGCACCAACTAATCCCTCTTCCTTGGTATTGATCAATTTAGTGTTGTTGTCCATCTGTACCAGCCCTAATCAACAGCAGAATTGGAACCACATAGCACCAAATCTCTATCACCAGAAAAAGAAAGGAACCAGGAAAGTAATTAAATTACTAATGCGACAGAAAGATTTAGATTAGAAAGTTATTAAAAATCTTTCAAAATTACTCTAGTTTAAATCCTTGCATATATATATAGGCATGTGTGTATATAGTCATTGGACATGCAAGGCCATCATACTGGTTACTTCTATACTTGCAAAACCAGTATCACAAAAGCAAGTATCTATTTCAAAAGCATTATTGCCATAGGATAAAATGCAGAACATCATAAAATTAATCAAATCTGTGTAGCTGCAGTGAAACTCCTTATAAAAACTTTTTTTGTTAGAAGTCAGCACAATTGACTATGAACAAAAGGCCACAGAATTATTTGGAATTTTTTCTTTTTGTGGATTGGATGTTCGCTAGCAAAAAGCTTAGTGGCTGTAAAATGACCCACAACTTCAGCAGATTTCTTTCCACTTAAAGAAATATAAACACATATGAAAAAAATATTAGGTGGCTTTGAAGAATTCACTGTAGCATGAATATGCTAACTATTTTAATGCTGGTAAGTCTTCAATGTAACTGAAGCCACACAGTGTAGAGAAAGCACTTAGTTATGAATATACAGGAGTGACTGATATCAGATAAACTGCAGATTGCCAGCTACAAAGCAAAAAAATAGGATGAATCTACAACCTTTTCCTCTTAGAATTTTAATTTGCAAATGAGAATTCTTGGTTCTGATTACTTCTCTGTGTGTGGTGGGGTTACTTATTTCTTTCATATTCTTGTTCTTTGAATCAATTCAGAAATAAAAATTTATGTGGTATTCTTAAACTGTATCATAATTTTATCTTTTTCCTGTTCACTTTTTAATTTACTTATCTGTTCAGTGTAGCACATATTTATGTCATGACTCCAGAAATCTAAATAATGTGGAAGTGACTAGGCAATATCCTTGTATAAAACAACCACCCAAAATATTGTGAATTAAAGGCTGTTCCTACTCACTTTTCTGAAGAGTCTGCAGATATACCTGGTTAAGTCAAATCTATCATTTCAGAACAACTGAAGTTTTTTGTTTCTTCTTGGACTATCTTTTTTGGCCAAGGAATAAACTGAAGATGCTAACGGACTACAAATAGGAAAAAAAGAAAGATTAGACAATGTAATTAAGAGTACGATATATAAAATATAATGTTGAATTCAACAGCATAGAGAGACATCTGGATTAAACCCCATATTTGTACGGTGCTTGTAAAATTTTATTTGATTTCTAAAGAGTGAAATAATACTCATAATCTTGCCAACTTCTGTGCTCTATGGACCTCTTTTAACATAGTTTTTAAAACAGATTTCAATGGAGTCTGACTTCAAAGAGGACAATGAGAAAAATGTGGTCTTAGGTATTCTAGGCAGGGCAGCATTGGTGATCCCGATGTGTGCTGGTTGTGTGAAATAAGTGTGTTTAATAAAACAAATGTCTTGTGGGTCCATCCATCACTTTATCACTTGGTCTGACTCCAGTCACTAATATTTTCTAGAATGTAATACCTGGAGTGCATATAACAGCAAATGTTACAGATTGGTGAGATAATAGCAGCACCAAGAGGATTACTTCCTGCACTCTTAAGGATGTGGAAAATGTTTACAACGGGGATCCTGTCCATTCTTATCCAAGATTTTTCCTGGGATCTGACTAAGTCAGCTAATACCTATCTTCCAATTATTCCTCTTTCCTTTATTGCTTCTGATGACTGTTTTTCTTCAGTGGATCATCAAAAATGGTTTTCTTTTTGTCCTAGTTTCTTCACTAGTATTAAACTGGTGAATCTTGCCCAGCTTACAGCTTGGCTTTGTGGTCTTAAATGCCTATGCCTCTCCCCTGCTTAGCTTCTTATCAGACCTCATAGAGATAAGTGGACACTTCATCTTTCTATACAAATAAACTTGAAACTCTTTGCCTTAAAAGACTTTTTCCAATCTAAAGATATGCAAAGAAATAAAAAATACGTTTAGTATAGTAGCTTGGTAGTCTGTGTGTATACATATTATGGTAGGCTGATCATTTTTGGACAGTTTAAATTTTGCAGCAAAAACCTCTTTGTTACAAAATCAGGGAAAAAACTGACAACTACTGCTTGAACCAAATGCACAATTAATTACTATATCTGTTTCAGGGGCTTTCAAATCTCTCTCCCCAGATTCTTCTCACATCTCCTCTGTCTCAATAAAACATTAATCTTTCACTTCTTCCTGTCTCCAGTCCGTCCATGCCTGTATTTTGCTTTCTTTCACTTTGGAATGATAAAGAGAAATTAACAGGATACAGCCAAAAGCTGTGTAAGAAAAATATAATTATGTCTCTGACATGGCTTTCAATCCTAATTAAATTGGGCTATCTCAAAGATAATCTATTCAGTTTCTGTGGGGATGCACTCATTAACATGAAGCTGCAGGAAGAGCTTTTAACAGAGATCTTTGTAGGGGGGTTTAGTTGTTGTCTGTTTAGAGGGTCATTAGCATTGATGTAGCATTTCCCTCCCCCCCTCCCCAAAATATATTTATTTTATTTAATTAAAAAGACATTCTTTAAGTAATATGAGTTTTGCCTCATAATCATTCCCAAATCCTGAGATGTTATTTTACAGCAGTAGTGGAGAACCACCTACTGGAAATCATGCATCTTGCAGTGCAATCCACTATTCCTTCATGCCTGTTCGTATCTTTTTGAATTCTCCATCCCAAATGAAAAATGGCTCTGAGGAACCATTCTAAAATAAATAAACAAACAAAAAGAAAAGAAAACACATTAACAAGTTTGCAGCCAATTCCAGAATAGGGGAAGAAAATAAGAAGAGAAAAAATCATCCTCCAAATGTCAAGCAAGAATAAGAGTAATGATGCTGTAAGCTCATACTGTGCAAAGGAAAACACGCAGTTATGACATATAAGGGACTATACTAAAATACTAAAATACTCCATTGTTACTGAAACATACTACAGTCAATTTGTTTTTTTTTTCCCCTTGACAGAGTATTTTTTATGTAAGTTTGTTTGGTTGGGTTTTTTCCTGCAGGAAACAATAGGAATGAGGAAGCTGTATTTTAAGAATAAGGCATAGCAAAAAATAAATTGTAGTCAGTGTACTAAGGGTAGTATTTTCTCTTGAGTTCTCCTTCCACCTGCCATGCTATGGGAGATTTGTCACTGAGACAACAGAAAGCATCTTGTCAACTGCAACATTGCCAATACTGTGATGACTATCCAGACATGATACCCAAGTTCAGAAAAACAGGACATTAGTTAAAAGTATAATAAAAATGCCAATAAACTAACTTCTTTATTAGCTGCAGAATTGCAGTAGAGATTGATACTATATATTCATCACAGAGAGCTTCTATCAAACTGTTGTAGATTGTTTTCAAAGTAATTTCATTTGCGGCTATGCAGTCAAGTAGCTCATGGTAGAAATGGGAGAAAGATTCTGCTCTAACAGACTGTCTTAGGCTCATCTCTTTCACTCACTCAGTATTGTCCAGAACTTTGGTATGGGGGAATGTGCTGGAGATAACAAAATTACTTTTATTGAAACATCTTTATTTTGATGCTTTTCCAATTATTTAGTTCCTTTTCTAGATTACAGACAGATTAATGGATCATTGAAAAGGATTCATGTATCTTTTTTTTTTTCTTTAGCAAAATACATTAGTATAAGTCCTAATATGGGAGACATGAGGACTAACTACATTCCCATGTTGCACCAGTAGTAAGTTTCTCTAACAGGATCAGTTATGAGGCCTATGTGAATGCTAAATGCTTTTGCTTTAGAAACTCAGCGTAATGGAAATGCTGAAAATGCTGGGGGTTTTCACAAGGGACCATCCCCTCCAAATGAAGGTCATATATGTGATACCAGCTTCACTGAAATAGAAATCCTGAGCGTGTCATCCAAGCCCAGTCCCCTGAAGGACTAACAGCTTCCTTGTGAGGGAAGAGGAGGGCCAGGCACTGATCTCTTCCCCGTGGTGACAGTCACAGGGCCTGAAGCTGCATCCGGAGAGGTTTAGGTTGGACATTAGGAAAAGTGTTTTATCCAGAGGGCGGCTGGGCACTGGAACAGGCTCCCCAAGGTAGTGGCCACAGCATAAAGCCTGACCGAGCCTAAGAAGTGTTTGCAAATCACTCTCGGGCACATCGTGTGACTCTTGGCGTGTCCTCTGCAGGGCCAGAGTTGGATCTTAGAGTCGCTTCCTACTCAGCATATTCTGCATTTCTTTTTAACTTCAGTTAAATACCAAGTACAGCACACAAGCTTTTCATGCACAACTATCATTTTTTTAAATGCCAAACTCTCTATTTATTTTTTCCCCCCAAAGGAAAGTATAAAGAACCTAGATGCGTAAACTCCATGCCACAAATTAAGGAGCGAAACACGCAGAAAGCTGACAATAACAGAGTAGTCGACACTGCTCCAAAGGAGGGCAAGAGCTGATCCTCGTCCACGCTTAGGGTTTCGACACGATTTTACTCGTCTTCCCTCAGCCAAAAGCATTTACAGAGTTCATCGCCGTTTTCCTATCTTATTTTGTAAGAAAAACACACTGGGCGATTCCCCGCCGGCCTCACAACAACGCTGGACGCGCCCCAGTCCCGTCATGGGGCGGGGGCGTGCCCTGAGTGGAAAACTACCATTCCCAGGAGGCACCGCCGCCGGCCCTGGGGGCGCCGCGCCCCCCGCACAATGCACCTTGGGAGTTGGAGTTTCCTCGCCCACCGCTCCTCTCCCGCCCGCCCCGGCGGTTGCGCGGGGGATCCTCGGGCGCTCCGCGGTCCAGGTTGGGCGGGGCGCGCGCAGTGCGGAAGGGCATGGGCGGGCGGAGGTTACCAGGTAACGGTGAGTGTGTCTGTCTGTCCGTCTGTGTCTGTATCCCTCCGCCAGGAACCGCCCCCCGCGCTCCCGGCGTAGTGGCGGCCAAGATGGCGGCGGTGGCTGAGGCAGGAGCGTCGTGAGCGCCTCCGCCAGCCCTGTCCCGCCGCGTCGGACGAAGCGAGGCCGCGCCGCTCCTCCGCTGCTCGAAAGCGAAACGTTCGCCCGGGCAGCCCGGGCCCCGCGAGTGGCGGCCGGCGGTGGAGGAGGAGCCAGGCCGGGTGACCTCCCCTCCGGCGCGGGGTGAGCCGCCTTCTCCTGCCCCTCGCGCGGCGCGCTGCCCCTTCCCCGTCCCTGTTCCCTGGTGGTGGCGGGGCCGCGCTGGTGTGGCGGGCCAGGGCGGCGGCCCGCGAGGGTCGGGACGAGGAGCGGGCAGTGGACTAAGGAAGCAGGTGCGGGGCGGCGGGGAAACCGTGCGGTAGCAGCGGGCTGTGCGGGCCGCGCCCCTCGCACAGGGCAGGGCGCGTTATCCGCTCTCCAAGGAGACGCGGCCGCGTTCGCGGCAGTGGAGGCGCCTTGAGCAGAGCCCGCCTACCCACGCACCCCGCGGCGCCCGGGCTTTGGCGCCGGGAGCGAGCGGGATCTCTGCCCGCCGCCGGCGGGCCGGGAGCGCCTCGCCCGCCTCAGGCAGCGAGCGGTGAGGCCGGCAGAGCCGCCGGGCCATCGCCCGCTCCGCCGGCCCCGCTGGCGGCGAGACCCGCCGGGCCTGCCCTCGGCGCCTGCCGTTGGGATCGGAACAGATCGGGACGGCAGAGCCTGCCGGCGCTGGGGAGGCCCCGGCGCTGGAAGCTGGAGTGCCGGACACACCGCCCATAGCCAGGGTGTGTGAGTGTGCGGCTGGTGTGAGCGCTATCCGGTGCGCCAGGAGAGGATCTGCTCTGTTGACTGCTCCTGTGTGATGATACTGTATGGTTTGCTTTTAAGGAGTTAATGCCCAGTGAGGAGCGCACGTCTTAAAAAGAAATATTTGGCCCCATTTTCAGCCTTCGTGGTGCTATGATGACTTTTTGCGACTTTCTGTTTTCCGTTTATTTTTTTTTAATTGTCAAAAGTTTTCTCTCTGCAGTATTAGGTGCTCTAGAGAGCTCGTGCATTCACATGAATGCTATGGGAAAAAATTCTCAAGAGCATCTTTACTGTAGAAAAAAGCCTTTTGAAGTACATACCTTTGTTTTGCTCGTGTGTTAAGTAGTGTTTCTTCTGTGCAACTACATATTGCTGATACACGGGCAGGATGTTTTGACTCTAATCTTACATGTTTTGCCTATAATTCTGCATATTATCTGAAGTTATTATTACTGTAGAAAGTATAGTTTAGAGTCTTCTTTTTTTCTCAAATCCCTGGTAAAGTTTGTAAGGCAGTAGCCACACGCTCAAAGCTTTTGTACAGTTCCTATGACTTGCAAGAACCTGAAATTAGCAATAGGTTGCTGTAGATAGATGGACAGGTAGATAATGGGCAGATAGCAAAGTTTTTAGAAGAGGATTTTTTTGCAGAAATGGCTGGTAAAATTAAAACAAAGAAAAAATGCGTATTGGTGAAATGTGTATGTGGAGGTGGAAAGCACAGCTTCATGTGAAAGAAGAAAAAACCTAGCTGAACTGCTGTGTTCTTGAACTGAGTTAAAGATCAGAGCTCTCTGATCTTAAACTCGCTTGATTATAGTTCATTTGAAGGTATCAAAGACTATAATAGGGACGTTTAGAAGCTTTCTTTTTGGTAGGGGGACAGTTCTGTTAGAACACTTTAAAATCTGCTGGAAGTAATGAACATACTGTTATTTTTGAGCCGTGTTTATCAGGGTGTGTTGGTGTATGCTGGGTCTCCTTGTTCAAGAGTCCTGTTATTCAGAATATTCCATCTGGGGCAGATGGAATTTACTTCAGAGGTAATGTGTCTCCTACAGCAAAGATAGTTGAGAACAGGTTTTGTGAAAGTTTTAAAATAAATAAATGTTGAGTAGTTACTTGTATTTTGTAAAAAGGAATATTGCCACTTCTTTTTACAGTAGAAGGTAGGGAAAAACTACTTTTGCTGTGGTTTTAATAGAATTATATAACATGATGATGAGGAAACGGCTTACAGAATGGAACTGTAAACCCAGATGGCCTCTAATCCTCCTCATGCTCGGTGACATAGGTCAGGATACAGTGCCTGTTGAAATGTTGGGTCTTAGGCATCTACAGAGCTGAGCAGTTTATCTGTAACTGGAGAGTTTGTTAAAATCGTGGCTGCTTTTAAACTGATAACTATGCATTTGCTTTGAATGCTTGTAAGTTTTAGCATGAGCTTCCCTGCAAACTTTTTATAGCATGTACCCTCTGGTTGCATGGCCTAGTGGGCACTTCTGTTGGGATGAAGAAGGGAGTATGAGTTCTTGTGCGGGGACAGAAGGGCAGAGTTCCCAAAGCAGCAGGCACTTACAGCTGTTCTGCGAGTGTTGTGATCGGGGTTGTGAGATGCAGAAGCGGAATGACTCCGAACTGCATCACCGTGACCTAGGCTGGCACGCTGCCGAGTGAGATGTGGTTATGGTGTAAGGGCCATGACTGGTAGATCCCATTTCCTTTATGATTTGGTAGTTGTCTGTGTTTGCATAGGAATTTGTGAGTGTGCCTCTTGAGAGGGCTGTACTGTGTGATTTTGATGGAATCCTATGCCAAAGCAAGACGGGTGTACTAGGACAGCTTTTAAACTTAGTTCAAAATTAATCTGTTTTCCTTTCTGGAACTGATATTAAAAAAAAACAACAAACTTTTAAAATACTTCCTTATCTTTAGTTTTGGGTGATTTCTTCACATGCACTCTGTGAAAATTAGTAGTCGATAGTTGCAGTAAAATGTTGAGAAAGTAGTTCGTATCAACTTCTATATTTTTATTTTTTCAGTTAAGCTTAGGGTTATGTCCTAACATTGTGGTGGAAATGAGCTGGAAAAAGTAAATCTCTGCAAGACTGCTTTTCTTCTGTATCTGTTACAGTTTTTTCATAGGTAAATTTTGTAGCTTTCTGCAGTGGAATTGTGCCAGCAGCACTTAGCAAATACAGTTATGTGTTCTTTACCTTTTGGAATAGGTTAATCTAATTTTACTCTCATAAAGGAATACTTTTTCTGATCTTTCAGCTTTAACAATTTTTTTTTTAGTTCTAATGTGAAAACAAGAAGTGAAAATGAAAACTTTGAACATTTAAAGTTGCTTTATATTGCACAGAGTGACCCTGATGAAGAGCAGCTAAGCTCTATGAAACCCACATTATTTTGTTTGGTTTTGGTAGAAACTGTAATGTAAGCGGCAGGTCATTCACTGCTTAAATAGCTTAATGAGTGGTAATAAAAGTAAAAATCCTTTTACTGATGTCTGTTTTCCTTGTATTTTTTCAAGTGTGTCATTCAGTACTCTGTTTTCAGTATCTCAGTATGAAAATGAATGTGGAAGTTTGACATCCTAGGTCTCCAAAGTCATTTATTGTATCAAATAGACATAGCCCTGGGCCTGAAAGTGTAGGCTTTACGAATTATGAAACGGTCTTTCTGAGCACTGTATAATTTGTTTTAAAGTGGGGACAATTGAAAGCCTCAAAAACAAAAACAAAACAAAAAAAAACCCCAAAACCCCAAACTAAAAAACCCCAACTTTCTTTCATAGATCAGAGGTTAAAAAGCCCCAGACCCACACCTACTGTTTGTTTATTTTTTAATGCCAGTTTCTGTGTTCTTCTCATTGATACTTTTCTAGTAACAGAGCATAGTAAATGGGGAGTTTCGTTTCCTAAACAGCTTTGTGTTTTCATCTTATAATGAATATGTAGTTGTCTTCTCAGATCATGAATCTTTAAAATTTTCTATGTAAACTGATTTTAATACACACATTTCTTTCAACTCCTTCTTATAGATAGCTTTTATTGATCACTTGTCATGGCAGCAGGAGGTGGTCCCTTTGAAGAAGGCATGAATGATCAAGATTTGCCCAGCTGGAGCAATGAGAGCCTTGACGACCGGCTGAACAACACGGTAAAATTCTTCTTTTTGTTGCCATTTGATGCTGTACATTAGAATTACCAGCTAGATTCTGTTAGTGGCAGGTAACAGTGCAAACCCCTCAGCCTTGTCATGCATGGCCTTGCATCCAGTGCAGCTTCACCTGGAAAACCTGAGGTAATGTAAGCAAGCAATGGGTATAATTCATAGATTGTGGGGTCTGAGAGGTATTTATGGCAAGTGTTTTGGGTAAATAAAGTAGCTAGACACGAAAGCATTGTAGGTGACATGAAAGTGAAAGCTATAATTTAAAACGTTCTGAACTCCTGAAAGTAAAAGAGTCCCCAGCAAACAAGAAAAATACAACTTGAGCTTCTTTTGAAGTTAATTTAATGCATTTAGGATGAAATGGATTTTAAATTTCCTGACAAGCTATTTTTAATTATGCAGTGGAGAAAATTTTATTTTGTAAGGTGACATTTCCTCTAGAAAACTTAGAGCTTATTTCAATGTGGCTTGCTATTTTTACTTCTAAAATGGAAGTAAACTCTCTCACAGAATGCAAACATTTGCTTTTAGTCTGTGTGGAAAACAAATATGATTTTTTTTCTCTCTCCTTCCCCTTAAGGACTGGGGAGGTCAACAGAAAAAAGCAAACAGGTCTTCAGAGAAAAACAAGAAAAAGCTTAGCGGGGAAGGGGAAACAAGACTTACTAATGACATATCTCCAGAATCTTCACCTGGAATGGAACGACGGAAGACCAGAACTTCTCATAGCTTTCCTCATGCTCGATACATGACTCAGATGTCTGTTCCAGAGCAGGCTGAGTTAGAAAGGCTTAAACAAAGAATAAACTTCAGTGATCTGGATCAGGTTTGTGTGAATACTAGCTTCCACTAGAAATGTGACTCCGAAATGTATTCAGTTATCTTAATAAAGATAAATAATGACAGATGAATAAAGAATCCTTTCATAAGTGATCAAGGTAAAAAAAAAAAAAACAGACTTGCAGACACCATGACAACCAAATCAAAATTCTGGTTTTGAACTTTCAGAAAATAAGGGAAAGTTCAGGACTATGGCTTTCCTCTGTTTGTGTGATAGCTGTCTTCACTTTCTTGCTCTCAGCCATTAACAAATTCCTGTGTCCTGAGAGCAGTATTTCTTACTCATCATACTTGTATGCTACCTGAAAATAGCTGTTACCTTATTTTCATAAAGTCTGTTCTCAAACTGCCAGTTAGTGATCCTGAACATCCTTACCCTTGTGGATTAAGCAGAGGAGTATCATTAAAAGCTGCTCCTCAGTAGAGCAGAGAATTTTATGGCACAAATTCTTGAGCTGTAACTACTTTTTTGGAAATACAGCACATTCATCCTTCCCTTGTCCAAAGCTAAGGAAAAATATGAGGGATTGATTCTTTAGGAACAAGGCATAAATTTGTGCTAACAATTTCACAACAGAGGCTAGTTCATCTTTACCAAAGGTTGTTGCTAACTTCTTTGGTTATGATGGTTCTTTCCAGTGAGATTCATTGTGTTGACTTACAGTAAAGGCTGCGCATAACTTCCTCCTCAAACGTATGTTAGGGCAACATGTTGCTATTCACAAGGTTTTAAAGAAAAGCTGAAGTTCTGAGGTATTATGTTCTGCACAGGAATATATATTACTCTTTTATTACTGTTCTTCTCTCAAATGTACCTGGAGAAGTGGAATGCCTTTTGGTACAGTAAAGGTCAAGGTCACAGGAAAAATGTGGAACTAAATTCTGAGAAACTACAAAATGTTTTTGCTTCTCATTGTTCTGGGAGGATGCATTTGCTTTCTGAAGACTTTATGGCAAAAAATTATTGGCACTGTCTTCAGCTAACTTTTCGTGAGTTGGTGACTGATTAAGTAACTTTAAAATCAGTCTAATAATACTGTAAAGTAGTAATACAAGCAGGGAAACTAAGCAGTGTTGAGAACATATTGGATAAAAAATAAAGCAATTGTTCTTTCTTTTGTCTGTATATAGAGAAGCATTGGAAGCGATTCTCAAGGCAGGGCAACGGCTGCTAATAACAAACGTCAACTTAATGAAAACAAAAAACCATTCAACTTCCTGTCACTACAGATTAACACTAACAAAAGCAAAGATGCTGCCTCAGGTTCCCAAAAAAAGGAAGGTGAGGTATCAGCGCAACGTAAAGAGTTGTTTGGAGCTGCTCTAAGCAAGGATTTCTTGCAAAATTGTCAAGCGTCTGCTCACGAAGATGGAAGGGGAGAACAAGCAATGGATAGTAGCCAGGTATTTATACAGACTATAAAGTCTACAAATATTGACTCTTAATCTTCAGTGCTGCTTTCTAAATTTCTTCAAAGTAAAAATCTTTATTGGAAATATTTAACTTCCTACTCTTTTGAAAATGTGAAACCAAACTTAATCATCTACTCTTATTTAGAAATCTGCTTGTTGGTAACAGAAGTAATGACTTTCATTTTAGAGGTTGGTTCCCTTTTACGTGGCTGCAGAAAGTGCTCTCACAGTTGACCGTCACTATGTTGATGAGCTCAGTTGTGTTTTAGCCTGTGTTGACCAGAAGCCCTGAGCTTCAGCCTTGCAACTTCCTGCATGCATAAATCTATCCTTATAAAGGCTATTGACGTTTAACCACTTGTGGAAGAGTGCTTGGAGGAGTGAAAGTACTAACCTGTCCCCCTTTCATTACTCCTTTGCTGTTGCTATCACTGTGTCTTGTGCATTGAATACATTGTAGTTGTAGCTGAATGCATTCAGTAACTTCAGTGTCTTTGCAGATTGTGAGCAGACTAGTTCAGATTCGCGACTATATTGCTAAGGCCAGCTCCATGCGGGATGATCTTGTAGAGAAAAATGAAAGATCGGCCAATGTTGAGCGTTTATCACACCTTATAGATGACCTTAAAGAGCAGGAGAAATCCTATCTGAAATTTTTGCAAAAGATGCTTGTAAGTTTGAGAACATAATATGTTTGTTTCTGCACTGTAAGCTTTTTTTAGGAGTTGACAGTTTATGTTTTGATGGTGCTGCTGAGGGTGTTGATTTTCGTGTGTAGTGCCTTCCATAATTAATTTTTGCTGCCTCCTTATATAGCTTTTGATTTGTGCCAATGAAATATTTCAGGCTAGAGAAAATGAGGAGGATGATGTTCGGACTGTAGATTCAGCTGTGGGATCTGGTTCTGTAGGTGAGAGCACATCGCTAAACATTGATGTGCAGTCTGAGGCTTCAGATACCACGGTAAGCTGACTTTTAGCAATTAAGGTAGAAATGAGGGCTTTTTTTTTGTTTTTTCATGGGTCTTGTGATAGTGTGGTAATCTGCAGTTCAATTTAAAAATAGCAAATCCCCAAGCACTCCATTCAGGAGGTGTCCATGCATTTGTGGATTTATTTTTTTAATACGAGAAAAAAAGTAATGATTCTGTCACAACAACAATCTGAAGAATCTTTTAAATCTTTATTCCTTCTTCAAAGAACTACAATGAAGAATTAAATGTATACTTTGGCAGAGAATTCATTCACTTGGTGTAGGAAGAAATACCTTTTTATACAATTTTTCATCTCTTAAGTTCCTGTTAGTGGGGAAAAATATTGGGTGTTGGGTGAGGGGAGGGTTAGAAATGTATCATTAGTGGGCCGTTGTCCAAGCATCTTTCTAGTGATAAGACAGAAGTATTGACCTGGCACAGGAGTTTCTCTCATTTCTTGGAAAGATGGGGCACCTCTTCAGAAAATGTGTTCTGAATTTAGTGCTGAGATAAACAGTCCAATCTTCCTTTCTATTTATAAAAGCTTTTTTTTTTTTTTAAACAAGGTAAACATATCTTGTAGTAGATACAAAAGCATTTTAATAACTTAAGGTTTCTGTCTTCTGTTCTATTACACTGAAGAAAAGTACTAGAGAGCAGGTGTTCTTTCTGGCCAGTTAGAACACTGAATGTCCTATGGATAAAGAGAATTTACCTGCTTGGAAATAAAACAGTTAAAACATTAAGAAGCTTTTGTACTTATTTGTGGCTTTATAAGAACCCTTTCTGTCTCTGTAAGGAAATAAAATGATAGACATGGAAGATGCACTTTTAACTTAAAAAAAAATAAATTTGGAAAATGCAGAAAGAGACAGGTATGTTTTTTAAGAAGTGTCCATGTAAACTTGCAGTTGTCTCAGTATTTGCAAAATTTGTGCTTAAGTTTTTTGTTTGGCTCTTAATTTTCCATCTAAGCTCTCTTTACGTGCAGCTTGAATATTTTACGTGCAGAGTGCATACTTCTGGTCATATAATGTTGATTGGTACATGAAGCTTTATTGTTGTGCAAATTCTAAGAATGACTAAAATTGTCTTCACTCTGTAGTAGATGTTATTAGATATTAGTTTTCATTATTTGACAAGATAAAGTGGGTAGATTTGTAACTTAAAAATGCATGCTAAGTTGGAGCAGATTTTCAAAATCTAACATACTAAACTATTCAATATAGGAGGTATCTTTTAGTTTGAGTTGTCGGCCCCGCATTGAGGACAATCTAGGGAATTCAGCTGCTCGAGAACAGGTTACAGACATTGATGTTACACCAAGCCCTAAAGGGAAAAGTGAGAGAGCTGCTCTGAATGACAGGGAAATCTGGCCTTGTGGGATTAATAGCCACAATCATGGATTGCTTTCAAAGGTACACTTCAAAATGTTACTTTAGCCTCAAATAGGCTTTATACAGGCTAGTCTTCCCCATCCCCCAACTCCCTTATTAATTGCTTCAAATGTACTTGTTACAGTGAATGTTCTGACTGGATTGCTTATCTGTATCCAGCTGTCTTTTCACAAATTAGTCGTCTTTGCATAGAATATTTTTTTCTTTGAATAGAAATGTTTCACAACTTTGTCTTCTGAATTGTTAGGGTTGAAAGTTAGCATTGATGTAACTGTACAGCAGGTTTTATGATTTTATGTAGATCATCCTTCTAAGTTTTGTTGTTCCTTTATTGGGAAAACATATTGTAAATGTGACTTTCAGACACTTGTCATGGTTACACTAATAGTCTGCCAATGCACATTTAAACTAATACCAAAAACAGAAAACTAATTAGAAATTAGTAGCCTTAACTGTTCCACAAGTGTTTTTCTGTAGCTGTTGATACAAACATTTGGTTGGAAGGAGGAAAACTTTCAAGGGGCGCAGTGTCTAAAGCATTTTTTTTACCCATTATGAGCTTGTCTATATGGTTGTCCTTCCTGTGATTTAATTTTTAAAAAGTCTTTAATTCAATCATTTTTTCCCCCAAAAATAAAAGACTTAAATGTTTTGTCAAGCTTACTAGTCTAAATGTAGAACTAAGTTTGAAAAATTTGTTAATGCAATTTTCATGAACTCAAGCAAATCTGGTACATTAGATAAAGCCTGGATTATTTAATAGGTGAGTGAGGCTGAGACATATACCCTTGTTCCCTTTCTTCCCCTTGTTCTTTCCTGTGTTGATTTCAGTGTGTGATCTATTTTGACTCTAATCTGCTGTTTATATGAAAGGTGGGAGTTAAACAGCAATCATCAGTGTTAGTTGTGGTGCATCTTTTAGTGGCACTTTGACGAGTTTAGAATTCTGGGTGCTTTCAGCTTTCTCTGCTGGAAAGTTGAGCATTCATTCGTAGCATTCATTAGTACCCAGAACTAGTTAGTAAGATGCCTGCTTCTATTCTGACATTTGATGCAGAGTATTTGGACTGAATTTTCTACTTTAAAAACTTAATATTATATGGATAGAAAATTATGCTTTCAAGTTAATAGTGTTCTTTGTAAATGCTTGTTTTTTCCATTTTTTCGTTTGCAAAGTGCAATAACGCAACTTCAGACAGGATGAGGATCTTAACTGTGGATGTCTCATTAAAATACCTAATTTGAGTAGAAGTTTTGATGCAAATCTCCAGCTCCTAATTAGCATTGGATGAGGAAAATAACTGAGTTTTAATATATTTTAACTGATCAGCATGCTTTCATTCTTTCAGAACTATTTCAGAATATTGTTTGAAAACCATGTAGACCGGGTTCTATGCATGTTTTTGTTATGAAATTGATTTACCCAAACCTGGCGTATTCTAGTATCAATGCCATAAATACAGCACACTGAACTTAACGCCTTATAGGTTAGAAATGAGATACTGCCCAAAACATTATTCTGAAAATTTTAGAGATTTTAGGCCAGTAAATCAATTGACATCTTGTGTTTTGTGTTTTATATAGCTCCATGATGCAATCCTTACCTTGCTTACCTTTAGCAGTCTTAAAGGTTAATACCCTCTGTTATGATTTAAAAGACAGAGGGAGGCTTTGGTTAGTCTTTGGGTCACATTAGGGCAGCTGTCTGGCTTTGTAAAGAAAAAGAAAACTTAAACCCTCAGGAGCTATAAGCATGTCTTGGTGGTACAGGTTTCTTCCTGTTGGATGTCTGAGGGTTTTTTTTAAACAAAACTGTCAGAAAGGTGGAGCTGTTTCCTTTTTACTTTTTTCCATTAACCAGGCTTTTAATTTATATGCAAGTTATTCTTGTTTTGAAACTTCTTTTACTAATTCTCAACAGATAAACAGTTGTAGTTATGGTAATGTTGCTCCATCTCTTGCAGGCCAGAGATCCTCAACAGGAAGCTAAAGAAGAGTTGGAGAACTTGAAAAAACAGCATGATTTATTGAAAAGGATGCTACAACAGCAAGAGGAATTAAAGGCTCTTCAAGGAAGACAGGCAGCTCTTCTTGCTTTGCAGCATAAAGCAGAGCAAGCCATTGCTGTCTTGGATGATTCTGGTATGTGGGGTGATGATGTCTCTTATATCATGTTAGCATGCTGACTGAATGATTAAAGCTGGAATTGTGAAATACACATTAAAAAGACTTTTTTTTATTGCAAAGCTTCTGTTTCTGAAGAGTTGACAATGTAACATTATAAAATTACTTGTAAAAACCCAGAGCTGATTACTGTGGTTTACCTGTAAAATCCTAAAAGCATGGGTTTTTCTCCTAAGAATTGGTCTACTCAATGTTAAGATTCAAATTCAACTTATGGCAAAATAAATGTTTCCAAAATTTGAAAACAGTGAAAATTTACTATATGTGTAATGAAGTCATAATCTCTGGGGAAAATAAATAATATTTGTGTTTGACTTTCTTATGAGCTGTTGGTTTGTATTTGGAGGGAAATAGGAGGAATCATTTGGGTATTTCAACTGCCACTTGCATATTTAGTATTGTTTGAATATGAACTTTTAGGCAAAGGCAAAAAGCTTTCTTTTAAATTTATTTCTCTCATAAAGATTCTTGAAGAACTAATTCCAGGACTTCATTTGCGGATGTAAATATTGCAACTCTACACCAATATGAAAGCTTGGTGTCCTGTTAATTTATTATTTTGAGAAAGTGAAATTACCTGCACTGTTGTTAGTTTAGCTATATTAAATAATTGCATTTTTATTTCTAATAAGTTTCTATCAGCCTTAGACAAATTGGTTGTTTTCATTTTGCTCTGGCATTTTTAGCAAAACACAGAGTAAGCCTAAAGTCCTTTTTTTATGGTCCTTTACAAAGCAGCTCTGAGTTGTCTTGTTAGTATTTTTGTAGCATAAGTCATCTTTCAAGAGTAAGGCTGGTGGAAAGGACACAAAATTAAAAATACGTGCTGTGTTTTTAGAGGGTCAGTATATTGATGTTGCTAAACCACACATTTTATTTTAAATAGCCTTTATTTCATCGCTGTGGAAAAATATTTATATTTTCCCCTTTTTCTGTATGCCCAGTTGTAACAGAAACGACAGGTAGTGTTTCAGGAGTGAGTCTTACATCAGAGCTGAATGAAGAATTGAATGACTTAATTCAACGCTTTCACAACCAACTTCATGATTCTCAGGTTAGTCCTGAGATTGTACTGTATAGATTTTGCGATTATCAGTTTTATTTTCTATTTAACAATGCAGTTCAGTGTTTGTCTTGCTCCTTTGTATTTCTTAGTGAAGTTACCAGAGTTTCCCCCAAACTTGAAAACTCAGTAAACTTGAAAATTCTTAAGGGTTATTAGCTGACGGATCTATGCCTTGTGTCTCATGGGTTTCCATGAAAGTCTAGAGAAGTAGTTTCTTTATTGCAATTTAATTATTAACTCAGTATATTATTGGGATGTCATTAGAGTGTTTTCAGGATATTTCCCTTTATAATATTTTTTGGTTTGGTGTTGATTCTGGAGTTGCGTATAGAAGGTCCATAAGAAAGCTTTTTGTTTCTTACATTTCTTACAATTTAATTACCTTTTTTAGTAGTACTTTAAATAAAATGGAATTACTCTTTTTAGACACAGTCTGTGCCTGACAATAGAAGGCAAGCAGAAAGCCTTTCACTTACCAGAGAGATTTCACAAAGCAGAAACTCTTCAATGTCTGAACACCAGTCAGATGAGAAGGCACAGCTTTTTAACAAGATGCGAATGTTACAGGGTAAAAAGCAAAAGATGGACAAACTATTAGGAGAACTTCATACACTTCGTGACCAGCATCTAAATAACTCTTCCTGTAAGTCAGTATGGGCAGAACTGTGTCTTTTTCGTGAATGCCATGTTTTTAATCTGTGTGTTTTGTAACGTAGACTTTCAGATTGTAATTGGTCAATGTAATGCTGGTGATAAAAAAACTGCTGGGGCAATATTATTGTAAATGGTTTTTAATGCTGTGTAAGTTTCTGTCTTAACAAAAAACACTACAAGTAATGATGATGAGTGTGTTAGCACTTTTGTTTATAGCACAGAAGTTGACTAATGTGAGGATGTGATGAGTTTTTTCTTCAAGGCTTGTCTGTGACACATCTGGCTCGTGAAAAAAAGAGCCATATGAACTTGAGCTTTGTGTGATTTTATCACAGTATGTCTGCATTTGTGTACTCAGCACTTCATGTGTTAGTAGCCTTATGGCAATATGGTTTTGCTCCCTCTCTGTCAAAAGGCTTTCATATGCACTCATGGCAGGGACTTCAATCACAGGCCATTCTAGAGGGCTTTACCTGTCTGACTGGACTAGAGCTTTGGCCTTTTGCTTTTAATGGCTTTGTGCTCTGCTTATTGATGCAGACCTGTCCACTTGCTGCTCTCGCTCTGTTTCTAACAATGCATTTGTACTGGTGGCTGGAAACTTCTGAGGGGTGATGGCAGCATATTCTGGTTAGCATTGAGAAATGAGGCCTTGAAGTATGCACTTGGAGAAAGACATGCTGATTTAATAGTTATGTTACAGTACCCCAATTTTTCTGTATATCTTTGCATATAATATGAACATATTCAGATATGATTTCATGTAGCTGGAAGAAGGAAACATCCAGTTCATTGTACAGCAAATGGAGAGAAGAACTTAGCAGAGGTGAAAAATTTGCTAGGATTTTTCTTTTGATCAAAATTCTAAAATGTTAAATTTTTATAAAAAAGCAATGTAGCCCTAAGTAAACCCTTGAAAAAACTCTATGGGCAGATTCACAGCATGAAAGCTTCTACTTCTGACATTTGATAAAGCTAAAAGGGAATAAGTGGAATCTTGTTTACAAAAGCCACCTTATTGCTCACTGCCTATTGACATTGCGTGCAATGAAACTTAAGAAAAAAGCTTTTTTTTCCTGAGGAAAGAAGTTAACTGCTGTTTTGCCTATTGATAATGTTTTCTGTTGTTATTTTAATATAATTCAGTTAAGCAGATTCCTTATTACGAATTGTTCACATAAGCTGCATTTCTTTTCTGTAGTTTTTCCTGCTTCAGGTTCTCCTCAAAGGAGCATTGATCAAAGAAGTACAACTTCAGCTGCTTCTGGTCCTGTAGGCATAGTAACTGTTGTCAATGGTGAACCAAACAGTCTGGCATCTGCTCCCTATCCTCCTGATTCCCTGGTTTCTCAAAATGAGAGTGAAGAGGATGAAAATCTAAATCCAACAGAAAAACTTCAGTAAAAGTTCTTTAATTTTTTTCAGCGTTTGCTTTAGTAATTTGGAGAGGGTTTTTTTCTAATAAGTTTTGTGTTAAGTAACTATTTCCATTTTTTGATCTACCTAATTTAGTATTGCAGATTACTTAGTAAACAGTCTAATACAGTAGAATGAATTCAGAGCTTCAAGTGTAAAGTTCTTATAGCTTGGAAACTGTCAGTAAACTCTTAAGAACTTTAGAGTATATATATTCTTTTTAACTCTACACTGATTAGCATAATACAGCAAAACAGATTAAATACTCTTTTTTTTTCCTCCTCAGGAAGCTAAATGAGGTTCGTAAGAGACTGAATGAGTTACGTGAGTTAGTTCACTACTATGAGCAGACATCTGATATGATGACAGATGCTGTGAATGAAAACACTAAGGAGGAGGAAGAAACAGAAGAATCAGAAAGTGATTCTGAACATGAGGATCCGCAGCCTGTTACAAATATTAGGTTGTTGTATTTTTTGTTATCCAAAGTCTTTGTAGCTGAGTTGTTGCTTCAGGAAACCCGCAATACTTTATTTGAGTCAACCAGAAGTAACTTAAATCTGTGCTTATTGCATTTAAAAAAATTCCAGATTTTTTAATTTGAGGTAACTGTTACATGGATGTTTAATAATTATCTAATCCTTAAGAAAAAAGATTTATATTAGTATGAACATTTAGAAAATCACTGTTAGACTTCAGAAATCTGTAATTCCTTTGAGTTTAAGTACTGAATTATGTGTATGGAATTTCACTAGAAGATTACAGTCTTAGACTAGAGAATTGGAGAAAAAACCCTTCAGTTTACAGCTGTAGTCTGGCACCTGGATGCGTTGAAGATCTTCACCTGGTAGAAATGAACAGTCACTTAGCTATGCATCATGTAAAGCTTTTATAATGTAGACATATACCTAATGTGTTGTTGCAGATCTAGCAGGGGATAATTTAAAGCTGTTTGATTGTTTTTAAAAAAGTAATCTGTTGGAGAGATGAATATAGAAAACTCCCAATGTCTGGATGGATTTTATATGGGGTTGGGGTTTGTTTGTTTGGGGGTTTTGTTGGGTTTTTTTTAGGGGGAGGGGTCAGAACACCTATTCGTAAAAAAGCCAGGTAGAAAAAGACTAAAGTAAAATTGTATCCATACCAGTTTTTAAAAAGTTAACATGAGTAATTTATTTCACCCTAGAAACCCTCAAGGAATCAGTAGTTGGAGTGAAATAAATAGCAACTCAAATGTACAGTGTGGAACTAATAACAGAGATGGAAGACATCTTAATACAGACTGTGAAATAAACAACCGATCTGCTGCTAATATAAGGACTCTAAAAATGTCTTCTGCGTTAGGTATGTTCTAAAATCTTCCAATAATTTTACTTCTTAGTGCAAATAACTCTGATAGCTGCACAGAGTTTGGTAGATCCTTGTTTGATGAGTAGAATATTCAAGAACCTTATCATTAAGCTAATATTTTTCTAATGTCCAGTAATTACAGTGGACTTCAGAAGTTCAGTAATGTGTCTTTAGTATTGTTTTGTTTCCTCCTCTCCCTGTTTCCAGACTGTCATAACAGGGAGAATGACAAACACCTTGATCTACCCCAAGGTGAACATGATGAAGTGGAAGAAGATCGAGTTAGTGACGATTCTATGTCTAGTCACAGAAGCAGCCTGGGTGATGTGGCTGGAGATGCTGAGTTTGAGCAGAAGATCAATAGGCTTATAGCTGCAAAACAGAAGCTCAGACAGTTACAAAACCTTGCTGCTATGGTGCAGGTATGTTATAAATATAAATTTGTGCACAAAAATTTAGCATTCATGGTGTCATGTTATTTGTACCTTTCGATAGGGAAAAATTGCAGCAGTGGCTAAGGCTTTCATATTTTCAATTTGAGAACTGAAAATGCAGAAATTATGAAAAAATAAAAGCAGAATAGAAAACCAGTAGGACTTTCTCCAAAATATTTTAGATTTAGTTTTCAGGAGTAGTTTTGTTACTAATTGTAGTTGTTAATAATAATATTTAACTTCACGACTGCAGTGAATCAGCAGTCTTGTTCACTTCAGTCTCCTTCTGTTCCTCCTTGTTCTTTCTTTATATGTTTGTATGTTTCTGTCCACTGAGTCACAGGCAAGTGGTTTATGCTTCCAGAATGAGACAAATTATTTGCATTTAGAGTGGAAGTTTCAGTAGTTGAGGTTGAGATAAATAACTTTAAATTCTCTCATTAACTCAATTTATGTTAAAGTCATGATGCCATGGTTATAATGACTTCTCAGTTCTTGGTTTGTACTGAAGATAAAGCTATTCAGACTGATTAGTTTTGAAAAAAATAGACCAGACAAACTATATATGTTACATTTTTTTTTGTATCAACTTGAAAATAGTCTATCATGATGCCATGGTTATAATGACTTCTCAGTTCTTGGTTTGTACTAAAGATAAAGCTATTCAGACTGATGAGTTTTGAAAAAATCAGACCAGACAAACTAGATATGTTACATTTTTTTTTTATCAACTTGAAAATAGTCTGATTACCTTTCTGACATCCTTTTAGGATGATGATCCAGAACCTCAAGGAGCAATTGCAAATGCATCTAATATTGGTGACTTTTTGGGTGAGGTGGAAGAGACGAAGCAACAACCAAACAATGTCCGAACGAGTTCCAACAAGTTAAAAAAAGATGTGCGACTGAATGAAAAAGCAAGGTAAGCCTTTGTCAGGTGGTAGAGCTATGCTTTAGGCAACTTCTTGCCAAGTAACACGTGGTTAACTTATTTACACAGAGAGAAGTTCTATGAAGCTAAACTTCAGCAGCAGCAACGGGAGCTTAAGCAGTTACAAGAAGAAAGAAGAAAATTGTTTGAGATCCAGGAAAAAATTCAAGTGTTACAGAAAGCTTGTCCTGACCTTCAAGTAGGTAGAATGTCTTTCTTTGCTGTCTTAAGGTGTTGAGCAGAGAAACATAAAATATCTTGCTTACCATTTTTTCCCTATGAAAATTGGAAAGAGCTTAAAATTGGTAATACTTGTGTACTGTAAACAGGTGGATTTTTAAACCTAGAGTTCTGCTTATGTCATTCACTTTTCAATGGTTCTTGTTCAGTGGTTGGTGTGTTTTGATTTTGCTGTAGTTTGTCTTCAAAAGCCTTGATAGAGTCTTCAAAGATACAGAACCTTCTGTCTTATTTTTAGCCTGAAATTTTTCTGTCTATACTGGTCAGTCACTGCTTCTTTACTTCCCTTAGCAGTCATTTGCTGGTATTTTGGAATGATGCTGTATTGTCTAAGCATGATCAACGCTGTTGCATTTTAACTTCACAGGGCTTTACTGTTTTTCATGGTCTTTGAAGATTAACTTCTTTCTGTGACTGTGAAATGAGCAGTAAATTAACAATACTGTTTATCTAGAACATAATAATACATAAATTAAGCTTTGTTGATTCCTAGGTGAGTTTTGAAATAAATATTTAGCCTTGATTCAAAAATCCTTTTCCCATGATACTGACTTTCTAGCCTCATAAAGCCTTAACTGTGTTGGGTTTTAACTGCAGGTAAGTTTTAGAAATTGTTATATTCTATTTTGCCATTTTGCTTTCTCTTTCAGTTGTCCACTGGCCTGGGTAACTGCCCAGCAAATAGACAGACTTCACAAGCAACATCAACTCCAGCCATGAATGAGTGTAACACAGCTGGCAGGCCTTTATTTGAGTGTGATGAATCTGTACCAGTAGGCAATGAGGTATTTCATACTTGATATGCAGTGACTTAAAAAGGGTTTAGAAAGAAGTTACAGGTTGCTTGGATGCATTTTAAGTAGCTGGCCTGGAGAGTGGAGTAGTAGCTATTTTAACAAAGCATGTATAACTTCTTTATTTTGTTTCTGGAAAGAAGGAAATACGCACTTGAACTGGCAAGACATTTTCCCCCAAATATAGCAGTTGTACTAAATATTAATGTGAAAGTTGAATTAATTTTGAATTTTTACCATGAACATTGGATATTGTATACTGTAGGCAGGTCATCCTTCGAGAAAATGATGAAAGTATTTGTTGAAACCTGATTTATCTTTGTGTCTTTCTTCACCTTTTCCCCTGAAATTGTCTTTGATATTGATCTAGATATTACTTATTCTTTCCTGAAATTATGCTAGCATTGTATTCTAAGTCTTCCATTTTACTGCAAGCAGTTGTGGTCTGAGATGAGAAGACATGAGATTTTAAGAGAAGAATTGCGACAGAGAAGAAAGCAGCTTGAAGCTTTAATGGCTGAAGATCAGAGAAGGAGAGAGCTCGCAGAAACAATATCTGCTGTTGCTGCATCTGTTAAAAGTGAAGGGTCAGAAGCTCAGTGTACTCCACAGCAGAGCAGGACTGAAAAGTAAGAGCACAAGTTATTCTGTATTCATCAAATGGGTGCTTCCATTGTTTAGTAGGATGTCAGTGTTGAGGGCACTTTCTTGTGTTCATCTGACCATTGAATGTGATGATTTAACAGAGCAGGAAATTTAATTTCTTGGCTTGTGAAGTGATTGTTATTTAGCAACTTGCCAGTTTTATGGGTTTTCCCAGCATATTTAGTCTCTTCTGTTCTACCAGTGGGGAAAAAAAATCACCTAAGAATCAGAGTAGTTTTTTTTCATATTTACCCATTTTATAGCATAGTAAAGTAATACATTTCCAATACAGACAGTAATTTAATTTATCTGTCCCAGTATTAGAAGCAGAATGCAATTTTGCACTGGTGAGAATCACAGAATCAACTTGGTTGGAAAAAACCTTGAAGATTGAGTCCAACCTATGGCCAGATACCACCTTCCCAACATGGCACTGAGTCCCACATCCAGTTTTGTGCCACATTCTTAAATGCCTCCAGGGACAGTGACTCAGCCACTTCCCTGGACAGCCCACTCCAATGCCCAGTCAATCACTGATGTCCAGCCTAAGCCCTCCCTGACTCAGCTTAAGATTGTCCTCATGTCCTGTCACTGGTTGCCTTGGAGATGAGGCTGACCCCCCACCTGGCTGCACCCTCCTATCAGGCAGTTGTAAAGAGCAATGTGATCTCCCCTAAAACTCCTCCAGGCTAAATAACCCCAGCTCCCTCAGCCACTTCTTATAGAACTTGTGTTCCACTCTCTTCACCAGCCTTGTTGCCCTTCTCTGGAGTTGCTCCAGCATCTCAAAGTCCTTCCTAAATTGAGGGGCCCGGAACTGGACACAGCACTCAAGGTGCAGCCTAAGTTGTGCCAAGTACAGGGGAAGAATGACCTCCCTGATCTTGATGGCCACACTATTCCTGATACGGGCAAGGTTGCTAATGGCCTTCTTGGCCATGTGGGCACACTACCGGCTCATGTTCAGAACAGTGCAGTTCTTTTTGGTGCAGCTTGATTAATTGCAGATAGACTTGCAATTGTCAGCAGATTGTTTTAATAATTCGTCATAAAATTGAAAAAAAAATGCTCTTTTTCCAAACACCCCTTTTCTCCCTGATCCTGCAATGTTCACTAGGACAATGGCTACCTGGGGAGGTTCTACCCAGTGTGGCCTAGAGGAAGAAAATGGAGATGAAGATGGTTATCTCTCTGATGGAGTTGGTCAGGCAGAAGAAGAGGAAGAAGATGCGTCAAGTTTGAATGACAGTTTCTCTGTTTATCCCAATAACAACATACCAGAAAATGCCTATTTCGTTAAAGGAAACAAAGATAGGTTAGTAGCATTATTTGTTGATCTGATGCTTGTCTGAGTGTATTTGGAAGAGGTTGGAAGAAGCATTGCATTTACTACATGGCATCCTCACAGCAAAGCAAAATTTCTTTCTGCTTGTTAGGGAGTTGTGTGTAGTGGCAGTTTCTTGTCTGAGACTGTAGCTGCAATGCATGTAACTGACTTGGTGATTTCTTTTGTTTTCAGCCTTACTAAAAATCTGCCATTGAGCTATCCAGTTGTGTGGCAGTGGCTCCTGATGTTGCCATTTATTTTTAATCAGCTTAAAAGATAACCAGTCTGTGTGAAATTTTTGCTGTGATCAGTCTCTTCAAAAATAGTAGTTCAGAGAATTAAACTAACTCTGAAATTTTTCCTTCTAAACTGCTGGCTTCTGTAGTAGTGAAAATTATTTCTTAATTATTGTGAATAATTTTAACTCTTGTTTACCTGATTGACTTCTGTCATAACATTTGTGTGATTAAATGAAAATACCATGTTAAAAAGAATGTATGTATCTGCAGTTATCTCATCCGGTTTGGATATCAAAATTATTTTAGTAGACAGTGGGCTCATCAGGGGCTGGACTTGTCAATGTATTTTGTTGGTGGCTTCTATTTTCATTGAGTACATGTTAGCAGTAATGGGAAATACTCAAGACCAAGACACTTTCTTAGCCGTTCCTTTTTTCACAGTCATGGTCAGGTGGTGGTCTCCTGTTTCCATTTCGTTAGGATAATGTTGGATTGACAAAATGGCATGTGTGATTAGCTGGCCTGTGCCATGTGAGTTTTGTGATACAAAACTTAAACATAATTTGAATAGTGGGAATATCATTAGTTGTTTGGATTCTCTGATTTTGTCCTCATTCTTCAAATTTTCCCAACCCAGGTGGAAAAACTGCCGTCCCCTTTCAGCAGATGGAAATTATCGTCCAGTGCCTAAGGCCAGGCAACAGCAAAACATAAATATGCGACGTCAGGAAAATTTTCGGTGGGTGTCTGAGCTTTCCTATGTGGAAGAAAAGGAACGATGGCAAGAGCAGATCAACCAGTTGAAGAAACAGCATGAATTTAGTGTCAGCATTTGTCAAACTTTGATGCAGGATCAGCAGGTAAATATGAAGAGTGATTATTTTGCTGTTCTTTTTTGCCTGTTAGTCTCTTTCTAGCAATAGCTTCTGGATTTTGTGATTTGGTCATTGTTACATATTTTCTTTCCACAGACCCTCTCTTGCCTTCTGCAGACTTTGCTCACAGGCCCCTACAGCATGATGCCCAATAATGTTGCATCTTCACAAATACATCTTATTATGCATCAATTAAATCAGTGTTACACTCAACTGACTTGGCAGCAGAATAATGTCCAAAGGTTTGTTGACTGTATTAGTGCTTAACTGTGGAATTTGAAATGCTTCAGTGGCAGGAACATGGTTCTGTGAATAAAAGATTACAGATAATGGTTAAATATGAGACTCTTGAACTGCTAAGTTTATAACAAGCTTTTGAAATTGTGTGCAGCATTTCTGGTTATCGTCTTTTTCCCCACCACCTCTTTAACACCTTTAAAAGTACTTTCCTAGTAATCTTCATTGAAGAGAACCAAAAGTTGGCAAAAATATGTTGCAGTAGTTGTTTTCTGATATGCTTTTGTGTCTGTAGTCTTCACTAGACTACCTGGCAAGATTCTGGATTCCAGTGTTAATAAACAGCAAAAAAGCTTTTTGTCCTTTCTTAGTGTTTTCACTTAGAATTTGTGTAAGATTCCATGATCCAAATTATCTTTTTTGAAAAAAGATGTAATAGTCATTTTAATTCATTGCATGAAAGCTGAAGCTTTTAATCTCTGTTTTGTACTTGGTAGGTGATATATATGTGCTGTCCTCTTATGCAGTTTTTAAAATCAATTTTAACCTCAGTTCTGTAAACACTTTGTATATTTGATTGTTTCTGTTGAAGTTTTCTGCTTGTTTATTTCTTTAGTATCTAGTCAAGTTTTTTTGTTCTTACAAGGATGTTTAAACTGTGCATGCATGACCACTAGTACAGAGCAGTTGATTTTAAACCTACTCAGGATTAAATAGAAGTAATTTTTGTCTTGAGGTTTTTTTATAAGCTAAATAGAGCACTTCTTTACATACGTTACATGGTGTAGGTGTAATAATATGAAGCTCAAATTACTTGAGTATAAATTTACAGTGTTCCCATAATATTATTTTTTCCCCAAGTTGTTATTTTTTTCTTATTTTCAAGGTTGAAACAAATGTTAAGTGATCTTATGCAGCAGCAAGAGCAGCAGTGTCAGGAGAAATCATCAAGAAAGGAGAGAGGCAGTAGTGTACCACCACCTCCATCTCCTGTTTTCTGTCCATTCAGCTACCCTCCACAACCTGTGAACCTCTTCAGTGTTCCAGGATTTACTAATTTTTCCTCCTTTGCTCCAGGTGAGTATTACTGTAGGTGTGAGAAGTAATATGAATTTCAAAAATGGACATTTTCTCATTTAATTGAAATTGTAATGTGAACTTAATAAAACTCAGTCACTTTTCCGGTCTTTTTCTAAGACCAACTTAATAAAACTCAGTCACTTTTCCGCTATATTGAAATGGTCTTAGACAGAAGTTTAATATTTATTGCTGAATAATTGTATATTTTTACTTCAGTATGAAGAGCAAGACTCTCTTAGTATGAAGTTAGTTATACTTGAAAATACTCACTCCATGTAAGGTTTCAAATGTTCTTCATACAACATACAAAAAACAGTGTTTGAAGCTTTTACATACCTTCAGCAATCATTTCATAGTTGAAATCATGTTTTGAGTCAACCATGTAATTGGAACGTGGCACTTGGTAATTATTTTTGATTTTCTTAGACCTTCAAACACTCATGTTTGTTATAAATGCCTATGAATGGAGCATGTTACCCAATTTTTGTTCCCATTAGAGTTATACAGTAACTGTTGATTTGGACACAGTATTCCTAATCTCTTTCTCTAATCTACTTTTGTTGTTGGATTTGGAGGACAAGAGTGTAGGTATTTTATTGTATAACTCAAAGTAAACCAAACTGTGTTAATATATTTCAGTCTTATTAGGAAACCAGGAAATAGGCATAGACCTAGATTAGAACTTTCAAATTGCAAAGTCTGTTTTCTGTTTGAGAATGTTTTTTAAATTACATGGAAGCTACCCAAAAGAACAGTTACATTCAGTTTGCCACTTCCATAAAGATTCTGATGTAAAAATTGTAGTATGAATCTGTGACTTCTTTGGCTCTATAAGTACCTGAACCATTGGAATTTTCTTGTCAATTTGATGGTGGTTGAAGTATTGATAAGGTCTTCAGGCAGACAGAATTCTGTCTTTTTTTTTGTTGTTATCTTTGCTTTCACTTTTAGGAGCTCTCTACTGGAGTAGTTTCTTGAAGGACCTTGATCTCCACTGATGGGATTGTAGTATCCAGTAGTGTTCAAAATTTGCACTAAAGATAAATTCTGATTGTTTACAGTGCTTTCAGGATAAAAACAGTTCTTGCTTACTTCCCCAATTTATTTTTGCTTCATAATTTCATGCTGCCACACAGTATGTCTCAAATTTGAATTTTACTACACAAATAAATGAGGTAGTATCTTCTGACTCTCTTGTTTACTTTGTAGGTATTAACTGTAATCCAGTGTTTCCCTCTGGTTTTGGAGATTTTGCACATAATGTTTCTCCACGCAGCAGTGAGCAGCAGGAGCAACAACATCCTCTAGATCATAATACTTCTGGGAAAACTGAGTATATGGCATTCCCCAAACCCTTTGAAAGCAGTTCTTCTAACGGAGCAGAAAAACAAAGGTATTGAATATCAAAGTACAGCTCTCCTTTAATAATTTCTCCTCCCTTTTCTGGGGCTTGTGGGAATTCATCATTCATTAAGGGCCTTTATTGTCATAGAATTACTATATGAACTTGACTTTTGTAACTTCTAGTTTAATTTTTTTCATTTTTTTCAGTATTCTGCTTTTTTATATTATATTAATTAAGGTATAATTTCATGAAAATTTAAAAATCAAATGCAGTCTTGGAGTGGTTTTCTAACACTTTCTGTAGGTGGAGTAAGATGTTGTTTCTGTGGGATTGTTTTGAAACTGAGTTGTTTGAATAACTAGAGGATGTCATTTCAGTGTATACTTATTTTTTTGTGCTACTGTAGATTGTACTGAATGTTGCTTTAAGAAATATTTTGACCTGTGGTACTATTTGAGCACAGCAGTAGCTTCATAAATGCATTTGTGTTGAAACCAGTGATAAATAAATGTGAAGTTCCATTTTCCATTTGGAAGGGTTCTTTGGAGTTATTTATTTTTCAATATTCATTTGATGTCTGCGTAACAAGGGCAGATAATTTGCATTACGGATAAACTGTTTGCCTGGTAATACATTATGTTTCTATCTGAGAGATTATGTTATGGTATATTGAGATTGATCTGTGGGTCTTTTTTTTTCTGACAGAAGGAATCATAGACAACCTGAAGAGGAAATGGAAAAAAGATCAAATTGGCTGGATGATAGCCAAGAAATGAAGAAAGATGATCAATCTCAGCTGAATGCAGGTTTTGCAGTTTCAGTACAAAACATTGCTTCTGGTCATAAAAATCAGTGTGATATGAACCGGAGAAGAGAGTTTGATGAAGAGTCTTTGGAGAGTTTCAGTAGCATGCCTGATCCAATAGACCCAACTACTGTGACAAAGACATTTAGATCTAGAAAAGCATCAGCGCAAGCAAGCCTGGCATCAAAAGATAAAACGCCCAAATCAAAGAATAAGAGGAAGAGTTCTTTACAGCTGAAAGGCAGAATTAAAAATACTGGTAGGTTGTAAAGTAATCTTGGATACTGTGGCAAACTTGGCTTGGATTATAATCATTACATTCCAGAGAACTTACTCTCCATAAATGGTACCTATAAAAATGAAAATAAGTTATTGAAATTACTGAATTTTAGACAATACAACTGCATAAGGCTTTTTTAGGATTTCAGTAAATAGAAAATAAATAACCAATTGAGAGGATCATGGATGCAGATATGTGCAGATTTAAAATAACAAGGAGAATCTACTTCATTGTCTTCATGTTCAAACTGGATTACTTGCTGAAAAATAAGCTTCATTAAAATTCTGAGGAGAGAGGGACAGTACTAGTCAGTATAGTAGTACTGCTGGAGTTGCTGAGGATTTAGTACTAATGTATGTCTTCAGTATACAGAGGAAGATTTTAGTATAGGAAGCATCATTAGTATTTTACATCTTTAAGAGTGCCCTTGGACAAATTTTCTAAAGTAATAAAACGTTTTGTAAGCTGTTTCTTTATTTTTTCCTTTTCATTTCCTCCCATTAGGTTATGAAAGTGCAAGTGCTTCAAGTGTATGTGAGCCCTGCAAGAACAATAAAAGCAGACAGTCTGATGACGTGGTTCATGCAAAGGTGTTCAGCAAAAGGAATCAGGAACAACTGGAAAAAATAATTAAATACAGTAGATCTACAGAAATGTCTTCAGGTACTCTTTTCTAAATGTCTAATTATTTTGTCAGCTTATGTGAGTAAGGGACCTTACTTGCTAGTGTGTTATTTAAATGCAGTGTGTTTTGACCGGAACACAGGACTGCATATTTAGCATGTGGATTTTGCATTCTAATTTCTAAGGATGCTGTAAATGTAAATGTTAAAAAGTTGGATATTAATTGCTTTTGATTGTTTTCTGTATATTAAATACTTGATTAAAGCAATTTAGAGACCTGTTACCATAAGCAAAAATGTAGCCAGTCTCACCCATTTGTTGGTGATTTTATGGAAAGTAACGGTAAAACTGATGAAACTTTGCTTAATGTTTAAACTACATCCTGTACTGCATACATGTTTTCTTCCTATTCGTGCTTAAGTGAGCTCCATCAAATATCACTCAAATTCAGTCTTTTAACATCACATAAACATTTTTGCCATCTGCACTGCTTTTCTTGTATCTAGATCATAAAAATTCTCTCTCCTTTGCCTTTTTTGGTTCTGCCATTATTTCTGTTTTGTTTAAGAGATGCAGAAATTTCAGTCGTTGTAGCATAATACAAAGCTTTGCCAGTGTAGCTATGTCCACACTAAGAGCTGTTTATTAGTGTACATAATAAACTTCACTGGTCAAGTTCTCATTCTCACAATAAGCAGCTCTGATGTGGTTTGGATGACTAAGCAGTCTTCCTCCTGCTGTTTTGTATAGACCCTGTCTTTATTTCTGGTGCGCATTTTTGTGTTTATCACTGTCTATCCCCACTTTCCTACAGCGCATGCTAGGAGAATTCTGCAGCAGTCTAACAGAAATGCATGCATTGAAGCGCCAGGTAATGCATTCACTGCTCAGCTTCAACAATATGCTATTACTTTTTTTTTTTTTTCTTCTCTTATCTTTGGTCCTATAACTCACTGTTTAGCAGATGTTCAAGGTTAGTGCTGTTGCAGCACCTTCCCTATAACCAAGACAAGAGAAGTAACCTTGCATGGAGTGTGCAGCATTTCAAACTGCTTTGAATTACAGTTGTGGAGAACGTGGTTACCACGTTCTTGATTAGTAACAACTACAAATAAAAAATACGGACGCAGATACTACATCCAAAAATTAATTTCAGTAGACATTTTTAGTATGTTTAAAAGCTGCTATTATATATTAGTAATGGGGGAGGGAAGCAATTTGTGGTAACTTTTCAAAGGTTGAAAAAGCTTGCCTGTGCTTAAAAAATTGGTAAAATATTTGTAGATAATCAAATTGCACAGTGATGTTTGCTGTATTGCTAATAACTTAATTAACTTGAATACTAACAATTACACATCTGTTAAATTGAGTTTTCCAAATTTAACTATGTTTCCATTCAGCATTTCCCAAATAATGTATGTAATAATTTGATTGTTCTGATGCAAGGATAATCCTTAATTACCAAATGAATGGGAGATTTATTAAGCAACACATTGTCTTATATGTAATAGGGTTTAAGAGTAGGAGGTTTTTTGTAAACTTGGAGTGATAATAGGCATGTATAAGAATGTAGCATTTATGTTGGGAGAGAGTGGCTTTCTTGGGTTCAATCTAAAGCTTTCTTAATGCTGCTTGTGTTGCAGAAGTGTGGACTGCTTGTGTTATATAAACCTGAGACCTTTCACTATCTCTCTTGAAATGTCTTAAAACTTCATTTTCAGTGTTTAATACTTATTCTAAAAGCATCATTGTGCTGTGTGCAATATTCTCTTTTATAAACAATACTTTCAAAAGGTATTGTTCAGAAGTGTAAAGAAAATTATTTTTACAATTGCTCTATATTTTTTTTTACATATTGAAGATTGCATAAGGCATAATTTAAGAATGTTTACCCTTTAGGAAATTGATAAGTTTTATGAAAGCAGCTATATTAGGGAGTCTGCAATGATGCAGTGAATTGCAATGAGACATAATTTGTATAACCATAACTTGCATACCTGATAGCATGTTAAATGGATGCTTGTCAAGGACTTAACAAGTTCCTTTATTTTTTTCTACAGAAACTGGTAGTGATCTTTCTATGTTTGAAGCTTTGCGAGACACAATTTATTCTGAAGTGGCAACTCTTATTTCCCAAAATGAGTCTCGTCCCCACTTTCTTATTGAACTTTTCCATGAGCTTCAGCTGCTAAATACAGATTATCTGAGGCAAAGGGCTCTGTATGCTTTACAGGTATGCACAGAATTTTTGATTTTATTTATTAATCAAGCAAACATTAGATTTTTTTTATAGCATAGATAATCTTTTCCAGGATATAGTGACCAGACATTTATGTGAGAAAAATGAAAAAGGGAAGTGTACAAAATCACTGAATTCTGCAACATGGGTGGCATCAAATTCTGAACTCACTCCTAGTGAAAGCCTTGCCTCTACAGATGATGTAAGTTTTGAAATTCAGAAGCTACTGGCAGCTTTTTCCTGTATTTCAGTTTGCACACACATATGGTTGTCTACTGAAATGTACTAGGGATTGAATTTTGTTAAAATTAGTATTGACTTACAGACTTATCTAAATAACTAGTGGCAAGAGAATCAATGCAGAAGTGATAAAATATGGTAGGATTCTTGGTACTGCAGATAGTGTCAGGGGTGAATGAAACACGGAGAAGGGATGTTAATTGGAAACTGATAGATTCAGAAAGAGCAAAAATCCTCTTCTGAGTAAGGTAGGGGCAAGTACTGATCACATGATTCCCCCAAAATTTTTGCTTTTTTGTATTTAAGAAATCAATTACATCTCTGTACAGTTTCTTACATGTTTTATACTTGAAATACTTGAAGTAAGCATGGTAGATTAATCTGATGGATTTATAACCTGAAAGTAGGGTTGTTCTCCAGTCAGGCAGTCTGATGACAAACCCTGGTATCACAACAAGTCACTGAAAATAATTGCAGGCTTGTTCACACATTTGTAAGAGTATGGTGTGTATCTTCTTTTTATTCAGTTACCTGGTATTTTTTTAGGAAACTTTTGGCAAGAACTTTCCTACAGAAGCATGTCAAGATTGTGAACAACCTGATCCAGACAATGGCAGTACTATGTCTACTTCTTCAAATTTTGAACCCTTTGCCACTGATGACCTTGGTGAGAATGATGTCACTTAGTGTTTTAAGTGTTACTCCCTCTCTCCCTAAATGCCTGCAATTGTCTGCACTTTAGTACACTGTTACTTGATTCTTAGTGTGTAATTATGTGTTTTGTAAGACAAAATATAATTAAATTAGCTAATTGGGAAACACAGAGTTTATCAAACTGTGTAATAAAATATTGCAACTAGTTATATGTGGATTTCAAAACTTGGGGCCTTAAAGTCATTTTAATCATTGTTAATTTCTCTATCAATTGAAAACTTTTTGTTTAGATTAAAAAGTGTTTTTATTCTAAATATAGGCAACACAGTGATTCACTTAGATAAAGCTTTGTCTTGGATGAGGGAATATGAGCGTATGAAAGTTGAAGCTGAAAGTACTCTTGACTCTGAGGGCTGCTCTAGTAATTTTCAGGGTGCTTCTGCTGCTAAATTAGAAGGTATGCACATATACATATATTTTGCTTAGTTTTAGAAAATAATTAAAGTAACTGTCAAGCTAAATTGCATTCCTCTTTATTTATATTGAAAACTTAGCAAAGTTTGAAAGGATATTTACATACTTAAGGAAATAAGATTTCCTTTTTAAAATAAATTTTTGAAAGTGGTATTTCCTTAATAGTAATGTTGATTGTATTAAATGTACTTGTTTTTCTTTTCTTTTTTTTATTAAAATGAGATCCAGGTACTGGTGAATGTCAGTCTGTGCCACAGTCAGGTGATGTTTCTGCAGTTCCATGTCCTCGTATAGATACTCAGCAGCTTGACCGGCAGATTAAAGCAATTATGAAAGAGGTCATTCCTTTTCTGAAGGTGAGGGGTCTTTATAATACAGCGTAAATTAGAGGAGTAAGAAAAGCACTTGAATAATTGCACAGAAGAACATTATTTAAAATCTAAAACTTGCCTCTCAGAAACAGCTGCCAATAAATGTGTGTTCATTTACAGACTCTGCTGAAGACGAAGTAAGAATTAGATGTTCCACAGAAAGATTCTGTGTAGTTTTTAATAGGAGAAATAAATGGTGAGGTTTCTAGATTTCATAGGGCAGGTGGACTTGCCATGAAAAAGAATTAGAGGTTGCTTGCTTTGGAGCTGACAAAATTAAATATAGGAATGTTTGAGAATGTACTTCTGAAATATTTGGTGCCTTTTAGCAGACAGAACAGAACAAAAACTGTTACATGTACAGTAATAGGGTAATTTTGAAGATTATCTCTGAGTAGTTGTTTTTTAGCATTATTTTCTCCTGTTTAAATATCTTTAAGGTTGTTGAGAGCTTTTTAACTTCTGTGACTACAAAGAAGAAATGTTCTTTAAAGAAGGAGAAATAGTCACAGTTCTCCTTTGCAAGGCTGGAGAGCAGAGAAGATGGAGTTCCCTTTTATAGTATGCACAGTGTATAAGCTTAGGTTTGTCTAATAAGGTATTTGGTGATACTAAGTTTAAAAACTGTATATTGTTGACATGCCAGAGTCAGAGTGCCTGAAGACTTGTTCTTTATTTGCAATTTTAAGGCTGCATATAACAGTAGATGTCTTAATATGCACTTTAATACACTGTACATTGTGTACACAGCCACAATGTATGAAGCTTCTTAGTTTGGCCAAACATTATAAGATGTTAAGTACTCATGTACTGGAAAACTGAGATAAATCTTTGTGTCTTGTGACCAAACAGTCATTCATGAAGTATGGTGTTTGTGAGTTGATTAGGACTTTTTTGTGGTGTGCTGTTCCTTCAGTGGACAGATGGGTTTTTTTATAAATTAGTTTCTGTATTTGGGGTGATGGCTAGTTTTTCTTTTGAAGTGGTAACAAAGCTCGTTCTGTGACACTTGTGTAGGAACACATGGATGAAGTATGCTCTTCTCAATTACTGACGTCAGTAAGACGTATGGTCTTGACTCTTACGCAGCAAAATGATGAAAGTAAAGAATTTGTGAAGTTCTTTCATAAGCAGCTTGGTAGTATACTTCAGGTTAGTAGTTTTTCAGTTCTGTTTTGCAGCACTCAAGTTGGCTAGTGAGCCAACTTCTCTGAAGTTGTGTTTAACAGCTTGAATAGCATAGCTGCTGTTCTCCCTCACCTTTGATACAGTGATGAGGTATTACCATTGCTCCTAAACTAATGATTTACTGCACACAGAACATCTTTTCTGTCACAGACAGGTAGTGAGAGATGTATCTGGCCTGTGGCTGTCTTCAAGGAGAGCTCTGGTGGTGCTTTTCATGGACATCTTGTGTAAATTCCTGAAAATCTGTAGTTTGCACTTTTTCATTCTTCTTTTGTTTTTACAAGCATGGAATTTAAATCATGAGCTTATTAAGTTCTGTGTTATGTGACTAGAGATTCCATGTAAAATCTGTTTAGGATACTAAGACCTTAAAAATATAAGCTTATGTATACATAACTAATTTCAAGTTATTAGAAATATGAAAAATACTTAGTCTTTAAAGCTTGAAAGCCTATTTCAGAAACTGAAGAATTATTTCTCTTCACAGGATTCACTAGCAAAATTTGCTGGTAGAAAATTAAAAGATTGTGGGGAGGATCTTCTTGTGGAGATCTCTGAAGTGTTATTCAATGAATTAGCCTTTTTTAAACTCATGCAAGACTTGGACAACAACAGTATTTCTGTAAAGCAGAGATGTAAACGAAAAATAGAAACCACTGAAGTAATGCAATCTTATGCTAAAGAGGTTTGTTTTATTTTATTTTTGAAAAATGTAGCTTTTGTGAGATTGCAAAATATGTGTATTTTCTAAACTAGTTTGATTGCCTTATTTTATACCTTATGTTTATGTTTGCTTATTTATTTTACAAGTTGCTGTGTAATCACAGCATTGCTTGTGTAGGAGTGTGAACTGGTTTTCCTCAGGAAGGGTAAGTCCTGTGTCACAGATTAGTATCTGTTACAGATGTCTAATTGTATAGACTTTGTTCATAATTCAGAGGAAATGTTCTAGTGGTTATATGTGAACATAGGAAGGAATTAACAAGTGTTGAAATAGTATTATCACCTGGGGCCATTGAGTAGTTTAACCCCAGTAGGCAGCTGAGCCTCTCACAGCCACTCAGTCCCTTCTGTGGGATGGGGAGACAAGCAGAAGGGTAAAACAGAGAACACTCATGGGTTGAGATAAAGACACTTGAATTGGTAAAGCAAAAGCTGCCCATGCAAGCAGAGCGAAACAAGGAATTAATTCACCACTTCCCGTAGGCAGGCAGGTGTTCAGCCACCTCTAGGAGAGCAAGTCTCCATCACATATAATGGTGACTTGGGAAGTCAAGCACCATCACTTTGGATCTCCCCCCCTCCCTCACTCTTTGCCCAGCTTTATATGCTGAGCATGATGCTGTGTGGTGTGGAACATCCCTTGGGTTAGTGAGGATCATCTTCCCTGGCTGTGTCCTCTTACAAGTGCTGTGCACTCTGACCTCTTGCTTTTGGGGTGGGGTAAGGGGCAGAGAAGGTCTTTACTCTGTGGAATGCTGTTTGGTAGTAATGAAAACATCCCTGTGCTTTCAGCTGTGTGTTCAACACAAATTGAAAACACAGCCTCATACTATCTACTGTGAAGAAGTTTACCTGTATACTAGTGTATTGGTTTTGCATGGCCCCACTACACCCAGCTAAGTATTTTGACATATTGGAGGTCCCAGTTCATTATCTCTTTAGTTTGCCTGCTGGTTTCCTTGCATCATCTTTAAAAATATTAGAGTAAATCCTCTGAAATTGTCATGTAGTTGGTTTGTTGGCATATGCAGAAAGAAGCAGTTTCTGGACTTGGTGTGTAAAACATATGTAAAGTTTTCAGAAATATTTGAGACTGTAGGACATATTCTTGCTCTAAAAAGTAAGTTTTGGCTAGGTTTCAAACCATTTACATTATTAATTTTAGTATTGCTTTTATTGGGAGCATAGCTGCAGTTTTTGAAGTTATATGATCTGTTTACAAAACAAACAATAAACCAGATCATGTTCATGTATTTATGATTTCAGTATCCTTTCAGCTTTCTTCTAGAAACACAAATACCAAAACATACCCTTAATTCATTTTTAAATGCCAGCAGAACATATTTTTTGAACCTGTTATAAACTATAAAGTCCTACAAGTATTTTAGGTGTACCACCAGCTATACTTCAAGATAATAAATTTAGATATATCAATAGTATGGCTGGTATGAGAGAGACTGTGGAGTGCCTTGTAAAGAGGACAAAGGAACACACTGAATCCAGAAAGATTTAGAAGTTACTGTTTTATCTGAAGTTACCCATTGGCATCTCAGAGCAGGTATAAACTCAATCTCATAGCAGGTATAAATTCATGTACCTTTGTTACATAAAGAGTTGGTTTATACCTGCTATGAGAGCATAGAACCAGCTTAGATTCAGCATTTCTTCTCTCCTGCAAGACAGCATTAGGGTTAAGATCAATGTTTGCCTCATTGCTGTGGCAGAGGTTCAGATACAACAAAGCCAGAGATGAGCCAGAAGTGGTAGGTCCTGGTTAGTTGGTACAGACCTTTGCAATTATCTCGTATGGTCTTTCACAGCCCTCAGCTCTGGAATCCTGATGCAGACATATTTGATCTTGCTTGATTTTGTGGGTCTCTTGAGGCCAGTAAAGTAACTGCTGAACACCCAGCTCTTTGTCTTGATCAGAGTTAGAATCATGAAGTGGTTTGAGTTTGAAAGGCCCTTGAAGATCATCTAGTATCAACCCCCACCTGCCATGATGTATCAAATTCTGTGTGCTAGATATGATTCAACCACAGACTGTAGGATTAGCCCAATATAAATGTAATTCTTTAAATAAGAAGGGTTAGCACAGATTTTTTTAAATACTTTGCAACTCTGAAATTTTGAAGACATCTGTGTGTACAAAAGTCCCTGTGGCTTCCTGCTGTTCTAAGATAGCAGTTCTTAGTAAGATTAGCATTTCAGCCTGGCTCTCATGAAGCCACAGTTTGATTCAGTATTTCCAAATTATTTGAGTTTAAAATTGAAGACAGTTTGTGTTTCTTCTAGGCAAAAAAAGGTCTCCAGGTGGATGTTTGTTCTTCTGTTGAAGATGTCGATGAGGACAAAGTATGTGTATGCCTTTCAACTGTCTTTATTCCTCAGATAATTTCATAGGTCACTTAGTCTTTATCTTGTCTGTTATAGAAATCAAGTATCTATCTGTAAACAGCCCATTTTCCAGTCTTTAGAAATTTATTAATCTCCTTTCTGTTATTTTCAGTCATTTATTTTATCAAAGTTTCAAAGTAAATTATAATTTGCATTTCTGAGGACAGCTTAACTATTTTTAGCAGATAACATTTTCTTTTTTAATGGTATGGGATAAGTTGATTTGCTTTCCATCTTCGGGAGAAGGTAAATGTTCTGAATTTGGACATGTGGTATTAAGGTCTCAGAGTCCAAGCCTGACTGTCCTCTGAGCATGAAATGTTAGTGCTCAGAATTTGTCCCTTTTCAAGTTTCTTTTGAAAACCACTGATATCACTGGGGAAATGTGTTGTGTATGAAGTTTTAAATGGTCAGCTGGAATGTTCAACTTTCTCCAGTCAAGGGAATGATACAGGTATATATACTAAGCAGAATGTTGATTGCTGTCCTAAATGGATATAGCTATAGGAGTAGGCATGTGTGGGAGCAGAGTCAGTGCTTTCTTCTAGGGCTTAGAGCTTCTGTCATGCTGCTTTGGAAGTAAAAGTAAATTGTACATCACTTGTTACAGTTGCTGTAGTGTAAAAAAGTCCTTTCAATATTTGGAGCCAAACTCAGGGCTTTACTTGAGGTTCATACAGGAATGCAGAATTTTCTCATTCAGCATATTTAGCAAATTATTCAGCAGGGAGACTGCTGAGGAGATGCTGCTAAAGAAATGAGAAGCTGCAGTTAGAAGTATTTTTACTCCTCATTTCGAAGAGCAGCGAAGTTGCTGGAACATAATAACGCAGAGGTGTCTATCTTGATAATTGACAAATTAATTTAAGGTTTTTTTTAACCTAGCATGCTGATCAATGTCAGCCTTTTCAGATAATGACATACTCAATAGTTAAAAGGTTCTTGAAGGCTGTGTCTGAACAGTGCCATGTTCTCCTGCTCTGTTTTAGTAGTAGTGTTCTGCTGTATTCATTTCATGGCTATAGGGACTACCTAAACTACTTGGACTTTTAGCAGATACTTTTTAACTTCTGAGAAACAACTCCTTTATGCAGAAACATTAGATAAATATGAAATTGCACAGTATTCCGTGTTTTCCTAGGACAAGGATGAGACTGAAACTGCCAAACAAGTACCGGACTCAGAAGTGTGTGCTGGTAATGGAGTGCCTGAAAGTATTAGATCTGATGCATCTGATCAAGAGGAAGATGAGGAAAGTGAAAGCGGTCCAGTAGCAATAAGTAAGGAACTTTTATATAGTTGATTACTAAGTGATTCCACTGTAGTTTTGACTAGCTAATCTTACAACAAGATTTGCATGAAGCAGTGCTGTGTAGCACCTTCTCAGATTTTATAGTCAGTCCTTTGTCAGTGAGAGTTTTGCAGTACTGTATTTCCTAGTGTTATGTCAAGGGTTAAATATTCCAATTAGAGGCAGTAATTTTTTTCCTAATCAGTAGATCTGTAAAAATATATTAGAAACGGATTCATTAGGTTATATATCCTGTCTCAACTTAACTACAGGTTTCTCAGCCTTTAACCTGAATGATGTGAAAGCTGTGCAGATTTTATGCAGTTTTTCATTTAAATAATGTGTCTTTTTAAAATGTGCTTTTACTTTAAAGTAAAGCTTACATTTATTTATTTATTTATTTATTGTCCTGTTTTTTGTCTTAAACCAACTACTTCTGCCTTGGATTCCTTTACTGTTTGCATTCTTTGCACCAACTTGTTCAATAACTTGGACATTTCACACCAACGCAGGTGTTTGTTCATAATATAACTGATGTAAAACATACAGATCTTTGAAAGTTGAGTCGTTACTGTATCTTAATCTTAAAGAATGTTTTGAAGTAAGGGGTATCATTGCACTAAATTCCCCAACAGGATTTGGCAATTCAGAGGTGATTTTATATTGATTTGCCTTTAGGTTTATCAAAAGCAGAAACCCAAGCTCTGACTAACTATGGAAGTGGAGAAGATGAGAATGAAGATGAAGAAATAGAATTTGAGGAAGGACCTGTTGATGTGCAAACATCACTGCAAGCCAACAGTGAAACAACTGAAAATGAGCAGGTATAGTCAAAATAGTAAAAGCAGAACAAACCTGTGCCAGTGCATAGCTTTTCAGTATATGTTTATATGTACCTCATTTTTTCTTCTTGCACTTTTTTAGTACTATTAAAAGTAAAAGAATAATACAGTAAATTGTATGATGCCAGTAGGTGCTACATGCAAAATATGGCATTCCTCACCTGAGTTTATTACAGCTGATGCCGAAGTGGATGGATGGACAGAGACAAAACTAATGTTTACATCTGCTGTGAGAGAAGAAAAAATGTTAAGCTGCAAGTGAGAAGTTTGAAATTTTCAAAAAAGCATAATTTTAAACCTTAAGTAGTTCTTTCTCTGTGTTTGCTGAGATCAAGTTCTAATTGGGAGTAATTTACTCTTGTATTCTAGTGTGTCTTTTGTTTGTCTTTCCTCCCTTTTGTGATAATTATTTCTGGAACAATGGTTAAATGTTATTCAGTATGATTGTCATTTCACTGTTGGTTTTCTTAAAATTTTAATATGTGTGACGTGGTTTTAGAGAATTGTCAGTTCTTTACATATTAAATAAGATTGACAATCTATTGAAACTTTGGTTTGCTTAGCAGGTATTAACATTAGGCAAGGATGTAACTGGAACATTTTACTTTAAAGGCTAAAACAGTAGATCTTTTAAGTGGAACCAAAGAGTTTACCTGGGAACTACTGCAGTGAAAAGAAAACGTTCAGATAAAACATGCCTGTCAGTGTTAATGGTTTTGTAAACTGTTGCTGACTAGCTGGGAAATAGGACTTACTATCTTTACTTCAAGCTAGTGAAAAGACAAATTCATGGAGCAAGTGTACAGTAGTTCAATACTGTAAATATTAAATAATTAATAGTAAATTAGCCAATAAGTTATGAAGCTGATCAGTAAAATTTAGTTCTAACTCAGTTTTACCTTCCCCAATAGACTTCAAACCAAGAATTGAGTAAGGCAAAAAGCAGTGAGATTTTGTCATCAGAACAAGAACCTGTTAAAGGTAAGCCCTGTATGCAGTAACAATTCCATATGAATTTGCATATGTCTTGGACAGTGCCTGTGATACATGTAACTAAGAGAAAGATGATCAAATTTACCAGACTGTCTTTTTCATGGAACTATATCAGTTGCCTGGACGTACCTGTGTTGATATTGACACAGTAAAGCTTTTAAAGAGGAAACATGGAATAATCTTATTCAGATAGATGTGGTTTTGATGCTTGACATGAGCAAGAATTTTAGCTGATTGTTGCAGCTCTTGGCACACAACTGTATCAGAATTAATATGTGTTAGTGTGTTTTGATGTTTAGCTTTGTCTTGTACTTTTGTTTTCTGCTACTACCATTTTAGTAGTTATTGAAATTTATATTTGAAATTTTTTTTCTGTGAGTAGTGTTGTAACTGATTAAGAACAAAGAAATTATTTTCCATCAAAAGAAGGGAATATTACTGGAATGTATGTTATTTCTAGTGTAACTGTTGTTATTACCTGTTTTTCTGTTTCAAGCACTAGTTTTGTTCTTGACCTTTTTTTGTAGACTAAAAATCAATATTAGAGTGGCATAATATTAAGGAATTTACTGTTCTGTATTATATCTCCTCATACCTAGAATGACTGTTTTATAGTAGGTCACTTAGTTCTGGAAGTTGTTTTTTGTGGGTTTTTTAAAAACTTGTTTTCAGTCAGAAATCAAGTCACATACTCTCATGGGATAAATTGCTTATACTTAAGTGTGTAAGGGTACAGATAACTGATGTTTTACTTCAATCAGCTTTGTGTTGTCTAGGAGACTATAATTCACTTTCATTGCTCATTTGTAGCTTTGGATAATAATTTTTAAAAGAATAATAATAATTTTTGTATGTTCAGAATATTTTACTATCTCTTCCTAGTTAAAATGTAATTCTGTGGCTTTAGGTGAACAAGACGTGTCTGCAGCTGTGCATCATTACCTCAGTGTCATGGAGAATACACCAGCTTTAACAGTCAATACCCCAGAATCCTTTATAACAGCCACTGTGAAAACTGAAGGATCAGGCTCATCTTTGGCAGTGAATGAAGCTCAAACACCAGATACCACATGTGCAGAAAACAAATCTGGTGCAAGTTCTGAAAGCTCCATGGCTGGCAGCCCTGATACGGAGTCACCTGTGCTAGTGAACGAATATGTGCGTATATTTCACTTAAGAACCATCCAAGAGAAATGATAAGCTTTTTTGTATTTCTAAGTTATTTCTGGTATGCAGTCTTGTTTTGTTTCTGTCTGCGGATTTGATATGTGCATTAGTTTTTTTAATCTACTTTAATAGTTTCGGAGTGAAAAGAAAACAAAATAGCATTTCTTAAATACACAATTTTTATTTACAGGAACCTGGTTCTGGAAATGTAAGTCAAAAATCTGATGAAGACGACTTTGTGAAAGTTGAAGACTTGCCCCTCAAACTTGCTGTGTATTCAGAGGTATTTTGCTGCTATTTGTGGGATTGTTGTTTAGAAGTGCATACTGTAAATGTCTGTGTTACCCAGACAGCCGCAAGAATTATCCAGAATTTTCAGATTTGCTTTTTCTGTTACAAAGGCAGATTTAATGAAGAAAATGGAAACAGAGGCCCAAACCAAGAGTTTGTCTGACGAATTACTGGATGGAGGTGGAGCTCAAGATCAAGAATTAGTAGGAGATGCCCAAACATTGAAAGAACCTGGTAATTTTTTTCTATATGCTGCATACATATTGGGAGAACACTCTGTAATACTAGAATTGAAATGTTGCTGATTGAAGTAAGCAATTACCATAGTGCAGTAAAAATATTGGGCTTTGTTATAATGCATTTGAAAGTGTTGTGTTGATATGAAGGGATTTTATCTTGCTGTCCATCTCCCTTCTATATACTTTTTTAGATTCTGTGGCTGATAAAGTCATAAAAATTAATATATTCGAAGTGCATGTCACAACATAATGGTTTTGAAACTTATTCAAATGGAGCAGTATTTTTGTTTCTTGTTTCACAAGCTTGGGTTTAATAATTAAATTACAATTGCTCTTATCTGATTTAATAACACTCAGTATAATTTCTTGATAGACTGCGCAGTGCTTTCGTGATAGAATCTTTATGCAGATACGAAAACTTAATTATAATGCAGGTCAGAAAAAATGTTGGGTTTTTTCTATAATATTGTGACAAAATTACAGTATTAAAGACTTCTATTTTATTGTTAGACTTGTAATTCTCCGGTGGAGTGTACAGTAATGTCATATATAAAGGGCATGAACTGGGTATTCTGATACTAGCAGTTTTCTGCTAGTGTGCCTCCTTCCCATTCCTCAAATAGTATAAGCTGAATAACCTGCTTTTTATTTAATGCATTGGCAGTGGCAGCACAGATTATGTTGGGAACAAAGTGTGACCAAAGGTGCATTTTTCCTTCCATTTTGGTCACTGCCTGTTCAGCATTCTGCTTGTCACAACTCTGCCAGCACAAGCCTGTTGTGCCCATTTGGTGGATACTGATGCCCAGGGCTGCTGTGGGAACAGTCTGACCAAGAATGCCATGCCACACCAAAGTTGTAGCTAGCTTTAAGCCATTCTTATGGGGGGAATGGCTGTTCAAGTAAGCCATGGCTCAAAATGCTTGTGAGGATGAAATAGCAGTTGAAGTGTGGTCATGAGCTGTTTGATACCTTGTAGATACTAGACAGTGATTTTATTCTTATTTTACAGAAACTTTTGGAGCTCAAAATGCATAAGAGTTACCCGAAGATGTCTGCATTAATAAACTCTATGTATACAAATGCATATGGAAGATCAGCATTAATTTCCCAGAATTCTGGAAGTGTATAAAAATGTAAAATTTTTAACACGCTGCCTCTTAGGATAGGTATGTGATCTTCTGCCTGTGGCAGTTTAAACAGCTGGAACTGAATCCACTTCTGTTCAGTTTTGCTGCACTGTTCTTTTTCTGTCTTAATTTTTTATTTTTTATTGTGACTTGTTTGGTAATTTTAAAATTGTTCAAAATGGTAGTTTTAAATAAAGTTTGGACTTGTCTGTAAGTTTTCTCTTTTGAAAAATTTTCTTTGGCTTGCAAACTGGTATGCTGAGTTTGTTGCCGGAAGTTAATTGACTTGCTGGCATACTTGTAGCAGTTTGCTCTTCTCTTACAAGAAACACTGCTAATTTTCCTGGGACAAGAAATTCTCCGAGTTTCTTGCATCTTCTCAAAATACAAGGTATAGGCACAGTGCATACCTACATGTTGTCTTTATAGCCTAGAGTATAGCTTGTCTGTAACAAAAAAGTTCCTGTTCATGGCCTGTGGAATTCCTTTCTATCAGCACATATATCTGAGGTAAAGTTGAATACCCCAGCTTTGTAGTTTACTGCAGAAACCAGCTGTATTTTTCTGCATTTGCTGAATCCTTTTGATGTTCACATAAATCTGTCTGAAAATGTTAATATCTTTTCATAGCTAACTTCAAATTGCTGCAATTGAAGGTCTGGAGAATATGTTCTGAAGTGTTTGACTTTAATTGTAGTTTCGTAAATTTCATTACAAAGTCAATGTTTTAAAAAACAGTTGAAGTCAGCACCTCCTGGAGTATCAAGGTAAAGGTAAAATTACAGAAAAGAAGATTGGAAAACTTTGTTCAGTTTTTCAGGTCAGAGTTGTTAATAACACTGGGTCATAAAACTGAGCTAGAAGAAGCTTATTCAACACACCTGCTGCATTATAAAGATCCTGTTTACCTTAAAGACAAGGCTTTTCTGAAAGTAGCTAAAAAGCACTGGTTATCTTTAATTCAGGATTGTGTTTCTTTTGAGGTTAGTATGATAATATGGTTATATACTGTGGGAGACAGTATAGTGATGGTGAAGCCTAAATATGCTTGAAGTTCAAATAAAAAGAGATGTTAATTATTCTGTGATCTTTTTTCTAGTTTGTTTGGAGTGCCTCTAGGTTTTATGAGCAAATTTTGAATTGGTAGATTATGGTCACATGCCTCTCATGTGCAAGGATGAATGTAGATGAGCAAAACGTTTTAAGATAGTTTAGTTACTCTGCAGGCTTTACACTGGTGGTACTACTGCAGGCAGAAAAAAGTTACCATTTTGAGGACCAAGGAAATACATTGTGACAAAGGCAAACCTGTGAAGCTGAATCAAACTTCTAATTACTAATTAAGCACAAGAATCACTCGGACCTAAAAGAGGACATTTTTTATAATGTAGAATGAGAGTATATGTGCAGCTTTGAAATAAGGCTAGTTTGTATGTTGAATCATTAAATTCTAAGCTTAAGAAAGAGCCTGAGCATGCCCCATTCCTGAATTCCTGTGTTGGAATGATGGGTTTAACCCCAGACAGCAACTGAGCACCAAGCAGCTGGTTGCTCACTCCCCAGCCAGTGGGCTCAGAGAGAGAAGTGGAAGAGGGAAAACAAAATAATTCATAGCTGAAAGATTAATAGGTAAAGCAAAATCTACTCATGCAAGCAAAGCAAAATGGCAAGCAGGTGTTAAGCCACCTCCAGGAAAACAGAGCTCCATGATGCATAACAAGGACTTGGGAAGACAAAGGCCATTACTCCAACTATCCCATGTTCCTTCTTCTTTGAGCTCTATATGCTCATGATGCTCTATGGTGTGGAACAGTCCCTTGGTCAGTGTGGGGTAGCCATCCTGGTGGTGTTGCCTCCTAACTGTGCATCTGCAGCCTTCTTGCTGGGGGCACAGGGTGATGAGCAGTCTGGACTCTGTGCACATGCTGCTCAGCAATAAGGAAAACAGCTGAGGTATCAATACTTATTTTCAGCACAGATTCAAAACAGCCCCACACCAGCAACTGAACACAAAATTACCTGTCAGAACCAACAGTATGTGTACATGAAAAATGCATCGAAATAGTATTTCTTTGGTCATATCTTCTCTCTTCTGTTTCATCATGGAATGGTCAGCAGGGACCTCTTGAGGTCATCTTGTGCCAGCAGGGCCACTCCGAGCCACTCCAGGTGGCTTTTGAGTATCTTCCTGGTGGGAGACTACCACCTTTCTGGTCAGCCTGTGCCAGTGTTTGTCACCCTTACAGTGAAGTGTTTCCTAACATTCAGAGAGAACTTCCTGTGTTTTACTTTTGCCCTTCTAGTCTACTTTCATTATCACTTGTTCAAGTAGTAGAACTGCTTATTATGTTAAACTGACATATGCCTAATGCCAGTCCTTCTACTCATGTAGTTCGTTTCAAGCAGAATTTGTTTCTTGCTTAAAAAGAACACTGAGATGGGAGAAGCAGAGTCTTGTGCTTGATACATTGCTTGCTCCCTTACTGGTCTGGACAAAAATTAAATGCTACATTTTACTATCCAGTAAATGTAGTAGAACTGCACAGTTCTACCATTCAAGACAGTTCTGTAGTGCCCTGAGTACAAAGAATTGGAAAAAATATTCTTAGGATAAAAGTTCAGAGACCAGAGTTGCTTCTCTATTGCTAATGCAATTTAGTAACAGCTTTTTGCTTATAAGGGGGTTGCTGTGTGACACTTGTCCTTTACTGCTGTACAGTGAGTGACCTAACCAGTGGAAGACTTGTATGGAATGAAACCAGCTCATACTGGATTTGGACTCATTTTCACTACTGGAAGTAACTGTTACTTCTGGGAGAGAGGTGGAATAATTTATTTCTTATTATAGATTACATCACTGCTTTTCAAATGTTATTTTAATCAGATCCAAATGTATCCTGAAATGATTGATGCTCCAAAACTAATTACATCATCCACAAAGTCTAAGCATTACAACAAAAAACAACACTTGCTGTGGCTGCAATGATAATATTTGAGCTGTAGTTACCTACTACAGGATTACCATCTTGCTTAAGAGCAAGTTCAAACAAAACCCTTCACTGGCAAACTTTGAAGAACGTAAGTCAGAAGCCTTCATCCATTCTCTACAAGTTTGGATATTCCTACAGTAGTAGTTACTCAAAGACAGACTGGAACATTTCTTGTCCTACTTTTATATAAGTGTCTCTCTCTTCCTTTGTCATGAGAGACACAAGCTCTGGGTTTTCACTAACTTGGCCATATGAGCAGGGCTGGCCGGCTACCATTAAAATAGGACCCAGAGTTTCCTGTTCCTCCTCTTGTTCAAAGTTGCTGCCTGCTACTTTCATTCCTGCTCCTCTTGAGTGCTTGGCATCCTCTTCAAACTCACTGCTATCACTGTGTGATCCATGTAGTTTGCTTTTGACTATAGGAGCCTGGTCTGTGCTAGATGATGACTTGGATTCATGGATCAGAAGAGTCTTGATGATTTCATTATCAGTGACAGTTTCTTTAACATTTTCTTCTGTTTCTTCAGAAGCATTTACTCCTAATACACAACACTACATGTTAGAGGGATGAATCGTTTACAGTTACCACATAGGCATCCTACATAGATGATTTTTTTCTACTCTGGATCTTTTTTACCCACACTAGAATTCTCTTGAAAATACATCTCTGAGAGCTTTCCACTGTAAAGATTACCACTAAAGTTACTGCATAGCTAAAGCCAGAAGTTTTAGGACACACCTGACCTCTGGCTTTAGGAATATAACCTCAATCAGTCTTAAAACTAGATTTTGGAAACCAAGGTCTGATAACCACTAACACAGAATTGAAACATTATCCTCTAAACCAAGCTCACTACATTTTCAGTGGGAAAGCTGTATTTACACTAAGGAGATGCAGAATTAATTGGTGAATTCACTAAACTTACCAACACTATTTTTGGTGGCTGTTGCTGCTCCTTCCACAGTGCTTTGTGACAACCAGATAGGTTGCTTTTCAGTTGCTTTTTCTCTTCTTTTCTTCCCGTGCTTTGAGTCTTGAACATCAATAGTTAAGCTTTGGGTGTATGTAAGGCCAAAAGCAGAACTTCTGTGTGCCCATTTTTCAGGGCGTCTGCAGGATTCCAGCACGCTTGAGCCCAACTTCGGATCAAAGCTGAATGAGGTGTCACATTTTAGAGAGGTAGAATTCAGGCAAGAACTCTGCCCCCCTCCCCCCGTTCCTATTAAAAAAAACCTGAACAACCACAAACAAGCAACCCCCAAAAACATGTTTTGTCAGCAGACTAGCTTTAACAAGTGCTCTAATAATTTACATTCCCTTTTACCTCTCAGAGGCAAGGGGTTCTGAACCATTGATTTTTGTGAGGTCTCTTCAGTAGTACATCTCTGGATGAAGCACACTGATAGAGAAATATTACTTTCTTATAGGAAGGGCTATGAACATTAGCTGAAGGAGTAATCTGGGAAATAAATTACTTTTAAAAATGCATTAAAAAATAAAAAGGTATAGCAATAATTTAGGATGCCTTAGATATTACAGACTTTTTCATTAAACAGCTGACTGTACTGAACAAAGCAGAATGGAGTACATAGGCTGCAAGTTCAGTATTTCAAAGATTTTACAACTGTTAAATTGTTGGGGAGATGTTCATACCTTTCTGATAATTCTGGTATTTCTGTTGGCTGAGGCTCCAGCAAGTCATAGGGCAGCACAATATCTTCGGTCTCACGCAGCAGCACAAAGATAGGCTCAATCTGCTCGTTGAACTTCGCCAGCAACGTTCGAGCGTCGTGCTTTGGAAACACTGAGCCATCTTCCTCTACTTCAGTGTTGCAGTAAGTGCAGCGAAAAGTCTCTGCAACATTTTCCAAAGTGGGAATTCTCATGTTCATAGAATGCAAAAAGATCAGCAGGATGTTGTTAAGCAGCCTGCAGCCTGGACATCTACCCAGACATTCTGGCTTCATCCATTTGTTCACATTAACTAAGGGAACTCAATTCTACAGGCAAACTTGAGACAGACTGGTATTACACACTTCTTATGCAGGTGAGAAATGTCTTGGGAGAGAAATTTAGGCTGGATAGACATGTACTATCATCAGTTTATTTTTTCCTTCTCCAGTCTCCTCATCTCAGTTCTTAATGTAGAAGACTTTTTCAAGCAAAAGTAGCATCTGGTTTTAGTTGTTCCAAAGTCAAGGCATATGCTAAAACCCCATATTTATGTCTTTAGGAAAACAAACAAAACTTCAAGATTATTGTGTGAAAATATATCACCAGCTTCAATGTTTGCATTTCAGTAACTTGACAGAGACCCTCCATTTAGAAGAAAGGGATGATTTTGCTAACTGGCAGAACACAAATTTCACCACTGGCATTTCAGGTTAGTCATGTATAAAGCTCATTCTGCCTGGCTCTGGCATCCTTTGCAGATCCCATGACCCAGATGTCAGCACAGCAGCTGTGCTCTGAGTAATGTATTGCACTATGATGCCATTTTGACTCATTTTGAAATAATACTCTGTAGTTATTTTGATTTTAAAGAAGAAAAATCCACAAGCTCTGACACCACTTCTGCTGTGGATGTGGCATATTGACCCATGAGGAGTCTGAACTTCCCAGCCCAGGAGTGACAGAACAGCTCTACTCTGGTGCTGCTGAGCTGCAAGATGCTTAGTACAGTAGGTGACTGCAAACATTTTACCCATCTCGTCCAACTCGTCAGTCAGAAGGACTGACCACACAAATGGATTGATGAAGAGATTCAAAGCAGAGTAAAGACAGTACTGCATTCATATTTTCATATGAGGAAGTGAGACTCACAAGACTTGGATGAGTTAATATTACTCAACCAGGTTCAAAGCAAAGCTGAGGCCTGGAATCTGATTCTCAACCCCAGCTCGTACATTCAAGATTAATCTTCAGTTTTTTTGGCATGTTCTACAGAAGCACCACTTTGCTTACTCTCACCTCCCAGCATCCCCTGTTCCAGGCCCTCATCCATCAGCAAACAAGAAGGACATTCTAACAAACATGCTTTTATTGCAAAGTTCGCTTAGGAAAAACAGTTTTGTGCTATCAGGGTTATTCTTTAAGATAACAGCAAATAAGTAATATGAGTAACACACCTGTAAATGCATCAAAGAGATGATTGACTTCAAGGTCCGTGTACGTGCTACAGCAAGATGGACATTTAAAAGAGGATCTGGTCGTTGAATCCCGTTCCTCTGCTTCTATTTTCCGGCGTACTTGATCCAGTTTGTATTTTACCACATCCACCAGCACCTTGTAATTGATGTAGTAGTAATTGTGCCTCGTGCTCTTGCCATTAGGCCCTGTTTCAACTCGCATCCGCAGCCTGACCAGCTTGTCCGCCTTGAGCGCGTTGAGGGCAGTGCGCAGTTGCTTACGCTCGTACTTGAGCAGCTGTAACAAGTCCTCCTCTTTCACACAGGGGTAGCGGATCAGCACATCCAGGGCCAGGGAGCACTCCACGCCATAGAAACCACGCACTATGTATTTGGCCAGGCGCTTTAGGGCTGCCGGCACCTCGCTGGGAATGTTGTGCTGCTCCATCAGGAGCTGAACCACTGTCAGTGGAGAAGTGCTATACAAGAAAGAGAAGGGAGGGGAGCTGCAGCAAACCCTTCTTAGGGAGGCTTTACACCTGCCTCACACAGGCAGGTGTAAAACATGTAATTTGCTGTGCTGTATTTCTGCAAGAGTCTTCACTGAATAGAGGAATTTAAAATCCTTAACCTGCATTGGGGATGGGGAAGGTATTAATAGGTATCAGAAATTATCTAATCTTGAAATACAATGCTTATCCCTGAAATATTCATATCCTCTTGTGTAAAAATCCTCTTTTTGTAAAAAAATGTGTAAAAAGAAGATATCTAGGAAAGCGTGTTACAGAAAGTTCATAGTCCTCCCAGAAGACAGCACATTTAACTTGCCTGTCTAGGTCTGCCTGTTTGCATTCACAGCCAGCCAGATAAGAGCAAAAGTAAAAGTAAAGCCTTCAAAAATAAAGCTCAGCTCAACTAAGAAACCTTAGTTGAAATTGTATCTGCCTTGCAAAGAGACATTTGAGCACCTGTTCACATGCTCTTGTGATATTTCTGCTGGCTGCTGTGATCAGACAAAGATTTTGCAAAGCTGGGGCACAGGATGCTCCAAGTTATCTGGCCCTCAGCACAGGGTATTTGCATAGCACATTTTATCCCTTAGTGCCCTTCTCATTTAGAATTAAGACTTGTGCCCATATTCCTAATCTCATTAATGAGAATGTAACTAATTTTAATCGGTCCAACTGTCCTAACAGTTTCTAATTTGTAAAGAGGGAGAAGAAAAATATTAAGATGTGTTTCAACAAAGCCTAATGCCAATTTCCTTCTTTGAGGCATGTTAAAACCCTACAGTAGTATTTGACACCACTGCCTCTAGCTAGATGGTTTTGCAGGGAGCCATGCAATGCACATGCAATGCTGGTATATCCACTGGGTCAGGAGCTGGGAGGGTAGAGGATGGCATGTTATGGCACACTACCTCCAGCCCTAGCACCCACTGCAGTGGGTGGTAAAGCTCCAACCCAGGTAACTTCATATTGCTATCAGAGCTTCCAGGGAACCTTTATCAGAAACCCTAGTTAAACAGAACAACTTGCACTAGCCTAGTACTTGGACTATAATTAAATTTGCACTTCATAGGGTGCACTTTATGGAAAACAAAGACAATGGAAACCTGCTGGTCTGAGTCTGGAAACCCTGAAGGTGATAGCACCACACTGACCTAAATTTCCTACAGGAAAAGTGAGGGAACACTGGAATGGTGGTCCAGGAAAGAGGTTGAGTCTCTGTACTTCCAACAGGACAAGGGCCAGAGCAGACTGACTTGGCTTTGAGAGTAATTTTGCCATGGAAAAGGGACCAGATGGCCTCCAGATCCTCCTCCTAACCTAAATTCTTCTGTTCCAAGAGAGTTAAAGTTAACAACAGTAAGGAGTGAAGCTTTGGCACTGTCAGTCTGTTCTTTGACAATCTTTCTCAGACTAAGAGCAGTATTTCTGTTCTTTTTGACACAAGCCTTCATGAATAGGCGCTTTAAAGTTGTTCTTTTTGTTGTTATTATTATTTTTGTGTTACTCTTTCACTTCTTCTTTGCCCTCCCCCTCAAAAGGGGCTTAACAAATTTAATCCACAGAAAAATATGCTAACTTATTCTTCTCTTTCTTCCTCTTTCTGGCCTAATTTTGAACTTTTTTTCTACACAGTACTTTATAGTTAGCAGTAAGAAAAGGACAGACAATATCTTCAGCCAGTTCCAGACAAGAGTAGCATGGTTTTGAGTTTCCTCAGGGAGGTGCTCTACGGAGCACTGAGCCTTGTCCTTCCACCCTGGGCAGAGTCCACAGAATGGAGGCACTGTAGCCTCCAGTACAGGTCCAAAGGAAAGCAATCACCATGGAATTCTGTAACTCAGCCCAGCCCTGCTGAGGAGCACCAAGGGCAGTCCCAGCATCTGTATAGGGTGTTACCACTCATGTGCATTGGTCTGGGATACATCTCAGAAAGGGCTGGGGTGCCCTCTAAGTGGGTTTGTGTCATATGACCTCCAGTTGGATTGTGCAGTATTAAGAACAAAACTGTTTCTTCATCTAGTTCTTGGCTAACATGTCAGCAGAATGCTGGCACTTAAAGGACTTGTATTAGGTACAGCTCTCATGACTCTTTTTTCTTACCCCAAGTCAGATACACAATGAAATTATTTCATAGAGAGTGGGGTAAGTAGTTAACATCATTAGGGAAGAAATGGGACCTGAACTGTAAACAGGTTTGCTGACCTATCAGTTCTCTGGATGACTCCTTAGCTCAGACTGGCACTGCATACTTGCATCTCTAAAGCAAGCACTACTCTGAAGTGTTTCTGAGCACTTCGATGTTGAAAGCTTGTCAGGTACAGACTTACAACCATGTAAAATAATCATTAAAAAAAAAATCCAAACAAACAGAAACCCCACAAACTCCAGAAAACCCCACCACACTCATACAACAGAGCCTAACCTTGCCCCCTGCCATACCTAAACACATACTTTAAATATTATGAACATATTCTGGGATACAAGTGAGCAGCTTTTTTCAAAAACAAATCCATAGAACTCACTGTCCATTTGCAGGGGAATTGTAAATATGCAAGCCTTTGGTTCCATAGAAGAGGAAATGGCTGTCTTTTACAAAAATGACTGAATTTGACCTGAATAAGAGACATTCATAGAAAAAACAACCCCCTCAAGAAATCTTCCTTTAGGCTACCAAAGAATGACCTTTGGATGTATTTTAAAATAAAAACAGGAGGAAGCTTTTTCTACTGTGCTCTTCTATATTTGATGTCTTATTTCTCCAATCCACTCTGAAAAACCTCTCAGTCATTTAATCACCCAATTTGAAATCTCACAGTTCATGAAAATTACTGATTTTTTAAAAGTTATTGCGTAGTTTTCAGTTGGCAGGCAGCAGTTCTCTTTTGAGAGGAGCTGGAGACCGCCCTTACCAAGGGGAGGAGTAGGAAGTGTATAGCCCTCTGAAGCAAGAAGGACTTTAAACAGAATTCTGCTCTGCAGCTGAGCTACAGTCTGTGTTAAGGAGACAGGTATTCTACTACTCACATAGATTCTTCCCTCCCTTTTTTTTTCCCCAGCTGATAGCATGTATGGACAAGATATTCTAGAAGTCAGTGTTTAACTTTGAACTTCCTCTGCTTTTAAAGTATTTATGAGGGGAGGAGCTATCTTCTTAACACATTTATTTTAAAAATTACTCAATAACTTAGATGTTTGAGTTATAGTTTACTGCTACTTATAGTTTATATGGAGCCATTCCCATAATCAGAAATGACATTTAGGATCACCTTTTTGCCGTGGGAAACCTACTCAGAGTTGCTTGTTGTGCCAGCAGGCAACTATTAAAGCAGAATTTCAAGTCAAGAGGCATCATATAGAGCAAGTTCTGCAAGGTTTCTCTGAAGCCTGTTGCTTAATTAATATTTTTTTTTAGCTGTCTGAGAAGACAAAGTATCCATCTCACAATTTAAAAGGCACTAAACCAGAAAGATTTGATAGGATTTTGCCAGACTTCATATAACCCTATCACTTGCAAATCAGTTAAAAACCTTTTCATTACCTCTCTTGTATGGGCAGAAAACTTCAGGCTGATGCTGTAGAGAAATTGCTCCTTTCCTAAGAGCTCAAAGCAACTGCAAAACAAGCTTAAGTATTTCCCAGCCTTTTCCTAGACCTATCTGTGATAAGCCCTAATCATCACCCAGCTGCTGCAAGAGTCCCCAGATCACATTTCATTAGCAACTGAGTGAGTTCAGCCTTATATATGTTGTGTCATGATGAAGCTATAAATCTTATTGCTCCATCAAATCCACCTACAGCCTGAAAATATGACTGCAATCTTTGATTAGTGTTTTTATTAGCATAACTTTAAAAGACTAAAAGTAATATAATCATTAAGTCCTTTTGTTGTTGTTGTGAACCAAGTACTTAGGATAGGTAATTTACATAATTTGTTTAGAAGCTTTTCTGAACTGGAAATTTTAATATCTTAAAGGAACAAGTAGAATGGTTACTAGTTCCCATATTTTTACTTATGAATCCTTTTAGGTGGTTTATGTCTTCAAAAGGAAAGAAAGAGCAATTTTTCACTGTACCTTTCTAGAAGACAAAGTTATGGATACTATTTTATGGATTAGATATCTTTAATTAAAAACAATGTTGAAATAAGGTTGCTAGACATTGTACTGTACAGAGTTAAAATAGTGAATTCTATTAGGATTGAAGTCATCACATTTCATCTCAAATCTGTGCCTCTTTCAGAATTTTTTTTATATCTGCACAGTGGAGGCTGGTGTTTTGTAGTGACGTGACTTACAGCTCCACTGTAAGTTGACCCACATGCTCCACGTGTTGTAGCATGTATTGTGCTTTTGTTACTGCTGTTTGTTGCTGCATTTCTTACTCTCTGACTTGCCAGGCACGTGGGTCCACTGAGGACTCAAGGTGTGGGTGTTTGTATGCATAGGACAGATTGTGGGACTGGCATCTGTAAAAGTCACTACAGAAGGTAGTGCCTCAGAGCACTGAGCACTTGGTGGATACCAGAAAAAAAAAAAACAAAAAAACAAAAAAACAAACACCCACCTCATATTTTACCAGCTGTAAGCAGGAATTTAGATTAAAAAACTTCAAAAGGTTGAGACTGCTTTTTAGACACTGCAAGAAGAGGTGACTTTAATAAGAATCCACTTGGCAGATACTCAGAGCTGAGAAGTATATTTGGCATAAATCTTCAACTGCAAACGTAGAATGTCCACAGGGTAAAATTGAAGAGTTATACCTCATTCCATATAGTTGTTCTTGAGCATGCTCCTTTGTTATCATGTTACAGCAGAAAATGCAGGGGAGCAAGACTGCCTGCTGCTACCTGTTGGGTTTAGTCTGTGGGAAATGTTTACAATAAACAATTCCTGTGGGTTTCCATGCCCAGTGGTTTGAACAGGGAAAGTGTCGTGTAACCTCAGTGCTGTTATTCCAGTTAGAGCCCTCAGCCTGCATGTGCAAGTGTAGAACCAGATGACAACAAAACAGCTTTCTAAATTAAGGAGAGGGATGGTGTGGCTGGTAACACTGCTTTCAGAAACAGGAAATGGCTGTCACCTGTCATGCTGTGGGTGACAACTCCTTTGGCAAGGACAACTAACCCCCATGCAGCAGACAGAGGTGCTGGCTCAGCTCTGCACACTCAGAGCCTAGCCAAAAAAAAAAAAAAAAAAAAAAAGAAAAAAAAAAAAAGAAAAGAAAAATAAAGCGTGGTATTTATTTAAAAAAAAATAAAGAAGGTGTTTCAGACTGCAGGTAGCCCTGGCACCAAGGGCCGTGGGAAGCAGGATTTGTGCTGGTATGTTGTTGTGATATTGTGTAACACAGACATTACTGAAAGTGGGAGCTTGAGACGGGGATAGGCAAAGTCTCTTGGCTTCCTTTCAAAACCTGTTTGGGTGGCTGGGATGTTTATCTGGAATGATATGGGCATGCACTGCACTTGCAGGCTACTTGATAAGAAGGAGGCAGATAATCAACTGAGCAGTCTCAGGAGGAAGAAATAAGTACAGAGTCTGATCAGAGGTTGGATGAGAAAATTAGTGGGTTGCTGCTTTGGTGAGCAAAGGTATAGGGAAGATCTTCACAAAGCAAATGTAGTATGCTTGACCCATTGGCAGAGCAGAGGCTGGTGCAGATGGTATGGTGGGAGGTTGTGGTGCGCACCTTGAGTAAGTGGGATCTGTGTCAAGTTCCTTTATTGTCTCTCTTGCACAGGATCTGCTGTGTCTTTCATTCTCCTCATCAATTAAAATCTCGACCTGTCTAGCTCAGACACTCAAGCACTACAAAATAAGAAAATGCCAGAATCATAGCAAGTACTTGTATGTAATCTGCTGCCCTGTGCTTACAGGGCTCTTAATCACACAATCACATCTCTTTTTTCCCTGTGCTGGGCCTTTCACAAAGTCAATGCCTCAGCCGACATGGGGGTGTCTATGTTCAGCATGCTCTGAGCCCTGCTTATTTTGTGAACCAGACAAACCTTGCATTGAAGTGATCAATTTTTTTATCAGTTTCCCTATGGTGCTCTCCTTTCTGTGATCCTTGAAGACTTGCTGGGATCAAACTAAATCTACTTTGACAGCTTTCAACTATTTGCATTAGTTTATCTTCCTGATAATGAGAAAAGTAAGGGAATATTGTGCCTATGTTACATATGGAGCTCTGACGTACAGAGTTTGAAATCAAGACTGCTGGATAGTTTTGAGACTCAACTGAGATGTAAAAAAAATTAGAGTTCACTTTACAGTACTTTATATGATTGCAGCATAGCTCCCACTGTCTTAATTGCCTTTGTGATCAGTATTTCCAAAATACAACCCCTGGTATCACAGACTGGGTACCAGCTAGACACCACAGCCTACTGCCTGTGCAGCACCTGGCAGAGCTAGGGTGAGAGTTTAGTGGACCCAGTAGATACTGAGATGTGTCTGGTCTGTAACATTATCCCTTTTCTTAAAAAAGAGATGTCTTGAAAACTGGAACAGCTTTCTCCTTTGTTATGCTGTTCTCATTCTTCACAGGAATGCAGCCTATCATGTGCAGTGAGCAAAACAAGGGATCTCTGCAAAGGGAATTTTGTGATCATACAAAGAGATTGTATCTGATTCAAAAAGAAAGGGGAATGAATGGCTTCTACACTTCTGGCCACTTCACAGCCTGAGTATACTTCTAATGCAACTTATCTTGATTTTAAATCTGAAGAACAGTTGTTTGAGATAATATGTATTTTTAATGTCAGTTCTCTTTTCCTAAAGAATCATTTTAGATCTACTGTCTCTCAGCCTAATTTGAAAATATATCGTAACAGCAGTAGCTGCAGATGAGGAGGCACATTTTGGTTGGGGATTCAGCTGACAGCAAAGGAAGGGTCGGTAGAGGAGCATACTGCAGTTGCTAGATCTTCATAGCCTGCCACTATTGTCTGTCTTCTTCTGCTGTTTCACTTTTCTTTCCTCTGACATTTCCTGACTAGCTCCTGCTCCTTTCACTTTTTTTTTTTCCCCTCCTTCCCTGTTTTCTCCTTTCCATCCAATCACATTTACTTCTTTTTCCCACCTGGTTCACACAGAAGGCATGAAGGTTCATGGAGCTGGATATGGCTGTCTTAGGAAAACTGTTTCCAGCTCTCAGGGGATGGTGCATGTACACCTCTTGCAGAAATGCAAATGTAGCATTTTGGAAATTAAGCTGATGCAAATTATATGTAACTACTCAAATGTTTAAATACTGGTGCAATTCAGATGGTAGGTGTAGCCTGAGAAAAGACTATATCAATACAAATATTAGACTATGTCTAATCCAGGTACCTGAATTAAAGTTCTGTTTTAAAAACAAGATGGCAGCTCTTTGCTACAACTGAGTACTTGTGATCTAATCTTTTTTAATGCAGACAAAAAAAAAATCTTTCTTACTGAGATGACCCATTTTCACTGAAATATAAAGAGGAAAAAACCTAGGGATGTTTTGTTGGTTTTTTTTCTACACTGTGTATCTGCCAAGTAGAGAAAATGTAGCAAGTGTAAAAGAAAGACAAGACTAATAGTACAAAACATTAAGTAAAGACTGGAGTTACATTAAATGCAGAATGTCCAGCAGAGGCAGTCTCACTACTGGGGTCCTTCTATTGCTCATGTGTAACCCTGGAGCTAGGAGAACAAACTTTGCAAAACAGATTAGACTGAGATTGTCCCACATACAATTAATGTAATTCAGAGCTGATTCACTGTAGATCAGAAAATGTCCTAAGTATGGTGCTTCTTGGTATGTAAACAGGCTAGCTTGTTTTTAATTATTGTCCTCTCCTGTATGTAACTGTGTGGGAGCAGACGTAGTTACAAAGGACCTTTAAAATCTTTGATTCTGCCAAGTTACAATGGTCTGAAAAACTGGTAGGCAGAGCTTGAGGGAACAACCACATGGTCTGCTTGGTTCTAGATCACAGCCTTTGGCCAACTGGTATGTTCAGTTTCCAGACTCTCTTAACTGTCAAAGGCAAAAATGCATAAATATCTGCAGTTTTCTTCCCAAGGCAAACTGTGGCTTGTGCCACTTCTTTGATTGAGCATTACTCCTGGCTCATCTCGTTCTTCTGGTCCAAAGGATGAGAGGTTTTACTGCTCACAGGGCTTGGGTGTGCCTTTCTCACTAACAGTTCTGGTCCTCCAAAAGCAGAAGAGTTTGTCTGATGATCCATGCCATAAGCAGGATCTTGCCATAAGCTGCTGTTGCCAGCCACTGAGGCGAAATCCAGCTTTTTCTTTGCATTTCTTTCTCCTTGAACCTGTAGCCCAAGGAACTGGCTGTGTGAAAGTGGAACACGAGCTTGTGCTGGGAGGAAGGAGTAGTTTGTTGCTAGTTGTGGAGCCTGTCTGAAGCTCTCACCTGCTGCTTGTCCATCCACTCTCCATCATGCCTGCTCACTCCACTGAAAATCTTTTATTTACTCTTGCTGCTTTCCTTGCAGGTATTTGCCAGGATGTCTATGGGCCCTGCTCTGGAGTTTTGCTTCTAAGCAAAGCCTTGACTTGTAATTTACTCTAAAGCAAACTCACTTGTGTGTCTCAGAACTACTACTTGATTTTGACGAAGATTCAAATTCCTGCCTTCTCCTGTCCTCATTAACTGCCAAAATTTTGCTTTTTTAACATGCTATTCTTTTTTCCTCTGAAACGGTATGGGGCTTCACTGTATGGGTTCCTGAAACAGCAAAGGTGAAAAATTTTCTTTGCAAACTTTTTTTTTTTTTCAATTTAAATGCCAGCACCCAAACAGCTTGGTCTCTTCTGTAACACCTTATTTAATTTAGTTTATAGTAAACCGGATTAACTCTTTGTGTTTATATAAACAGCAAATCTGCTAGAAGCCAGGACTGACATTGGTTTTTCTAGAACTAGGCTATGCAGTAATAATCAAAAATTAAGTATGATTTTCTTGTTGCTCACATATTGACATATTGAATTAGTTAAGCTGCATAAATCTCTTATGTAAAGTTGAAGAGAAAAATATATATGGATGATTACTTGACCTGGGAAAAAACAAACCTAAGAAAAAGTAATCAGACCACCCCCTCAGTGTTTGTGAGGGATCTCAACTATGTGTGCAGCAAATTAATATGAAAAACCACACCCATTGCCATTGTATCTTTCTATGTAAAATAAAAGGAGGCTAAACAAAATCCCAACATTGCAAGTAGCTGCAAACATTTCTTCAGTCAAATGGTCTTAGCTTCCCATCACCATGCCTAGAGCAGCAGCAGCAGCAGGGGGAAGGCAGTAAACTGACATTAAAAATAGGTATGTCTATCTGTAACAAAAGCAAATGAAACTTTTTGTCTGGATTAAGAAAACTTTCAGACTTGACAGGTGAAGGTTAAATCAATAAGAAATCACATTCATCACTTTTTGTATATCAAGGCAGACACAGTAAGTTGTTGGGGGTTTTGTTTTTAAATAGCTTTGTTTATTTTAGTCAATAGCAGCATAGGGATTCAGGCTCTGGACAGACATCTATGGAATTCAGCTGTCCTTTTGCAATTGTAAAGCAATTTCAAGTGTGGAAATGTGGATTGTCTTGCACAAGGGACATTACTTAATAACTGTTACTAGTCTACACTGCCTTGTTCTACATATGCTAAAGTGGGACAAGACTAATTAAGCAAGTAAACTGATTTTTAAATTACCCACTAATTTGATTATGGCTGTTACACAACTTCATTCCACATAAATCTGAACAATCCCCTGGCAGGTTAAGGTGTGCACTCAGAAACACGTGATGGGCTCTTCGCAGTACAGACTGCAACATCTGACTTGGTTCAATTGTCTTTTATGAATCAAATGGCCCAGGAGCTGTGTTTCACACATGCATTTTTCACTGATTGAAATTGTGTTGTTATATTTGGTTTCAATGGATTCAATATTCGTAGCTGAGAAGAGAAATAGATCCTGGTAGTACAATCATGCTGACACACTTCTGCTTGCATGCTTCAGTTAAAAAAGAAATTAGATGTACAACTAGACCGGCCCTTGTTTAATCAGGGGATGTTGATTTCTGTGTGCCCTCAATTTGTCAGTGTTACATCCCCCTTAATTGCTTCTTGCTGTGCTACTACTAAGGCCTAGAATATCAACACTTCATTTTCTTCGACCAGAAGCTGTGTTTCATTATCAGCTGCTAAAATTATTTGGTAAATAGCATTCCTGTGTAGAAAACACAGGAGCTGGAACTGTAAGCTAGTCCCAGCAATGCAGCCAGTGGCACAGATAAAATTGCTGCCTCCTACATTATCTGCTTCCTAGGATATTAGGTGCTACTACTTCTCTCTAAACAACCTTTCTTTCTGAACTTGAATTGCAGACAGTGGTGTAATCTGACTTGGCTTCCTTTCCCTACCTTCAAAAAAATCAGTGAACCAAAATCCTGCCAAAACAACCTGATTGCCTTATTATGATAACAGTTTTAACTACCAGTTTACAAAATCAGAAGAAATCGGTTTTTCAGCCACAGTCTATTTGGAAATGAAGCACTGTGGTATCAAACATGCATGATGTCTTAGACTGAAGTATGAAATCAGTACATGTGTATTTTGGTGACAGAAAGTATCTTTTCTTTATTGAATTAGTATTTTTTGAGACAATAGAAGAATCTGTATTAAAAAACCACGTTTGTTAACAGGCCAGGAAAGAGCTTCAGCAAAAGAGTTATAAATCAGTAGCAAGACAGTCTTGGCTCGGATCTTGTTTTAGATATTTCCCCAAGACCTTGTTTCTGTGACTATGTATGACACTTGGTAGGTTATTTTATAAAAGGGCATATCAGACATATCCTCATATTATACCAGAACAACAGCAATTAATTTTAAGTGCTTATGAAAAAATAACAAACTGTATTGTCCCAGATGGTCTTCTTATACCTATTTTTTTTGATGCTTGGTAGGTTCTTTAGAAGGATTTTAATCTAAATAAACCAAACAAAAAACCCCAAAAATTAACAAACCCCCAACCAACAACACACCAAGAATACAGCCAAGACTGAAGAGATCTAGAACTAACTGCTGAAACTCATCTGGCAGAAAGGGCTGGAATCACACCAGACACTCATGAGGATAGATTTCTTGTCAGCAGAACTGCTGACTACAAAGCAAGAAAGTCTGCTGTGAGATAGGGTCCTTCGCTGTTAGAAGTGCTTTGCCATTTCTATAGAGCCATTAGATTTCTGAAGAAAGGAGTCAGACTGAGTAATCTCTTTCCAGAAGCATTTTCTCATGGAGGACTGTCAAGTGGGACAAGCAGCTTCCAAGACAGAGAGGTACAGGGCTACCAAGGACTACAGGGATCTGGGCATTCCCGCAGGTAAGTCTCTGTATGGCCATTGTACACCTCCATCAGCGTTGTGCACACCGTCAGCTAATGGCCATGGGGGAGGAAGAAGAAAAAAGAAAATAAACCACATTAGAGGAATTCGTAAAAAACTCTCTCTGAAACAGCTGAACAGTTCTACTAAAATGAGCATTTACCTTCTTCAGTCAAAAACATGCGAGTATTAATTGTGTGTTCTCAGTCAAGAATGCTGCCTCCACTTAACACAGGAACTAAACTTCATCATTGAAGAACTCTTAAAAACTATTTCCTTCAGATTTTTTTTCCTAAACACAAAAATTTCAATTCCAGACTAAAACCTCTTGTGTTGCAAGAGTAATGTGCCTGTACTATGCCTAAATAATGAGGTATGTTAACTTGTTTTATGTGAATTACAAAGACATAGATCATACATTAATTCTGGTTGGAAGTGTGCTCAAGATGTCTGCAGAGCAGCTGCTGCCTGAAATCAGGGCCAGCTACAAGGAAAGGGCTCAGGCTACTGAGAATTTTAAAGCTGTATGGCCTTTGGGAAATAGCTACTCCAGCAATTACATTTTGCTTTCACAAAGTAATGTGAAATTTGGTTTTACATACATGTTTTCACCTAAAAAACTCTGAGTGTACCACTGAAGCCTCCTCCTTACAGGTACAGTAGTTAGTGGTCTGCCCCCCACTCTAAACCTCCTGCAAAAATAGAAGCATTACCTTATTGAGGACAGGCTTTGTGGAGAGAACATCATAAATTGCAGGTAGGGAGAGATTCTGCAAGAAAATAATACACTGATATTTAGGGGCATTACCTGTTAATGTAAATGCTGAGAACTAACTTTTTTACATCTCACTTAAATAACAAGATACAGCTTTAAAAGTACAAGATACCCATAACATTTTGATATCAGAAGAATTGGGGCTGCAAAAACTTGACCAGACCAGATCTTAGTAGAGCATGGCACACTTAAGTGTGTTTGCTGCCCCAGAGTGTGTATTTGAATTTCACTGGTAAAACTACTCTAAAAATACCAAAAGTCTTTCTCAAGGTATCTCTGGGTGTACCCTCCTGCATATGCAGCTGCTGAAGATGCTTTCAGGAAACCCAGATGAAAAGAAAGCCCAAAACAAATAAACCAACCAAACCAAAATGAATCCTGAAAACCCAATCCCCCCTAAAACCAGCACCAAAACCCAAACCAAAAAACAAAACAATACCCCAAAAAACCCAAGCACATAAACAAAAAACCCACAAACCTTTCCCATGTAAAAAGCCAGCTTCTTCTAACCCAGAAGCAGAGACAAGTTACCACAAAATCATCAGCCACTTGTGTCAATATAGCTGTGCTTGAAAATAACCCGAATACTTCTGGCTGCGTCAGGTCAGTACTGCAACCTGGGAATTTCAGACCAGCAGGATATGAGGTATTTGGAAGATGTTTACCTCTTGTGTTGTCTGGTTCAGGCACTTCATTGCAGGTCCTCTACGATTATCCAGCACCAGTGGAGGCTTCCAGCGATCGTAGTTGGTTTCTAACACGTACCATGTGCCCTTCTGGATATCAAGGCTGGAAAAGAGGTTTAAGTTTGTGTTTTGCTTCTCTAAGTATATAGCAAGTACACATATACAGTATATACTATATACAGATGCATTATTTTTTTTAGGCTTGCTGTGGTATTTTTCAATGATGGCAAAGAAGTCAGTTCTTGTACAACAGAAGTCACAAGAAACAGAGCACACAATTATTGGTGGAACCTGTCCTCTTCTGGAAGGCTGAGTCAGGTGTCAGGTCAAGCATACTCACTCCCAGATATCCAGAGCAGCTGTCCTGGATCGAGTTATCACACACCCTTCTCCAGAATTTTTTCCACCCAGAATAAAGTAAGCTGGAGCCAGCAGTCTTGTTTTTGCCAGTCTGTCTTTTGCATCCTGGTAACTGTGGGTAAGAAAATGTTGGATTATTAAATGCTATAAATGGTTCAAGTACTGAAGAGCAAGTTTCACAGACCCAGGAAAAGTTTGGGTAGTTAAGCCTTTCTTCCCTTTTCATGCACAAATGAGGAGACAGGCTCATGAGAAAGGAACACATTTAAGTAAAGCTTCTCATCTCATTTTGTTCTTAAAGTATGATTGTTTAGAGGTGCTTCTGCACTTTTTCTACACTTAAAACACAAGTAAAATGATGACATACTGTATCACATTCCACTGAATTGATTTATTGCATGACAGCTTTGTTTCTGCTTACTTCCTACAATGTACTAGTACCTGTTGGATGTGCTTTGATGCAGAATGCTGTTACACATTTAGATTGGCAACAGGTTCATCAGGAAAAAAGAAATCTGAGAAAAAATATTTGCGTGATCATGTGCGATGCTTTGCCTCCTGCTCCAGAGTACCAGCAACACCAGAACTATTTAAAGTGACGGCCACTAGGAAGGTATCTATATCACTGGATATTAAGCATACATCTACAGTATTCATGCTAGTTGAGTGCAAAGCAGATTAAAGATGGATAACATTTAGAGGGAGAGGGAATACCTTGTAGCATTCTCTAATACAGTTCTTGTAAGAAAGCCCATCCACATACCATCTCTTCTACCAAGAAACCATTCAAAGATTCCTGCAAAATATCAGAATAATTTGTTTTCAGACATGTTATTCTAACTCACTCATGTTCACTCATGTTATTCTAACTTTCACAGCTGGTTTTAAAATAAGCTGCGTTTTATCTAACTCATCTGCAATCTTTTTTCACCAATTGTGTGCCTGTTTATTAAGGTAACTGGTTTGCCCAAGGTCTGGAAAACTTGTGCAGAAATAATGAAAGAAATGAGCATTACTCACCCACATAACCACCATCAAGACTGAAACGCTCATTCATTGTCAGAGTGAACAAGTTCTGAAAAGCATTAAACAAGCCAACCTTCAGCCATTGCCAGCCCACGAGTATCAGTAATAAACAAGAGGCAGCATTGCAATTCAGATGTCAATTGAGCTTCTTGTTTGTTAGACTTTTCCCCTTCGAGTAACAGACTGCAAGATCAAGCTAATGTAGAAAGAACCTAATTTATCAGGGCTTGAATAAGCAGAAATGAGTTTTTTGACCTGGCAGACAATCAGCAAGGCATGCTTTTATGCTAAGCAAGTCAAGCCTGTGGCCATTTTTTCCTCTTGGTCTGTGTTGCATTGCTGAATTAGCAGTTTTCCTTTTCCTGCTGTATTTCACCTTCTCAGACCTCTGAGTACTATTCTAGTTCGAAGGCAGATTTTTAAGTCCCAGTGCTAAGCACACCCTGATATGTTACTGCTGTTCACATGGGCATGCAGCTGCACACACTGCAGTCCATGCTAACTGGAACACACAATTCAAACTCAATTCTCTGTCTCCTCCAACTAATGTTTCAGACAAAACCAGAATTCAGCTACCCCAGACTTCAAGTTAAATGAAAATCCAATTAAAAAAATCTTAAAATGCAGAACTGTCTTTTCCAAGAAGGATTGGAGAAAGAATTAAATAGCACAAATGTGCTGTTTGACCTCTGGGATCACAGCATTAGCTATTAGCCAGCAAGAAACTTTAACCACTTGTTCAGCACTTCGTATTCACTTCTGTTCATATTCAAAATTCAATGCTGTTTTTAAGAACTGTCCAAACAGAAACATTTTATTTAAGTAATCTCCTTTCACGAGGAAGGGTGCGCCATATTTTTCTTTTATCTGTCTTCAAGTAGCTATGCTGTGCACCAGAGATCATTTATTAGAGATCATTTATTGGAAAACATTCCAAGGCACAGCATGAAAGCAGAAAAATTTAAATATTAAAGGAAAGTCTGAAACAAATTGACAAGGCCCCATCCCCATACTTACTGGTTTGACTCCAGACACCATGCCTATGTATCCTGCAAAATTTGTGGACTTAAACACTGTTTTGTTGTTTCTCTGAAAGTCCAAGAGCACCACTAAAGGCTTCAGTTCCCGAGTTAACGTCCAGGAATTATTTTTAACATCCCACCTGCAGGAGACAGTACAGCATTTGAAATTTCCCTCAGTGGTTTTCAAAGCTTCCCTTCACAGCATGCAGACATCCTGTGTGTGATGCCTGTCCTCTGATCCTACTCATGTCGGGCAAGATCAGTGCTCTGTAGTTACCTGAGCAGCACCAGCCAGGAACAACTAAGAAGTCTAAACGCACAGGCTGGCAGTGAAAAGAACTAAGTTTTGTTTGAACCAAGAGCATACATATTGCTCAGGATTAAACAGCACCAGCTTCACAGCTGGTTTGTTTTGACCACGTAACTTTGTTCTCTAACTGCTGGCAAAGGGAGCCACAGGTACTGCCTGTGACAGCAAACCTCGAATTCTTATTTTTCAAAAGCAGAAAAGAAACCATGTACTACTGGATTTGCTCCACATGAAGGGAAGTACCAATTCCAGTTTGTAAAATAAGCGAGACCAGTTTGTAGGCAAAAGGTCCGATACAGAGCAGTTAGCAAACCGTTAAACTCTCTGGAAATAATTCAGACTCTGGAGGCAGCTTTGAAATTTGCTTAATTTTCAGGAAACATTTCTGGCAAGTCAGAGAAGTCCAACACAAGCCAAACCAAGGGACAGGTGGAGTCACAGCAGACAATGGGTGAGTTTTTAATAGGTAGGTAAGAATTTTAATAAAGATGAGCATTTAAATTCCAATTGTGCATTGAGCATCATCTGGATGAATGATGTTACAAAATACACTGGGGTAATAGAAGCAAATGCTGAACTACCTGATCAGGGGCATGAAAGGAGAACTAATGAGTGCTGGGCAACAAACTACAGAGTTTGTATGGAAATGAAGGATGATGGGAAGTGCCAATGGAACACAGTACAGTAACTGGGGGGGAGGAGTGGGAAGGAAATCATTAAAATGTCATGCCCCAATCCAATTCCCATTTCACTGCATATATTAGAATTGATGCTTCATCCCATCATGTAAAGAATAAGATACAGTGTGCCTCAAAGATCAGGTTACATGGGCCATTCTTTGGTTTGACACACTTTGACCTGGAGCTGAGAAAAGAAGTAGCAAAACACAGCTGTTCTTGATGCACGTGGGGCAGTTTGACATAAGATCAGCAGAACATCCCGATCTTTTAATTTCAGCCTTTTTTCACAGCACACAATGGAGAATTACTTGTCACAGCCTTACAGACATCCAAAGAAGACTCAAAGAATGTATGTAGCTGTTTAAAGTTCGGCTTGCTTTTTGTCTGCGTTTCAAAAAAAAAGTCACAAGTTTAAATACTTACCCTAGGAAGAGTCCAAAATCCAAGTTTCTGGCGTGGTACAGTTTCCCTATACAACAATAAAAAATTAAATACAATTTTCCAAAGAAATTGACAAATTTCAGCTTAGAAACCCAAGAAATGAGTAAGCAGTCAAATACCTGAGAAAGTCTGTAAGGAAAATAGCATTCTCTACTTGCCCTTTTCATAACCACAATATAATGATGGGTTTTTATTTGTCAGAGGAGTGTTTTACTGCAACTGAAATCAAGTAATCTTGCAAACTGCTGTCCGTCTCAGCCTCTAATCCTTCCACATTATCTTAAGGTAATGGCAACACCTTGAGCTTCCTCTAGAAGTGAGATGTTTGCAAGCCCTCTGAGAATCCCTTTGAAACTTCCTAAATTGGAACAGGTGCAGACAATGGTTCAGAACTAAGCAGGAGAATGAAGGAGTCTCTTTTCTTAGAAGAGACTGACCATTTTTTCTACCAGCATACACATGCAATATCTAGAAACTAGATGCAAAATCCTACATGGAGCTGAGAAAATTTCAGGTGTGTTGCTGGTGTTTCTTTCCCCTAGAAAAACAAATACCACCTCTTAAAAAAACCCCAACACCCCAATCACAAAAAACTCACCATCCAACAAAACCAAACCCAAAGTATCTTTAAAAGTATTTTTGTCCTTTTTTTTAAACCTAAGACATTTATGAACTCTTATTCCCTTTCTCAAGGAATACCTTCAATTATCAGTCCTTAGGCATTATTATTACCTTTTAGTCTCTTTAACAGACCTTACTGCCTGCAGTTGAGGAGGACTGTATTTGCACAACTGAGGTGGACCCTCTTCTATACAAAACTGTTAATTATTTTGGATTACATTACCTGTTTTATCTTCTGCCACTATTGATGTACATACAGTAAAAATTTCATAAAAAATGTTAAAAATAACGATTTCCCCTAGAAAAAAAAAAAAAAAAGAAACAAAGTTCAATAATTTGAATCTTGCCATGAACAGAAAAAAAATTGTTAGAAAAAAGCATAGTGCAAAGTTTAGTATTCTGTAATATTTCTGTTAAACATTTCAATTTAAATCTCCTTTGATCTTTAAAATGACTGGTTCAGCAAAATCAAGAGCTTCCTAAAAAGCAAACAGAGAAGTCAGAATCCCCTGACCCTCTGCTTTACCATCCACAAAGCTGACAGTCATTGCTACTTCCTCCTTGGAAACTCCAAAACAAGCTATAAAATTCACTTTAAAGAAGAAAGCTGCTATATGCACCACTACTGCCACATAAGAGCTGCTGCTAGCAGCAGGTGTACTGCTCCTGTATGAGGGAAGCAGTGCAAACAGGCAGCGGTCCTTCTCTGTCTCAGTTCTGGAAGAACTCAGTGCCTACTCCTCCCCTGGAATGATATTCTTTTGCAGCAGGTACAGAGGGAAGGCAGAAGGACATGGAAAGGACCACAAGGGAAAGAGAGCACAGCAGGAAACTGAGCCTTGACTTCTTTCTATGTCAACAGCAGACACACAGCAGAGTGCAAAAGCAACAAGCAAGAATAAAGGATCCCCTCAAATTTTGGTGCACAGGAGCTGAAACTTGCTCCACTTCCCAAAACCTAGGAGGGAGAACTTTCACCTCTACAGAGCAGTCCCAGCCTGATAAAAGGCTTATGTGATTTATTCCATTCTCCTCTAAAACTCTGTTTTTGTTTAGTGTGAGGTGTAATTTATTGCTTTAACTACTCAACTAATGATTTGTTAAAGTCACAGATGGCTACAACTAATGGCATACTGGTAAACACACTAATTTTAAATGAGTCAATTCCTAGCTTTCTACCATGTTGATAAAGTGTTAGAAACTGTTACCCAAAGGAATCCCAGATGAATTTGCAATCCCTTGGAGCTCTTCATTGAAAGGATAAGGAAGTGTAGCAGTCAGATGAGCCTGAAAGGAAAAGATTTTTTTTGTATGATATATGTTCAAATTAACGGTATTTTTTTTACTTACAACAAATGTCTCCTCAAGAGGCACACTTTTCTGCCAGCTGTTGAGTGTTTAATTTCTCTGCAGCCTGTAGAACTTGAGGATGTTTGCAGAGTACTTGGAAGATAAGTATACACTTAAGGGAAGTAAAACTCTTACTTATTAAAACACTGACGTGAGCAGTGGACATGAGCACAGCCTCTCCTAGCAGCAACAGACAGAAAAGTGAAGTGTGACTCGTATGTATTAAAAGCTCAACTGCAATGGAGCTCAATGTCAGTGTTTATGGACATCCCTGACTTTCACCCATTGGCATGGCAACCTGTAAAAGCTGCATTTATGTCCACTCCACTCAGGCACAGAGGAATATGCTGTAACTAAAGCTGGGGTAGAGATCTGGCCTTCTGCTGTCTCTAACCCTACACTGCTTTCCCCTGTTCTGTGCCAAAGCTTACTCTATCAGAATCAAATTCATTTTTAAGGTGAGGCCTGGTCAAAGTTGTCCCTGTAACCAGACATTTATTACAGTTTTCAAAACCTGATTTTACTCTACTGTTTAAAAGAAGTGGAACATGGTAAAAAAATTTCAATCAAGTGTTTTGGTACAGTAACCAAGGCTGTTGCATATCTGTCTAGTGTTATTAATCCAAACTTGAAAAGATCTTAGGAAAAATGAGAGGAGGAAGGGACCTGCAATTTTTTATTTGATGGTTTCAGTACTTTCAGAGTAGACAACAAGGCAAAATTTCAGAGTGACAATTTGAAATAGCATTTCTCTTCTGTTCCAGAAGTGGAATTAAGAACTTGTAAATTAATAACTTTGAAAGTTCTTAATTGCCAGATTCAGAAGCATTCTAATTCTGTAGTCAGAGCATACAGTAATAAAATAATTAAGCTGAAAATACTTACTATTTTGTTATCCACTATGTCAACAACTTTGCCACTAGGGAAGAAGGTATTTGCGATATCTTTAATATTCTGGACCACAGTCTTCAGCTAAAAAGAACAAGGGCTTTTGTTGAATAGAAGATCTTAAGCATAAGAATTGCTGGAATACTAACAGAACTTCTTGACAGACTTTTGAAAAAAGAAAAACTGTTGAGAAAAATACATATTTAAATAAAGTGCTAAATGTCACCTTCTTGGTGAGACAAATACCCTCCACTAGAATCACTCTTCAAGCTTTGTTCAAATAACTTTATTGATTAATACCAAAGTGTCCTTCTGCCACAAATAACAATTACAGGAAAACCATCCTCATCTTCTGCTCCTTTGAACACATTTTAATACTCTACACTCTTCTACCTTTCAGAACGTTCATTTCAAAGAAAAAAACACTCAATAGACTTCTTATGAAAGCACATGCTATCAATCTCCAACATGCAAATGTCACAAATAAGAGCTCCACTCCATGTGATCTAACTCCAAAGTACACAAGAGATAAAACTCTTCAGAATTTAAGGCGAAACCTGAAGCTTCCAACACCTTTTAAAATAAATATTAGCATGTAAGAATTTGTCTGGCTTTCAGATTGGAAAGGACAAAGTCAAGGAATAGAGAAAAAAAAGCCCTAGCCTTGTTTGAGAAATTAAAAATTACTGAAGTCAATTTTCATCCATCTTCACCACAGCTGTTTTAAGCAGTTTGAAATAGGCTCAAATATTAAAAAAATATTTGTGCTACATAAACACCAGAGCTACCACCAGCATTCCTGAAAAGGGCAGGAAACTCTTAATTTCCCCCTTGCCATTTCATCATCTCCCACAGCATTTTGAGAGAAGTAGGGAGGTGCAGAGAAGAGATGCTGCCTCAGTTTCACTTCAGTTTACCAAGGCTGTTCCTCTGGTGTATTGCTCCCTCTTCATTCTGCACCACCTCACGACTAAGGAGATTAGATAAATGGAATGGCACACACTTGTTTATGGCACACTGGTTTTTACAACTCTACATCCCAAACCGGTGTCTCTAGGCTTGATGCTGCTAGCTTAAGTGTTAAACAGAAAAAAAAATTAACCAAGCATTTATTTTGAACTGGAATAATATTAGAAAAGTCAACAGGAAATATTATCCCTTTCAGATACTTTTAGCACAGGTATTCCTTTAAAAACTTTTCTCAAAACAAAAGGCTATGTGCTCGTTTTATATCTCCTAAGCTTCAGAGCAGCTCTGCATTTCTTACCTCTGTCTTTTTGTCGCGCATCAAGTCATCCCACCTTCTGCTGGGAGGTAAATCGAGATTTATGACATAGGTAGGTATATTACCTTTGAACCTGAGAGAAAAACACCAGAGATCAAATTTAAAGAAGACTCTGAAAAAACATTTGACAAAATAGGTGCTTCCCACCTGTTACTAGCATTTTTTAGACCTGCAACAGGAACAAGTTTCAAGGAAAAAACCCTGTTCAGACTTGCAAATCACAACTTCTCTGTAATTTGCTAGACAAGTTGAATCAGACTACTTACGTTGGTCCTGAAGGAGGGTACATTTTACTCCTACACTCTTCTCCATACTGCAAAGACAATGAAACATTACTATTTAGCTTCTTTGTTAAAATACTATCATTCTAGTAGACTTTGTTTTGAATTCAACCTTTAGGACTAGTCAGTTAATTCAAAGTCTTGGGACTTTGGAAAGAGGAAAATAGAGGAGGAGGGACCAGCAGCAACTTCCCCATGTTGTCTGACAGACCTCTAGACAACTTGTCCAATGTAGTCCAGGGCAAGCACAAGGGTATGATAAATATACAAACTATATATTTTTACTCCATGTGATTTAATGAAGAGCACTTCAAAAGCATATTCTTTATGAATTTCAGGAACCTCAGATCTCAGTATGGACCAGTCTGTTCTGTTTGTCCAATTCATAATCCCATTTTATAGTGTCATTCCTAATTATGTTTAGTGTTAAGCTGCACTGTACAGCTGGAGCAGGAAAAGCTTAATGAACCTTGGGCAATCCCTCAGCTGGTGGAATGAGCTGAGGATTCAGTGTGGAGAAGTGCTGCTGAAGTGGTGCTAAACATCACATGGGGTGCAATTCAGGAATGTAACTAAAAAATATACCTTCATTCATGGGAGCATGGCTAGTTACAAATGAAAGTTTGAGAAGTATTTTAGATGTACTCAAAGTGAATGCAAGGTTGTTTTTCTACCAATTACATAAAGCATGCATATAAATATAATAAACATATGCATATACATGCCACAATTGTAATTCTATGTTCTACCCCAATGACATACAAGCAAATGCCTACTGGCCACCCACACTTGTGCTTCAAACCACCTGACAGCAGGCCAGGTTTGGTCCCAAAACTATGTGAGAAGTTCAGTAAGCTCCTTAGAGTATAATGTATCTCACTAAGAAAAAGGAAAGGTACATGTGCTGTTCTGGGAGCCCACAGAGAAGCTCCCAAAGCACAATTGTTTGGGAGAGAGAACACAAACAAAATACAGAGCGATCCTTCCACCACCGTTTCCCTTCCTCCCCACCCTTGATTTCCAATATTTATTAGGCTGTATTAATTAGATTACTAGTGTGTCCTTGAAATGCATTCTGGTTCCAGTGAAAATTGTGACAACATCTTCAGCACCTACGTAACTGGGACAAAGAAGTTAACTCATGTCAATGTTCTCTTTGGGCTAATCTCATTATCTGTTTTTAATGCATTAGTATAGAAAACACAATGTCTTACACAATGCCACAGACTTGAAACACCAGCTGAATCTATTACTGCTGGAAACAGCAATTCTAAATTGGGATTGATTTCTCTGTGTTATAATGTTATCTCTTTCTACTGTTTCCTGTTGGTGGGAGAAAGCATGAGACAAATTTTGGTTTTCCAACACATGAGGTGAAGGTATAGGATTGGCAGCTTTTTGCTTCCTAGATTTCACTGCAGTGCAGTTAACAGCCTTTGCACAGCTGGAACAAAAAGTCAAACACAAAAGGCCATTTAATTTTCAAAGTGAGAAAGCGTCAAAACAAGGAGGGTAGGAGGGATGTCAGATGACTAATTAGGCAACAAAAGTCAGAGGTTTTGTGCAAAGCCAGACAAATGCTTAACAGTATTGACGCAACTGTCTTGTGCAATTTTCCATCCCGCAACTCTAAAATCCATCAGAAAGAAATGACATTACATATACATCCTACTTCAATGGATGTACAGAGTTGGACCTTCAGGAAATACCCCCAATGAAATATGCTTCCCGACAGATAAAGCTTCTAACAAAAAGTTATCCAAAGTGGATCAGAATTCAGTTGCTCTGTCAGTAGAGCCCATGCTTACAGAGGAAACCTGTGCAAAACTGGTTTCAGAGGATTTTAAGCTAAAGGTGCTAAACGTTATGTCACTCCTGGCACTTTCCCCATAGATTTTAATCCTGTACATCTGCACCTATTTTTATCTTCCCAGTGCTTTGCAGCCTAACCTACAAAAAAAGGTGAGGAATGCAACAGATAAAGGGACAGAGAACAGAGAAAATGTTCCCTTCTTACGTGTGCTATTTTTAGATTTCTAACCTGCCTATGTATAAAGCAAGGTAAAGTCATCAATTCCTAAAATAACCTGTACATCTTTCAAAACTGACTGAGGTATCTGAAGAAATTAGAGATAATATTAACTGTTTCTTTAGGTTAACTATTACATCATAGAATCACAGAATATCCTGAGTTAGAAGGCAGCCAGAAAGGATCATCAAGTCTAACTCCTGGCCCTACATGGGAGAAGTCCAAGAGTCACGCCCTGTGCCTGAGAACATGTCCAAATGCATCTTGATCTCTGACAGGCAGTTCCCCACCAGCCTCAGTGAAAAACCTTTCCCTAATATCCAGTTTAAACCTGACACACCTTCAGGCCATTCCTTCGGGTCCTGTTGTTGATCAGCAACAAGAAGAGATCAGTGCCTGCCCTGTGCTTCCCCTTGTGAGGAGCTGTAGACTGCAATGAGATCTCCCTTCAGTGTCTTCTCCAACGAGAACCAACCAAGTGACAGCTCTGTGTATGGCTTCCCCTGGCACAGAGGCAGCAACTCAAAAAGATGTCAAGACAATCAGAAAAGTAAAAGTGGGGTGTTTTGTTTTTTTGTTTTTTTACACAAAGTTCTAACAAGGAACAAAAAAAATTGTTTTTCTTTGCAACCAGCTAAAGATTATCTGCAAAGCTTTCTGAGAAGGTTAAAAAAAAGGACATAAAGAACCCTCTGGCAGCAGCAGAAAAACCATAAAGCACTTTTTATAACCAGAGTAAAATAAGCAGCTATGAAGTTACTATTGTGGTTAGCAGGGTTCTCCTCTCTGCACAGGCTTGGCACTGGAAGAACAACAATAAGTGCTGTCCAAGAAAACCAGGAACATCCTCCCAACATGACAGAATCACCTTCAGTTTCCAATGTGACAAGCCAGAGGTCATCCCTGAATAGAAAAAGCTATTGGAAGCTGGACCCAAAGAGCAGATTACCATGATAAATGTGCTTTTCCAACATGCACTGAAACCCCTAAGAGCAATACAGCTCTTCTTGAATGGTGATTTAATGCTCCCTTTGTTTTGCTCTTTAAAATCTACTCTTACCAGCAGGTTGCATATCTTGATTATCATACATACTGCCAACTTTGAAATGGAGATGTATGTAATGACACAAAAACAGACATGTGACAGCACAGGATAGAAGCATTAACAGGAAGATAACACAGTGGAGGAGAAGTAGAACATGGTATGGGAAAGATGGAAATAAAAAGTGGAAGTAGCACAGAAGATTTATATTTTGACTGACTGTATAAAAGAAAAGTGGAACAGAAAACAAATTAGCTAACAAGCTGTTGAGATGAATTGTGTGAACTTAAAAAAATATCAAGTAGTTGTACTCCAGTTATTATTGACTGGAGTACAGAAAATTAATGCACGGTTTAATGACTGCTGAGTAATATTTTGACACCTAGCCTGATTTCATTAATATGAAATAGACTGAATGAACCTTATCCAGTCTAAGGAATACCACCACTTCCTTTATTTCTTTATTTTTGAGGTAGACCATTTCTGGCATTCCTCCTTAATATTTACGTATTTTACATTTTTCACCTTCCTATGTAAAAACAAAGAGAAAACTACTTCTTTGAGCTATTAAATATAATTCCATATTTTCAGTCAATCTGTTATATTTAGCATCTTTTGGTCTATGAACTCTGTGATCTAACACATTTTCCTCTCTGCTCCTCTTCCCTCATGGGATAATGCCAATGCAACACTATTGTGCTGCAGGAGTCCCAATGCTGTTCACCCTTCTGAACACAGAGGTTAAGAGTACTCTTGCAGGAGAAGAAACAGTGACAAGACAAACTAAACTGCAGTTTGTACAAAAAGGTGAGCATGGTTGAGGGGGCCTCAATGGAAGCTAAAGGGACTACGACAGTCTGCACCTCTGAGATGCAATTCAAGGCATTTATCTTCTGTGTTCTTTGTTAATGAGGTGAACCCAGTGGCACTTAGGAAGAATTCTTCAGCATGCAACCCTGCATCTCAAACAAAAATAAAATATCCAAGCCTAATATCTGGCTGCAGAGCAGCACAACCTGCAGCCTGGAGTGCAAAGATGTACCAAGTGAAATCAAATGCAAATCAAGCTCTAATGCTACTACTTTGCTGACAGCTGGCACTTTCGCCTATGACTCCACACTGCAGGATACTTTTGGCTAAAATTCTGAAGGTGTTTCAAGCTGGAGATAGCTTATAGCATTAGGAAGCTGCACTTGGCCAGTAGGATGGGACTGGAAGAAGGGAAGAGAGGGGAGAGAGAAAAGCCAAATCCTGTGTATTAAAAGACGCTAAGGGAACACTGGCCATCCAGATGGCCACAGTAATTTCCTGCAGCTCTCCCCTTTCACAAAACCCTTAATAATTTTCCCAAAATCAATGCAATATGCTAAAAAAAAAAATAATACTGGGAACAAACTAAAGAATAAAAGAGGTAGTATATTCCTAAAATATTTAAAAATAGATTGCAAAAGATATTTTGAGATCCAGAGATATTTTAAACCTGTTCTCTTTATAAAGGACTAATAATTTCAGGAACTTCAAGAGACGAAAGAATGCCTCGCTGCTTCAGGAATACACCAGGAAACACGAGCAACTGCTTACACGCCCAGGAGATGGAAGCCATCCTGCTCCAAACGACTTCCCCAGAACCTTCCCAGCTTCCCAATTCCACCAAAAGTTAAATATTTCACTTGTTCAGTTAAAAAACCCCCAAACGGCCGCAAGAGCACGAAACGACACACCAATCCACCTGCTCTACGCTCCTCCCCTCGGGTGAAACACAGCACACACACTCAGCAGATTCAGAACCGTGCGCTTTTTCAGCAAGCCCCTCTTAACTTTCCTTCTGGAAATCGCTGCTGCGGAGTAACAGGGCGACACTGACATTGCAGACGCGCACGAAACCGAGCTGAGGAGCGAGCAAGGACTCGTACAGCACCGCGGAGGCACAGCCCCTCCCGCCCAGGAGCGCTGCCCGGCTCGGGGGCAGCGAGGCGCTGCCGCGCATCCACAGCGTGCACTCAGAGGCTCGCCCGGCCTCCCGCCTCGGCAAGGGCAGCGGCCGCATCCCCCCGCCGGCCCCGCAGCGATCCGCTCCCGCCGCCCCTGCCCGTCCCCCGCCAGGCTCACCGGGTCCGGCGCCCAGGCAGGCTGCGCCAGGACGAGCAGCGCCAGCAGCGCCCGACCCCGGCCCGCCATGGTCCTGCCCGGCTCGGCTCCGAGCGGCGCTTCCCGGAGCGGCGGCCACATGACACAGCCCCGCCCGCCGGGGGCGGGAGCGGCCGGCCCGGCCCGGCCCGGCACCGCCCGTGCAGTTGTGATGAAGCTCAGCAGTTCATTTTCAGTCGCCCTTCCACAAAAGGCAACTTCCGCACAGGAGAGTCTGAAATAGAATCGCCTCTCTTTAGCAACGCTGGGAAAAAACCCGTGGCACCAGTTTTCACGTTGGCAGTAGTGCGATTTTTAATTACGCTGTGTCCTGCGCAGATTTTAGGTAGGCGGTGTGGTGATGCCTATATAACTTAGGTCAAAGTTACAAGGTGCTTATATAGCTTGAGTTATAAGATATCAATATAATCTGATATAACCTGAATCATAGCTTTTATACCTATATAACCTGACATAAATAATTGCCTAGACAATGTAATGGCTGGTACGTGGTTAACTAGTTGTTTAATGCTGAATAGGCAAAAAAAAAAAAAAGAAGAAAAAACTCACCAGGTGGATGGCTTTAGACATAGGTAAGTATAGTACTAATAAAAAATTGCAAATGTAAAGCCGATTAGCCACAAAATAAAGAATTTAGACTGGTTGGGACCAGACAGACCAAGGAATGCCATAACTGTGCATGCTCTGAAGACAAAGTTGAAAAGTTCAGATGTGAAGAAGACCTTGGAGGCCTTCATAAAGACCCCCGATGACCCCCGAATTGGGGAGATGCAAGCACAGTGCAAAAGAATGATCTAATAACCATAAGATCATACCACGTAAATTAGTTCCAGTGCATATGTGATGATGTTGTAGTGACATAGCAATACTAAGCAATACTTATTGTATAAATATACCACAGCACTTGACAAGGGTGGGTGAGTTAGGAGGAGATATCCCCCTGACCACCAGCACTGCAATAAACAAATACCTGCTCTACAGACATCAGTCTATGGGGATTTATTTCCACCCAGTCTTTCAAGCATCTGTAGTAGTGAAAGATGCCAGGCAGGCATGTTCTCGAGGAAGGATTTTTCTCCATCTTGCAGCTTAGGAGTGCAGGAAGTGGGCAACTGGGCAGACAGACTAATGAGAAACACAGGCTACGAGATGCATCCATCTATAAGTGCTCTGCCTTCTAATTATTATTTAAATGGTGTCTATTTCATAGAATTGGAGAACAGTTTGAGTTGGAAGGGAACTTAAAGATCATCTAGTTCCAAGACCCCTGCTATGGGCAGGGCCACTTTCCACTAGACCAGGCTGTTGTAACATCAAATACAAATCAGCAGCCAAATTAGGTTTGTACTGTCATTTTAGTACGAGCATTATCATTTTAGTGTGAGCAAATGAATGCTTCATAGCCCTGCTATGGGCAGGGCCACTTTCCACTAGACCAGGCTGTTGAAACATCAAGTACAAATCAGCAGCCAAATTAGGTTTGCACTGTCATTTTAGTATGAGCATTATCATTTTAGTGTGAGCAAAGGAATGCTTCAGGAGTGTGTACATTTGCAACAGTTGGTGGAAGCACCATGAAAAAGTACTCAAAACCTTCCAGGATGCCTGTGTTTTAGCTTGTCTCATGTGCTCTGTGCAGTGACTAAGCCATGTCATGTGTTTTTAGGCACACAGAAAAGAAGTGATGCAGTCTCTAGATCGTGACTTTAACTGGCTGTGCAATTAACTCTCTTACAAAACCAAGTGGGGGTGGCACGAAAAAGAAGGGAAGTCCTTGGCAGACAGTTGATTGGAAAGCTGCATGGAACTGTAAAAATTAAGAAACAAGAACGGATAAAAAATGTACTGTAGCGTGGGAAAGCCTTGGGAGGAGAGCACACAGCAGAGTAGTAAGGAGCCAGCTCAGAGCAGAAGCTGGGAATTGCACAGAGCTTTAGAGACCAAGGCATAAAACATTTAAGCACTGGTGAAAGAAGATACAGAACCAATCTGTGGATTTAGAAACGGAGGAAAATTACAGTACAACAGGATAAACCTTGAGATTTTCATGGGAATGTTCTTTAAAAACAGGACATCAGGCAGTTCCTATAGGGTCTGGAAAATATTTTCAGTTGAAAACAAATACATGTAAGACAATAACCCTGTGTTTACTTCCAGATATCTGAATAATCTGTTACGGGCTATGGTAAGAAAGAGTATGATTAAGTTGGTCCTGATACTTTCTGAACATCTGCAACCCCTTTTGGTCATCTTTTATATCTGAAGCAGACAGCTGTTAGGGACTTCATTATCTTTGTTTAGATGCTTTACCATCTTTAGTACATTTTTAACAGGAGAAAATAAACAATGACTTAGGAAAAATTAAAAACTCTTTCCAAATGCTCTGAAGACAAAATTATGTCTTTGTCATATTACACTGTACTTTTTTGAGGCCTCTTTGTGATTCTGGTTTAGTTCTTTCATTGGTAAAGAAAGTCTCAGTTAAGAAATAGTTATCTTCCAGCACCAGTCACCTTCCCTGACTATGGCTATTCTGCTATGTTCCTATCACAATGCCTTGCCTTCAAGGTCCACACCAGCACCTCAGGCCCTCCTTTTAGTCTGGGTTTCTTCTGTCGGTTTTCAAAAATCTAAGAAGGAAAATGCTTCTTAAGACATACAGTTAGCTTGCTAACTGTACTGACAGTTGGTCTCACTGATACTTAGCACTTACATCCACCCTTCTGCTCTCTCATACTCATCTATCCAGTACTGTATTACCACTCTACAGATCTGTTCCTTCCCCCCCCCGAAGTAGAGGCTGCCCAAATTACTTCCCCCTTTTTTTCTGTTTCAGTTAAATTAAAGCTCCTTTTCCAAACACTACTGTCAGGATGTGGTATCTTCAAGATGACTCCATGAATACCTGCATTGGGAGGTACATCCAGAAAGACTCCTCCATAGCAACAGTTAAATACAAACACTGATCTTCACTGTTTTGTTATAACTTTGATTTCATTTTCTTGAGACTGGATTTCCAGTGAATTCCCCAGATCCCTGATTCGTGCTATCTCAGACCACATTTTCTCAGGACTCTAGTGTATCATTAGTCCCAACATACAGGGCAACCCCATCGTTACTAAAATACCCTTATTCTCTGCAAGGCTGCCAGTCCCTTGCCAATTCTAGTACTTCCTCTCCTATGAGGGATAGTCTCATTTCATTTGCTCTGCCATTGCTTTTTACTTCATTTACTCACCTCCCTGTGACAAACACACCTCTCAGTTCCACTTGTCACTTACTATCACTTATAGCTACTTGCAACACACTGCATTCTCCTATTTACACTAATATAAAATGGAAAATTCCCTTTCAGGGGTAATTCTCAGGCTCTTATTCTGCTGCTGAACAGTGCTTTCAGCACCCTTCCCCACCAGAGCATATATTTCTGCTTCCAGGTGTATCTGAGTAATCACTTTTGTGGATTCTACGAGGCAAGTTTTTATTCAAACAATATATTCTTGAAAGAAAAATAGATGCTGTAATATCAATCTACTTCCACCATCAGCAATCACTTCAGATGTATTTAAGATTCACAGTGTGGATCGATGACACCTGCAATGAACTTCCAATAAATAGTTACTCTGGCCTGCAGCTTGCTCCTTGCAGTGCTGTCTTTTTCTCAGTGTTTCTGCGTGTAGTTTTGGCAGCAGGCCACAGCAGCACTGTGATATTCCAATGGCTCCTTGTACATCAGTCACATTTCTGGGGAGGGATGTGTAGTGTGGTACCTACAACAACTAGTTAATGAGCCCTAATTACCAGTCCTAGGCCAAACTAAGGACCTCTGGAAAAAAATCAGTAAAGTTTTTTCTCCCTCTCTTCCACAGCACACCTCACAGCTATGCTGCATTTTTATCCAAGAATTCCTGACTCTGGCCAGGAACGTTTGCATACAATCATTTATTTATTTCTAAATTTTGTCCTAAAGGAAACTAAAAGCCAAGGAGCTTTCTCTCTGGATTAAATCAGTGTACAAGTCTGTCTCCCAGGCCTTAAGTTACATGGCAAATAGCTTATCATTGTTAATTGATATACCTTTAATTTTTGCTGGAGCTGTTCCCTTAATACAAGCCAAGTATTCACAAGTGATACAGTTAACAAGATAATTGGGTTATTAATATTTGAGAAAATTTTAATACAATTCCTGAAGATACTTAAAAAATGCCTTAAATAAAAAACATCTATAAAATATTTTACTCTTTTTCAATTTGACGCTGCCATCAAAGTTGCAGAAGAAAATGGGCCAGCTGGATGTCACTTGCAGTATCTATCTGCTTTCACTTTAGCTCTCCTGTATGGGAAGAGTGAATGAAACAAGATTTACATTAAGACCAAATACAATTATACCTGGGTGTTTTATCTGCCTCAAAGTGCCAAGAATGCATTGAAAACAATTTTTTTTAAACTTTGCTTCAAAGTACACATAAAGGCCTAACAACACTTTGGATTTGTTAATTAATTTTGTTTTCCTAAGGAGGTAGAACTGCAGTGTCTAAAGTTAACCTTGACTTTCCCTTCAAATCATCATAATTGCATTTTGTCTCCCCTGAGGAATGGAATTCAGATTCAGCGTGATCTGAAGCTGACCACCTGTGAGAGCCCAGGAGTGTTCTCTCATCACTTGCAATTATCAGAAATAGTTTTCTGCATTCCACCCACTGAATGAATGCAAATATTTATACTATATACTGACATAAAAGGCTTTAAAAATTCAACATGGTTTCTTTTTACAGGAAAAAAAATTCCCACTAGATAACATGAAGACTGTCCTTAATAAACACTATTTCTGTTCAAAATGCAACTTCTGCCTCTCCAAAATATTCTGGTACCATAGGCATTGAAAAATATTAAAAATTAGCTCAATTTTCACGATTAAAAAGATTAATCCCTCAACAACTCCATACTAAACAAACTGAACAACCTAGTTAAAGATTTTCGAAAGAACTAATTTACAAGTAAATTCTAACTTGCAAACTTCAGTTAAAGAAGTGAAAAAAAAAAAAAAAAAAAAAAAAAAAAAAAAAGAAAAGGTGGCAACCCCCAGGACTCAGGCACAACACTCACCACAGGAAAAATGCTCAGGAACCTATCTACCTGAAATCTAGCCCTCTTTTGTATCCCAGGTATTACTGTAATTACATCTCACATTAGTTTTTTAATCAATACATTATTTCTAGCACTTTGAAGTACCTGTCAAGCAGCATTTCATGAAAAGTGCCTTCTTTTCTGGCTTTTCTAAGGGCTTTTGTATCTTCTTTGCTTATTTTAAGCTTTTTGTCTTGAAAACTTTGGAACTTCTTCCTGTAAGAAAGAAGGAAAGGGGGAAGAAAAGGAGTAAAGAACTGAAGCTTTTTAAAATTTTTATTTTCCAACACAACAGTAGCTCTGGTAAGAATCTTAGCTCCTATTAAAGCAGCAGATAACTGACCTAATAAAATCCAGCAAACCATCCCAGTACTAAGGTTGCACTAAGGCTTCTGTAGGTGAAAACTATTCAGGTTTTGGTTTTTTTGGCAGTCTAAGTAGGAATGAGCCACTGTGTGACTAGCTGAAGAGGTTACAAATCCTAAAGATCCCCTTCTCCAACTACTAGCTTAAAAATCAGGGAGCAAAAGTGTACTGGATGTAGTTGCAAGATGCTGACTGTAGGGAAGCTGCAGGGCTTTTCTCTGTGAGAAAAGGCCAGGGGCTGACCTGTGCTGGACAGAGCTGGCTCTCAAGACATCCAATACAGGACACAGCCAAATCCATCAGCAAAGCTGGTGGCACTCCTATGAAAACATATTTAATATAAGGCAAAATGCCAAACAGGCAGACAAGGGAAAAAACCCAAAAACCTAGAAGTGCAAAATGGCAGTGTGAACATCAAGCACAGAGAAGGAGAGGAAGGAGATGCTTTAGGCACTGGAGCAAATTTTACCTTCCAGCCCATGAATAAGACCATACCAGAGAAGGGGAAAAGCAGGAAAGGGAGTGGCTGAAAGAAACCACTGTGTATTGACCTATAGCCCATCTGGCTTGGAGGAGTGGGTAGAAGAGTCTGGAGAGAAGCTGAGCTTGAGAGATGGGAGTAGGAAAGGTGGTGTTTTTGAGTTTTGTCTCTCAGAATCTACACCTACTAAAAAGGAAATAAATTTAACTCATTTTTCACAGTTAACCCCAGGACAGTATCTGGTACAGCAGCTCTCCTTTATCTCAACCAATGAGCTATCTCATCCTGTTTTCTTCCCTTGTCCTGCTAATGAAAAGTGAGTGAAAGGCTGGATGGGAGTTGGGCCCAAAGACAGCCCCAGCCAGAAGCAAAAAAAGGTACTTGAGCCTGTTACCAGCTCTAAAGTACATACACGTAATTGATTTCACACTGTTTAACGTTTCCTTTGTCTTCTTGTGGAACATCATCTTTCTTCTTAGCTTCTCTTTCAGCACAAGTACGAATCTAGTAATTGAAAGAAAAACAAATAAAACAACTAAAACACAATAGAAAACACCTGTATTTTAAAACCAGTAAGTTAAGGGTGAAAGATGACTACATATCCTTTGTAACAGAATGAGAGTCACAGCGACTTTTCAAGTTCACTGTGTTCAAACTGGTTAACCAGAAACAACTGCAAAAGTAAGAGCTGCCTGAAATACGGGAAATGTTAAGTGCATACTTGATACTATGGTAAGACATGACTGCCTTTATCTCAAGGAAGCACTATTACAGTTCTTAATTTTGGCAGAGACAATTCAGAGATTGACATACTATTGTTCTAACTAGTTAAGATACCTATCTCTTCTTGGAGAGTAGGGATATATTCCCCATGTTCAGATAAAGTCCAGATAGTCTTTTCAGATTCTCTTAAAAGATCTCCCCTTCTGGATCATTCTGGTAAACCCTTCCCTGTCCCTGACTTGGTCATAATTCCTCTCCTCTGTCCCAAGCTGTTTAGAAATACCTGGAAGATCACACAGACTCTTTTGTCCCCCTGAGTGGTAAAGTATCTTTTTATCTCTATAGGAAGTACTGAGAATTAATGAAGCCCTGGAACTCTTATACCTTTCTTGTGGCCATATCACTTGACAGCTTACAGGAAGCAATTATAACTGTATTAACAGAAACTCATAATACACAGACACCTGCTTGCTTGAGTTTGACTCCTGCCAATCCTGTATTAATTGTAGAAGTTATAGATTACCTTTATCATTTCTTCTTCCCCTGCAGTTTTGCTTTTGGCTTCTATGTCCCCCTCTTCATTACACCTAATAAAACGGCTGTTTGCTGCTAGTAATGCCATTTTCCTCTGCAGAAACAATATCACACATTGTAAGTATAATGAGGTTGTATATAATCCTTGATTTGTAACAATTTATCCTCTACAATACACCAATTGTCTCAGTAAATTATTCTTTTATGTACAGATACTTCAATAGTTAGCCAGACTTGCTGACTCCTTCATTTTTAAGATGCTTATAGCTGGCAAAATGCAGCTATTGAAGTATTTAAAAACTATCAATTACAGTAAATGCATTGCAGTTGGAAAATCGTAAGTTATGACATGAAAGAGATTGCAAAAGGCTTTTACTTCATAGTTAAAAAAAAAAAATCTACATAGATTAACTCAAAACAGTCAAACACTAGCAACATCAAATAAACTATTCCAAACAGCTTACATCTTGGAAGACAGGTTCCCACTGCTCTCTTGATCCTATTGCATCGGAACGTCCAACAACCAGCCCGTCTGAATTTATACCAAGGTATTTGCCATAACCAGACTTGAGAGCAATCCTCAAAGAGAAAATGTAGGAAACAATAGTGTTTTTAATTAATGCAATTCACAACACCCAAAACATCACAGATGTTTTTAGTAGCAGACAATGTATTTCAAGAGTATTGAAATGCCTTCTCACAGAATCCAAAGATAACAAGTATCAAAACTTGAAACATTACAGTAATTACCTTGTATCAGATAACTTTACTGCTGTAAACTGCTCAGGAGGACTAGGGCCTTCATCACCTGAGGAATGAATTTTCCATTTGTTAAGTATGAAATATAAACATAAAATATATTAGCCCACTAATACTGCAGTATCAAAAATAAATAAACATTGACTATATACTAATAATACTAAATACTATGTATGAATACTCAGAAAGGAATTTTTAATGAAAGTATTTCATTAAAAATTCCTTTCTGAGTATTCACTTTTAAAAAAAGAATGCAGGTGCTCATTTATGTTCATATATTTACAGTGCTTAAGACACAAAATAAAGATGATCATAATTTAAATAAATTTATAATTAAGAATGTTTTGTAATTCTCCTGGTGGCTCTGAAAACCTTAATCTCCTTCTAATGATATTTCTTTGACAACAAAATGCATTATGGTTCAGCTATGGCAACTCAACTCAGTATCCTAAAAGCTACTGGCTTCTCCATCCCTCAAAACCAAAACAAGAGAACATGGCCATTGTTGCTCTGATCTCTGTCTGGAGATGAAACACACAGACTGTCAGGGTTCTGGACCAGTCCATGTCAGAGTCATTGCCCTCAAATTCAAACACCAAGCTAATTATCCCAGCACATTAGTAATCCTCTTGTGCAGTGACAAAACAAGTATTTTAAGACAAGGATGCAGCAATAAGCACTAAAACTCATCTACCTTGAATTTCATTCTTCAAGTGATGCCATAAATATTTTATAGGTTTTAATAAAAATTATACTGCTTTTTATCCAGCAAGTGGTATGGCCTTTTAACAGGTAATCATCTCCAGTGCAGTTCAATTTACTGCACACATAAGCCAGCATGAAACTAGATGAGTGAAACTGATTGGCAGTCATTAGGTTTAAGTCATCTGCATGCTTCAGCTAGAATTATTGCATTTTTTGTAGTAAACTGGTTTTAGCTGCAACACTGCTTGCCTTGAAGTGATGCTAGTTCTATGCTTTTAGGCACTTCATTATTAAAACACTATTCTTTTCAAATTTCCTGGAACAAACCTTTATGTGGTGCTCCAAGTGTAAACAAGCCATTGTCGAGGGCATGGATGTAAGCTCCTTTATCCATTTCTATAGCTATAGTTCCTGTAATTTCACCAAAATTACTGACAGCCCACCAGTTTCCTGTAATACAAAACCACGAGAGTTTATTAACAGAGTAATCACAACTTCTGATTACAATAGCCAAAGAGATTATATTTCTGTGTCTTCTCTGAAATTTTAAATTCAAAAGACAGCTATCTCACAATCTTTGTGCAATATTTTATGGTCCAGAGCCAATTTAATGGTGTTGCTGCTGCTGCTGCTTCAGGAAGTCCTGCTCTTCGACCTACTGTCATCCCTAGTTACAAGCTCCTGTGCTTCATCCCTTCTTTGTGTTAGTCCACAGACCAAGCTGATTCATTCAGCTGATGCAGCAAAGACACATCTCACAAGAAAAATATTTTTTTCCCTCTGGATCTGTCTCCTGAAGTCTTGGGGTCATACCCATTTATTAGATTCTCCAGCACAAGAGAAACAGAGATGCTATTTCATCTTGCTGTTAAATATGTGAATTGTAATCCTTAGACCTCAGTTGTTCAAACCAATCTGGATTTGAACATTTGACTCCTACAGAATTCTACCAAAATTAAAGGCAGCCCTTCCCATGTGCACATCTTAGAATTGTGACTTTTACATTTTTTTGAACAGTAAAATTATCTCCTTGTATACTGTCTTACAAATATTTCCTACCTCACTGAGATAGTAATGCTTAATTTTTTTATTACTTATAAAAAACAGAATCCATCCTACTAGTGTCACAAGTTCCATTTGGAAACTAGGAAGATTCCAAAAACATGTTGTGAGAAATAGTTATGTATCTCTACAGGGGTTACACTTGCTTTATGAAGTCCTACAACGACCTCGTTCCTTCTGCCACATCCCCTACAGCTTCCGCACTGTCACATAACTCCTGGGAAGCAGCTCACCAACAATATCGAGCTGCTCTGCCGCATCCTCTTCCCTCTTCCTTTTCTTTTCCTTGTGCTTTTTCTTGCTGCAAGGGGAGATGCAAAGAAGTGAGAACCAGCCGCCGACCCGGCCCTTGTCCCGCCCGGGCCCTGCGGGAGCGGGTCCCTGCCCCCGGCGGAGGGAAGGGCCGGCCCGGCCTCACCCCTGCCCGGCCTACACCGGCCCCGCCGGGCGTGCGGGCCCTGCGGCTGCCGCAGCGCGGGGCAGGGGCGGCGCGGCGGGCAGCCCGCTCCTCACCTCTTCTCTTTCGACCCTTTGAGGACGAGCTTGGTGGATTTGACGCAGGAATACTCCGCCATGTCGCGATCCGGGAAGGGCGGGCGGACGGAGGCGGCTCCGCCCCCGGCCGGGCGGAAGCCCTGAAGCCGCGGCTCTGTCTCCGCCCGGCTGTGGGTGGGAACCGGCGGCTTCAGTCACGCGTGTGGAGGGTGCTGGACGCGGACTTTGAGCGCGAAAATAAAACAAGAGTTTAAAATCACATTTAAGCGGTCTGCCCTTGGCGCCTTTCCCGTCAAAGTCTGGCTTGGCTTCATGGGTGCAGGGCCTGCGCTTTGCCGGACTGCAGGCAGAGAGTGCTAAGGAACGAAGAACCCACAGCTTCTACAGCCTGTGTGTGTGTCTGTTGTAAAACACGTGTCATGGGCATTGGCAGAGCTCTCGGACGTGAGAGCAGCAAGGCCAAGGGCAGCAGGTCTTGCCTCTGGCAGGGTTACACGGGAGCTGGACACCTGGATGTGCTGGTGAAGGAGTAAAAGCTTCCAGGATGCCTATGAAGACCAGTTGGGGAAATGCAGCTGGCAAGCCAGCTAAGTGCACCATGCTAGGGGTGAAATGAGGTGTGACAGTTTTTTTCCCATCCTGTTAGCCACTTGGTATTCCACAGAATAAAATATACATCAGACTTCCCTCTTGGCATGTACTAGACAGGTACCAATACTCTTTACATGGGGAATAGCCTTACCAGCACATGTGTGATTAGAATCCCAGTTACAGTAGTAATTTGTGTTTAGTCTTCAAAAGTGTTCTTCCTACTTCATACTCATGGGGGGTTGGGGGGGGCTTTGTGCCCAAAAAGTTGCCTGTTGATTATACCTGGTTAAATGAAAAATACTACCCCTGTCAAGGCTTGTTGTACATGTCTTATGTATGGGTACAGAGATGCTTGCATTGGATTGTTTCTTTTTGGTTTCCAGGTTAGTTTCCTATCTATGCTTGAAAGTTTTCAGCACCTCAGGGGTATCTTCTACAAGTAAGAAATGCAAGTCTCATACATGTTTATGTCAAGGCTTTTAAAGTCACTGAAAGCATGACCAGTTGATAAAGCTTGGTGTGTACAATGTCCCAATGAATGACTGGATGGTGGATGGCTGCAGGTGTCTTCCACAGATACTTTGGTTGGATACAGAACCCTGACTCTTCTCACCAAAATTTCTTTGAATTTCTCTTTGAGTGCCTAAGATGACACTTCCTCCTGTTGTTATTTGTGAAGCTGGAGTAGTTACACTTGCTGTGTAAAATGCAAACAACAGTAATGAACTCCAAGGTGGTTTTGGCAAGTCCCCCGTTTTGGAGCTTTGTGGCATTGAGTTTGTTAGCAAAAGCAATGCTTGAATCAAGCTGCTGGTCCATGTAAATTCAGAATATTTTTTGTGTGTGGTTGTATGTTGGATATGCTGCTTTCTGTAGGCACACAGTTTGTGGTGATTGGGAGTGGGGCTGTGGCCTGGCCCCATCCCCAGTGGGCACAGCTGTGAGCAGCACTGACAGCAATGAGCCATGGAGTGCCCAGGGGCACTGAGCAACCACCAAAGGGAACAGAGGGCACTCAGGTGCAGTGCATGAGCATGAGGGGTATAAAAGGTTGGGCTGAAGACTGAGAAGGGCTGATGCTTGAAGCCTTCTGAAGCGCTATGGTGTTACTCTGAATGGGTTCATGCTTTCTGAAATTGTATGATGATACTCTGTGTATTGTGGCTGTCTCAACTGTGATGTATGCTGTGACAGCTTTTCTGCTAGTAAGTAGGAGAGTACCTGCCCTCTGCAGGGTTCTCTTTTATGTTGCAATTTGTCAAGGAGCCTGCTTATCCATGCAGACATCCTGATGCTTTTGCCCAACTTCCCCTCTTTTGCAATGCATTGCTTTGAAGCTTAGAGAAGGTGATCCTTGACTAGTAATCATCTTTCTTGGGTGCATCTTCTCTCTAGGGCTTTATTCTGTGTTACTCTCCCAAGCAGATGCATGAAGAGATACAAATCCTCTTGCCTGAAGTCTGGGGAAGCCAGCTTGCTGTTCATCCTCCTGGCTGCCCTAAGGCTCTTGAACTCCACCATTTCATGGTCACTGCCGCCAAAGCTGCCCTTGTGCTTCACATTCCCCAGCAGCCCCTCCCTTTCAGTGAGGACAAGATCCAGCATAGCACCTCTGCTTGTTGACTCCTCTTTCACTTGGAGGAGGAAGTTGTGATTTTAACCAATATGTTCATATGTCTCCAGCCCTTTTGGGATTCACTTCTAGCCAGCTTCAGCAGTGAGCAATTTTAGCAAACATGGTTACAGCTGTATTTGATTCTTATCATTAAATAATTTTTGCAGGTTCTAAATGGCTATTCCTATAAGGCAGTTATTTTAGTAAAAGGAATATGAAAGAGAAGAGAGCAATTGCATCAAAGTCAGAACAAAGCATAAAGGAGATGAGTGAAGCAGGAAAAAATGTCCATCAGCCATCCTAGCATGCTAGCTTGCCCTTCAGTGGTTATTTTGGGGATCTGAGTTCTTAGGCTTTGATTCTGTTAAGAGAAAACTGTCAGGAGTTCATTTTGTGCTCATAAGTATAACTTTAAAACTTCATTTTTGATAGGTTCTAATTTTGTGCCTACTTAACTGTGCAACCTTAGTATTTATGGGGTATTTGTACATTTTTGTCAAATTGGGCCTGTGTTCACTGATAGGCTATGACCAGCACTTCATAGTACACAAACACTTAGCTGAGAGGTCAAATGAGGGAGGAAAAGGTAAGGATCAAAAGAGATGTAATAACTTTAAAGTTATTAAGGGTTATCTAAACTGGGTTTTTTTTTGTTTTCTTTTTCTTTTTAATTAAAAAAAACCAAAAGCAATTAAAGCAATTTTTATTTTAAAATGCATATATTTTTATTATATGCCAGGTGTTCATTTTGCTATTTGTCCACCAGATGCTGCTATAGCCACAAAAATAAGTGCAGATTGAGAAGTTTTGGGGAAAAAAAAGGAGGTAGTTTTATTTTCATTACAGATGAACCTTACACAATCATGATCCTGGAAAGAATGATGCGTTTGCTTACATTTTGTATAGGGAATAGTCCTGGTGAGTCCAATTAAGCAGCTCATTTAGTGTAAAGTTGATCATGGTTGCAAGCTTTCTTAGGATGGGGCTATATCAATTATGTTTGCTGTTTTCTTAGTTTGCTGGTCTGTTTTCATTCTTCTGTTTTATGCAGAGAAAGACAGAATGACAGAGACAATAAATATCTTATTTAATAGATTTTCTTAGTTTGCTGGTCTGTTTTCATTCTTCTGTTTTATGCAGAGAAAGTAGGAAAGACAGAATGACAGAGACAATAAATATCTTATTTAATAGAAATGTAGATTTTTTTTTGGGGGGGGGGCTTCCATAATGTATGATATATTTTCTTGTTAATCAGTGTAATTTGATTTAAAATTCACATATCTTAGGTTTCTTCTTAAATTTAGTGACACCAGCAACAAATAGGCATCATTACAGTTTATGTAGATGATAAAACCTTTTCCTGCAGGGCAAAGTGGTGAAAAAAATCTGAGAACTGTGTATAAAATGGTACCACTTTAGAAAAGCTATTTAGACTCTAATTTGCCAGTTAGTATTTTTGAAATTAAAACATTTCCAATATGTCCGGGCTGTGGTTGTTTAAAAAAAGTATAACAGTTCATTTTCATTATGGGATGGGAAATAAATGGAGCCTTTGTGTTTGCAATTCTAGAAAACAAATCACTTTTTTAATGACTGGATTTTCCTGCCAGCTTGGAATTTGCCGCATGTGCATTTTATTTTGAATTTGAAGAGTGAAATCATTTGCTGTCATTCATGCAGATGGGGCAGATTGGCTGAGGTGTCATTTGCAAAATGTGCACTTTCATCATTCAAGTTTGAGGGGGATCATTACAAAAATGTAATAGAAACTCAGGACCGGTGGAAGTGAAGGGCTGGGATTGAGCATCTGTGCCATAGTCTAGTGTCATATGAGCCTGGACCCAAACTTAGGTGCTTTGGAGTTTTCTTCCATCATGTTTTGTTATACTAGAAAATATTGAAATACCTCCCCAAACCAGAGAAACTTAAGGCAGCTCTCTTGATAGCCAAGTTGACAGATTATATGGTTTTTTTTCCCTCTTTTGTTTATAAGTGTGGGCCCCTTGTGAAATATCAAAGCTCTTGACTGGTGTAACAGCCAAGATCGATATAGTTTTGTTTTCTCATTTACAGAAGGAGTGAAATCTGATGTGAGTTAGAACCAGAGCAACTATATTTTAATTTTTCCCCAGTGGGACAAAGTACATACTCTGGAATGTTGTGGTTTGTCATAATGTTCAGCAGCAGTTGTGCCAGTGTTAAAGCATCCCTAGGACATGATGGTGCATGACAGATGTAAATAAAAAGCTAATTTGATTCACAGCATTTTTAAAACTGCATTCTGAAAATGGTTTTGTTATAACTTCCAAATTTTAAGTGTGATCAGAAATGTTTTATTTTTTTTTTAGCTGAAAATGTTAGTGTTAGGTTTTTAAGCATAGGTAAACAGGTATTATCAAAATTGCCTTTCTCCTACTTGGCTTATGGCTCAGTACTTGGAGTATTTGGGAAATAGGAAGGGCTTCTCAGCCTGTCAGGGCAGGATGGAGCCCCAGCTCAGATCCCCCAATCCTCAGCATCCCTGGTACAGAAACCGTGTGTTGGTTCTGGCTTCTCAGCTGCTTCTGCTTTGCGTGATCACTCCATCACTTTCCTCTGCTGTCTCTCTGTAAAGTTTTGTAGTGAAGTTTTTCTAGCTGGCCAGACCCTCAATATCTGCTTCTTCAGATGCTGAGATCCTGCTCTAGAGTTTGTCAGGGAGCACTCACCAAAATCCCCACCAAATCTGCTGCACACTGAGGGAATGTAAAAGAGAAATGAAAAAGTAACTGCAAATGTACAGTGGCTTCATGCTGATGCCAACTGTGCCTGGTGTTTACTTGAACTCAGACCTTCTGGTTTCTGCTTGTCATCCCAAATGATGCATGTGTACTTCTTCAAATTCTGTTATTCTTTTCTGTTAAGTGCTCTGTGTTTTATCCTGATGTAATAAGGAAAATTTTTATATGTGTATAAACACTTTTGTTTCTCTGTTAGTCTTTTTCTTTATTAGTTTTTTTTTTTTTTTTTTAAACTGGCCAGATTTATACCTTTTTAACAGGCACAATCACAACAATGGTTGAAATCTGGTGAGTTCTGAATCTGTTGTTAGATAAGTAGAAAAAAGACCTGTAACTTCCCTGATGAGGGCAGGGGTTACAACATAAATTCCTCTCTTACTAGTGATGGGAGAGAACATTCAGAAATCAGTCTATGAGAAAAAAATCTCCTAGTAAATCTATGGCACTAATGAGTGAAAAATCAAACTGTGTTACTTCCAGTGCTTAAAAAAGCAACCTATTTCTCTGTACTGTAATTTCATTTTTTATGGATGGAAATTTGATTCTGTAAGTTGAGCATATGATTTTTGACATTTCCAGACAAATAGCTGGCATGTTTGATGCAAATATAGCCAAAAACTCATTTCCTTATTTACTCAGACTGTATGGAAAATACAGACTAAAATACAGACTATAAATTAAACACAACAGAATTTTTGTGGCAAGTTACCTGCTTTGTGCTATATGTTTATATGCAGACTTTTCCCTTTCTGGGACATGCTTTTTTTTTGTCTCCAGTGAGCCTTATTTCCCTTGTAATATGTGGCTGAGTTTGTATCTCATTAGGAAAGCCACAGGATCCATGGGGAAAGATTTTCTATTTCATGTACACGTATATCATTGGTGTGAGTATTCTTTGTTAACCTATAATCAAGTTTAACTTAAATATAGTTTCTAAGTAGCATATTTTTAAAAATTTATTAAATTCACTGTTTAAAAAAATGTTTCCTTCCTTATTGTACTTTGTGATTTGGTAGGAAATAAACAGGTGGTTGTAGCTAGTTGGGTGGGTTGTACTCACCTTCACAGCATTTCTTCTGTGCAGGGACTTAAAACAATAACCCCCCAACCCTAAAATAATATGTGGCTTCCTTTTGGGCTATATATTTCTTCTACTCTGTTTCCTCTGAGACAACATGGGTGTCCTTTAAAATTTCGATGGAGATATGGATTGGCAGGACTTAAAAGAAGGATGAACTTGTGACAGGGTGTTCATTTTCAGTACTGCTGTCCTCATGGCCATAAAACTGTACTTTTTCTTTGTAAATTATGTTTCCTCTCTCCAAGGATTGCCATAGAGTTTCTTTCAGAATTTTTTTTTTCTAACAGAACTGGAGCATGTACGTGCTATGATTGTTTGCATTACTTATTTGAATTTGAAGAGCTATTACAAGTGATTTTCTTCTCTTATCCTCCATAGCTTCTGATTCTGTGTAATTTGTCCTGAATGCAGATGCTCTTCCAGAAGAAGGAAATTTTACTAATGCAGTGGCAGTGAATATCTTGTAAAAAAAAAAGCTTTTGTGTGGACTTAGGAATTTTGGAGGTGAAAGGGAGACCTGTAGACCATTTCATTTAGAATAGGTATAGTGTAGGTAAAGACAGAAAAAGCTTTTTGCTCTGGAGGGAATTCTGAACTATTCATTATCCTTGTCCACTCACTTCCTTGTAAGTGTGTAAAATCTAAGTTATAATGGATCCACTTGTGGGTCCCCCCCAGGACAAATATAAAAGGGAAATAAGTAACACATATAATATAAAAGGGAAATAATAACACTTAACTCTTGTTCATTTTTGATGGTCTGACTCAGACTGTCCTACTTGTTTATTCATCCAGAGTGCCTCCAAATGTTGACAATATTAGACTGAGGCAGTCAGAGATGAAAAGAAAATGTAGACTTTCTAGTCCTTGCCCTCATCAGGACTATCATCAATAACTTGTAATTTTTTTAAAAATTTATTTTGCCCATCACATATCTAGTAAGTCTGGTTCGGCCAGCTTTTTGTCTTGTACTTTCTAAAAGCAGCACAAGCAGACAAAACGAGTTTACAATCATCACCTCCTTTTTGGCATGAAGTAAATAAGATTTCTAACCCATAAGACAGTATGGAAACTGTTTTGAAATAGAGCAGCCAGAGATGGCAGCATTCACCATCCTAATGCTGCTTGACTTTTTTTTTTAAAGCTTCAGTAACTTGAAGGAATGAATGATGTAAAAATTTTAGCTTCCACTGAAAAAATACAATGCAAACTAGAATGCCTGTCCCCCATGGATATGAACTGACATAAAACCTGATTGTAAAGGTTTAAAAATTTGAAAGGCAGAACAAAAGAAGAGCACACCTATATTTCTTTTAAATTCTGCTTCTAAAGCCATTGTTCTGAGTTTTGGAGCCTGACTAATGATTTTTGAGTGCTTTGCATTGGGAACATCTGTTGGCTTTTGTCCTGTCACAGTAGGTAAGTGAGTAGAAGTTGAAAGTGCTGATCTTTCCATGTTCTGTTCCTGAGAGAAAAGGAAAGGGAACATTTCAGTATGCATCACCTATTTTCAGCCTGTTTTCCCCATAGCATATGGTTGGTGTATGTCAGTGCTTTTCTTATAGTCTAAGTGCAGCACAAGGTATTTTTTCCCAGTTAAGATTTATTTTTTCTGAAGGGGTGGCTACTGCTTCTGGAAATCCCAACTCTAATTTGGCAAAGATAAAAATAATTTTTGCTGTCACAGCTTCATGAAGCTATGTTGTGACAAGGTTTAGATTTTAAAAGGTGAACTCTGTGAGACTGGCTCAGTCTCACAGATTCAGTGCATCCTGGAGTACTAGGGAATAATCCAGAAGGATTTCTGACATGTGTAGTAGACAGGGTGTAATTTATACAATTAACTTCTTAACAGAGTATTAAGCTATATCCTTACTGTTCTTTGGCTTTTTTGGAGGGTGGAATCCCTAGGGGGTGTGTGAGGATTTGCTGTAACTTGACCAGAGCACTAGACATGAACTTCTCCCTGACCTGTTCAGGTGTATAGTCCTGTGTTGGATCAAAACTGGTCTCAGTTCTGGTTACATTGGGGTCCAGGGGAAAAATTCAATATTTGTCATGTCCATCGATGCTGTTGCCTTTGTTGCAGATGGCCAAGACCTAGCTCGGGTTTCATCACTGCCTGAGGTACCCCTCAAGGCAAAACTGCCTTTTCTTGGAGGTACAAAATGGCTGCCTCTGCCAGACCCATGAATGGGACATGCCTTTTTTTTTTTTTTTTTTTTTTTTTTCCCAAAAATATAGTGGAAAGCCAAAAGGAGTTTATTTAAAAAAAAAAAAAAAAAAAAAAACAAAACCACACTGCCCTGCAATAGCAACAGTCAATCTGTGTATCTATGGTTAGAGATGTATGTTATCCACAACATAACATTGCACTTCATTTTCCTCTGGAGACAGGGAGAAAGATTCCTTCTATCCTGAGCAAGGCAAATGGTCCAACCTGGCAAGTGCAGAGGCCCCCTCACCTGGGGACAGGATGCAAGAGGACAACCATTGCATCTGGTTGAAATTAGAGTGAAAATAGAAAAGATGTGGTTCTTTCCTCTGCCCCCTCCACACCCCTCCCAGTGTAATGGAATTTAGGGAACACGGTCATGTTGTTAAAGTAGAGCAAATTTGTAGTGTAAAAAGAACATTTGCAGTCCTGTGGTATGAGACAAGGAGTGAGTCCTGCAGGCCAGGCCACTTAATAACCCTTCAATGTTTTTCTGCTGTGCTGTAAATGTGGGCATTAAAAAGAAGAGAGGATGTTTATGTATAGGTCAGTCTTCTTCGCAGGGACTGGCAGAATGTGTAAAGGACTGTCCTTCTTGGCAGGAGTGTGTAATAGTCAAGATTCACAACATAATATTTCCAGATATTGTTTGAAACACTGTTCATTGCAGTTTACTGTAACATTCTGGAAAGCTTCAACATCAGTTCAGACTTAGTGTGTTTCTATGTCATGCTTGGTTATGGCCTGAGAGAGATTACACACAGGAAGACAACAAACAAACACTGATCACATGGTAAAGGAAATGGGAAACAAAAGCACTCTGTGGAATCAAAATGAGTCCAAGGCATGACATCTATTAAGAAACAAGGGCTTTTAGCAGTGTAAGACCCAGCTCACTGCTGCCCACTCCTGCCAGTAGAACCTTTGTCCACCAAATGACAGTGACAACTCTAAAAACACAAAAATGAAGAGAGTCTTCTGCTGTGTGAAACCCCCTTCCTTGCTTTACCTAGCAATTGTTCCAACTTTCTCACCTGAAGGTGCTAGGTCTTTTTCTCCCTCTGTTTCTCAGGGTGTGAGTACTGATAAGAGCTGCTAAGAATACTTGCAGGTGACCCCTTTTCTTTCCTCTCCTGCATGTGGAGGCATGTGACAGAACTCCCCCGGCTTGGTGCCAGTGATGTGTATTTTTAAAAGAGCATCTAAAAGTATTTATGGCTTCAGATGTGATGCTGGATTGAGCAGCAGTCAACCATTTTATTAGTTCTGCTCTCCCCAGCAGTAAGACTGGCTATTGACTTTACACTGTCTGTGTTAATTCTGAATTTGTCTGTATCAGACTTACTGCTGTGACTACAACTTCCAACAGGTTTACACCTGCTTTTGTACCTTACTGTGCTCTTCTCTGGAGCTGAGGAACTTGAGAGTAAATTATTTTTAAGCGTTGGTAGCAGTGATGTGTTCATGGGTGGGCATGTCAGTGTGGGGATGCGATTCAGGAGGTGCTGGGGTTTCTTAAAGATCACCTATGAGCCCCTTGCTAATGGAAGAAGTAGGTGTAGCTGGAGAACACTATTTTTTTCAAATGCCTCCTTGGATATTGGTGACAGAGCACTCATTTTATCTGGATGCATAGTGCTGTCCTATGCCTTCACAAAGCATCTCTCTACAGAAAGGCTGGGGAATAATCTTTGTTGGATTGATGATGTGGTTTTGGCTACTGCTGGGATTGTGGTCTGTTCTTGGCATGAGAAGGGCAATGTAGTCATCCTCTAGGCTGATGTTTGAAGGACAGATCCTTGGTGTTTCCATTCTTCTCTTCCTGAAGTTCAGTAAGATTCTCTACACAGGCTGCATGCTCTATGGTGCCTTTATTCATCTTTGAAGCTCCCAAATATTTTGCCTTCTATGTCTTCCCATCCCTTATGAAGTTGTAGACATTTTTTTGTTTGTTTGTTTTTTAACATTAATTTGGCACAGATTTTAAATCTGTTACAAACTTCAGAATGGAATCAGGCATTTCCTCAACTGTGTGCTAGTTTCTGGAGACTAGGATGTGTGCATCTGACTCAGAGAAATATCCCTAGTGCTGGCACCATACATCAGGCTACATCTCAAACTGGTGAAATGGTATCGTGAGCTTTTGAGTTTTTGAGAGGTTGTGTGTAGCATAAGGTGTGGTGGACAAGTGGGGGTGGAATCACTGTCCAAGTGAATCAGCAGCCAGCTCCATCTTGAGGGGAAGATACTGGCAGACTTTAAATGCTAAAGTCAGTAAGCAGGTGGAGAAAAAAGTCATGAGAATACTAATGAAGGGATGTTAAATACTTAACACATTTATAGGGCTGTTTAGGTTCTAGTGAAATACCAGTAGTTTAACTAGAACATTACACGGAGAGGATTTAGCCCTTTAATCATGCCAGTAAAAATGACGGATCTTGAGGCAAATGCTTTCAACCTAAAATAGAAACAAGGGAAAGGACAGTATGTGATTGGGTTAGTATTGCTCATATTTATGAGTTTCAGTTAGCAGCATCCTGTAGATGTATTTTCTCTTAAAGAGACATTGTAAAGGCAAAGAGCTGTTTTCTGAGATGTTTTGAGACTTCATTCGGAAGTCTCATTTGCCTATTGTGTAGGTAACTTTCTAGCTTCTAATTCTGTGTATCACATCATGAGTAAACAGGATAATGCAGACCTGTGGATCAGGCCTATTTGTCTTTTCCTGTATTTCATTGACTGCACAGAGGGGGGGTAGGTATGCTGGGAAGTTCAGATCAAAAACCTATTCTGTAGCCTCGCTGGAACACAGCCCTCTAGTAAGCACTCAGTATTTCACCACAGGTGGTGCATGAAGCTGGTACTTGGAAGGTTGGTTTGTAGTTCTATCATCTTCCATTACCTCCCTTAGAAGACCAGTAAGGGTGCTGTTCTGTTTTTCCAGTGTTGTGCAAAGCAAAACAATGAATGCTGAATCAATAAAGAAATGCACAGTTTAACTGCTCTAAGGTAAAGAAAAAGCATTTTAAACCTATGCATTATTTATTTTTATTAAAACATTTTAGTGGCACCATCTTTTTGTGTTTTACTTGAAATATCATTTGGATCTCATTTATGTGAAAGGCTTTATTTGAAACTTTTTTTCAGACTTAATAGATTAGTTTTAGTAGTGAGCCAGTTGGAATTAATCAATGGAGAACAACTGTACAGAGGTTCTCTAAGCTAGGCTGGATTTGAAGGGTTTAATTTTAATCATAGTCTGAGAGTTACAGCTGCTTCATGTTTGTTTAGTAATAGAGTTGATGAGCAGCTAATTTGAAAGGAAAGCTCAAACACAGGTGTGAAATTCCTCATGGGTGTAAGAGAACTGGCCTTGAATGTAAGAAGACGGTGCTGAACATATTGCTCTACAGTAAGGCAAAGAGATTCTTGTTTAAATATTTCTAAATTAGCATGTGACATAAATCCCTTTACTCAAACATCATTCCCCTTTTTATCATGCCATTTAAGTGATCATCCAGTATTTGCTGGACCAGGATTTGATACCTTACTCTGTCTGGTTTTGAGTGTGTACCTTCAGGTTACAGGATTTGAGTCCTAGTGAGAATAGTGCTCTGAGCAGGTCTTTAATTTTTTTCTCTATGATGCTATTCAGATTGCCTGTAAAAACTAATAGCAGTTTTATTTGAGGAACACCATTTACTACTGTCCATTCTATATACATATAGAGAATACAGAGATGTGAATCCTTATCTGGTGTAGTTGTCCACGTGCACTTTGTGGGGAGGGAAGCTGTAACTCCTGAAGAAAGGCACAATTGAAAACACTTCTCTGGCATTTCCTACTTACCAGGTTACAAGATCTGTGGGCTGTGTGCTTAGTTCTAGCAAACACTACTCTTTTTGAAGGTTCTGATTTGTCATCTGTGTCATACCTGCTGTGATTACTGTGGTGCTCCTGTAGCAGTTGCTACGAGTGATGGCTCAGAGATGAGACTATTGACTTTTGACAGCAGTCTCCTTAACATCCTGTGAGTGTACAGGCTACTGAGTTAGGAAGGCTGAGGAGATAATGTGATGTACTCTGTTCCCTAAGCCACAAAATTGGTAAGCCATGTAGCAGGTGAAGAGGCTGCTACTCACAGGTACTGCTGTCAGTGTTGAACACTGCTGCACTTAGTGTTTGGGTGATTTCCATGGAGCAGGATTCCCTAGGACGGCAAGATGTGTGAGACAGGTGGTGTAACGCAATTGCTATTGCAGTGTTGGAGTTCTTATGTGCAGCCAGTCCCAGGGCTTCAGTGTAGAACAGGCTAACGTGGAGGAAGCAGCTGGATGAGGTTCAAGAAAATGTCAGAAGTTTAAAATGGTCCTAGAAGATTTTGACCAGAGTAGATGTATAAAAACCAGAGCTGGCTCTCTAGTTCTGCAATGTAGGGACAAACTCATGTTGAGGAAAGTATTCTCCAAATTCATGTGAAAAGCAGGAAAATACTTAACACATTAGGTATTTTAATAACCTTTGCATTTTCTTGATCAGATCGTAAGCAAAAGTACTATCCATTGCTATTTTAGTAAAAATTTCCCATGTGCTCCAAAACGATGGGCCCAGTCTTGGAGGTTCAATGCAATCACCACACTGGGGTGATGAAAAATCAGTTCTTTTGCTTCTTTGAATTAATTAAAAGATTAAGTTCTTAAAATAGTTTATTATTAGTGAGGAATGTTAGCAGCATTTCTGTTAGGTAAGTAGATGTTAGTGTACATGTTATTGGAGACACTACATGAAATGAAGGCATACAGAGACGTACAGATATTTTGAGACTATGTGAGTCAGTGATATAAAAAGTCTTGAATTTAGTCTGCTGTGAAGCAATCAGATTCACTGTATTTCCCAGTGCAAAGTAATGCAAATCCTTTTGGGGTTCAATGGACATTATTATTAGCTGTATTTGAGATGAAGATCAATGAGGAGAGAGACATGCTTTTTCAGTTATAGGAACCTGAGTTACTGCTGCTGCTAATTGACTCAGTTAAAAATACTTTCCTGCTCTGCAAGAGGAGCTTCTATAATTTGAAACATGTTTAGATACTTTTATAGCTGTGGATTACTAAGGTGAATCACGGATTCCACACTGTGTTAATATTGTCCAATTCTGATGGAAGAGAGAAATTTTTTTTCCAGTTCTCTTGGTATTTCTGGTTGTCATGGTTATTGTACTGTGACAAAATTGATTTCATTTCACAGAATTTTCTTCATTTTACAAAAATGGAGAAACTGATTTTGCTGATATTTTAGTTTTGTAATGCCTGTCTTTGTAAGAGGAAATCACAGTGTTGTGAAAGGCTTTGGATGCAGTAGTATGAATAACATCCTGTGCCTGGAAGGCATTGTGAGCCACCGGAATCAATCCAAGAACCTTATCAAGTACAAGGAAACAATGAAATGAAACCCATTTATCTGAACCGGCAGTAAAAATGGACACTCAGTTTAACCCTGTCAATGCCAGCACAGCAGCAGGAGAAAGCAGGAGTTTTAGGCTTCTTCCCTTCTTGTTTCTCTTGTATTCTGTGTGATGCTAAGCTTTTCTCAGAGGGAAGGTGTGTTCATCTCTATGCACAGGCATGCATGTGGATGAACTCTACAAGCCATCTTATGGTTCAAATAGAAAAATCAAAACCTTGTTTTTAATTAAGATTTAGAGAACTAATATACCAACATAAAAAAAAGGTAATTTTTAATGTGATTTCTGACTCCTAATATAAAAATCAAAACCCAGTCTCTGACACAGTCTTAACCCTGTCTGTATGACTTGCCTTACAATAGGAAAGACTAGATGGAGTTTGTGTTTTGAAGGATTATCTGAAAAGCAGTTTTGGCTTCAAATGTGATGTTAGATTGAGCAGCAGTCATCCATTTGATCCGTTCTGCTCTCTCCAGTAGGCAGATCCATACTAAGACAATACTGAGTTTACATTTTATGGTTTTGTTCTGCGTTTGTCTGCAGCAGGCTTACTGCCATGACTGCAACTTTTAACAGGTTGACTGTCTGAGTATTTGCCTCCTTTTGTGTCTTGCTCTCCTAATGTCTGAAGTTGATAAAACTGAGAGTAAGTTAGGTGTAAGTTAGTTTGGATATGACTTGCAGTGACTGTGCTCTCATAAAGTCCCAAACATACAGATAGTTTTTTAGACACAGCACAGATGCTTTTAATGTGTTATTGGTAATTGCTTGGCTAGAGGCTCCAGAATCTGGGAATTTAGCTATGATTAATACAATATTAATAAAAGTGAGTTTTATATTAGCTTTTATTAGTACTTGTATTCTAGGATCGTTTTGCTGCCTGATAGCACTGCAAGAAGAGATGGTTTTATTTTAACTTGTTTTCATTGAGTAAGAGTCCACTGTGGTCCTGGCAACTTGCTCTAGTTCACCTTCCTTGAGCATGCAGGTTGGACTCAAGGGATTGGATCTCAGGAGATCCGTGCAGAACTTAATGATTCTTGGACTATAAACAAGAGGCCAGAGAAAGTAACTATGGATTATGATATGAGTAAATTTAGTTTAAATTCAATCATAAAATAATAGTGATTTTATCAATTACAGGAGAGAATATGAATGTACGGCAGTACATTCAGCTGTATAATCATAGAATCATTGGGATTGGAAAAGACCCTTAAGCTCATCAAGAGAAACCATAAACCTAATTCTGCCAAGTTCCCTACAAAACCCCAAGTGCCACATCTACACCTGTTTTAAATACCTCTGGGGATCATGACACAGCCACCTTCCCTGGGTAGCCCATTTCAATTCTCAGTAATAGTTTCAGTGAAATTTTTCCTAATATTCAATCTAAACATCCCAGCAAAACTTTCTATTGTCCTCTCAACTGATACTTTGGAAAAGAGGATGTCGCCCACCTTGTTACAACCTCCATTCAAGAGATTGTGGAGAACAATTAAGTTCTACTGAGCCTCCTTTTGTTCAGGCTAAACAAGTCCAGAGCTCAGGAATTTGAATGAGAACTTAGGAGAATGCATAGCTATTTAGCTGGATGAAGCTTGGAGAGAATTTAGAAATTAAATAGCAGGGCCTGTAAATGTACATGAAATGTAATTAATGTTAGTGGAAATCAGAAGAAAAACTAACATCTTTTAGGATGGAGTTTGACAAGTTTGTAGAAGGCATTCCTGCGTGGGACACCCATGATATCAAGAGAATGAACTTAATTACCCTGGGTAAGTCTTTACCCATTTGTGTTCACATATATGATTCTGATGGGAATATCGGCAGAGAAATATCTCATTTTGTTTTCCAAATCAGTACCAGTAGGCAAGTAAGCTGTTGGGCATTACAGGTATGTTCTAGAATTTTCACAGTTTAATGAACAATATCATTTTGGTGTGGTAACATCTACATTTGTCATTTTACCTGTGACTTCTTCAGAAAGCAAAATAGCTATAGCAAGAATTTAGTTGTCCCAGCTGTAGTAGTTAGTATTTAGAATGGCTTATCTTACTGTGTAATAAATTTTGAATAGACAACGGGAAGATGAGGTTTTCTTATTTTGTTTTTTGGTTATAACTTCATCATAAACACTTGGAATGGGGATTTGGTACAAATAAAACACCTAAAATTTTGGATGCACATGAGAAAAACGCTATGTATCCATAGATCACCTTACAAAGGGTGATCCATAAAAATTACTGAAAGATCTGCATGCAATTTGAGATGTTCACCATTTTATCTCCTCAAAGTAAGCACTAAATGCAATGAACATGTTTGATGATGCAGCCCTGTGTAGTATGTGTATAACTATAGGTAAAGCTAAGTGGGAAAAAAAGATTGTAATATGATGTAAATTAAGGTAAATGCTGAATATGTTCCAAATGAAAGTATTTAGTGAAGGAAATAACATGGTCTGTCTAAGGAATATACTGTAAATGCCATTTTCGGAGTTGTTCTCTGTTCTTAATACGAAAAGAAGGGTCCATGATGGTGAAGTGTCCAAAGAAATCTAGCCTGTAAAAGTACTTTATGACCTGTGACAAAGTGATCTTGGGAGACTTCCAGATGCCCTCCCAGCTGCTCTTGCACTCCACCTTCTCAACAGTACCATACTGGTGCCATGATTTGGTTGAGGTGTTAGGGCATGGGTTGGCCTCTATGATCTTGAAGGTCTCTTCCAAACTAATCATTCTGTGATTCAGTACAGAGGAATTAAAAAAGATGGAAAAGCTTGTGGCTGAGATAAAGATGAGGGACCACTTATCCATTACCATCCTGGGCAAAAAGACCTGGGCTTGAAAAAAACCAAGTATAACACCACCTTCTGTTGTCCCCTCTCTTTGTCAGGCTCAACTTCACTCATTCTCCTACCCCTTCCCAACCCCTAGAGATGCAGGAGGATGGAGAACTGGGTTACAGTCAGTCCAAAACAGTTTGTCTCTGCTGCTCCTACCTCCTCATACTTTTCTGTCCTAAAGGCTAAAGTTCTTCAGTGACAGAAATTCTCCAGCCTGGGACCTTCATGGGCATCAGTAGCTTGCTCCAGCCAGAGTTCTCCATGGGCTGCAGTTTTGTTCAGGGAACATCCACCCACTGCAGTGTTGCTCTTCATGTGCTGCAGGGGCTGCCTGCTTCATTCTGGTGCTTTTCATGGTTTGCAGGGAATTTCTACTTTAATATGGTCTTCTGGCCAGGCTGCTGGGGGAGCTCTGCTCCAGCCCTGTAGCATCTTTCCTTCCTTCTCCACTGTCCTTGTTTGTGGGATTTTTTTTCTCACTTCTCTGATATCCTCAGCTGTGTCCTGCAGTGGGTTCGGAGCTGGCACTGGCTTCTCCTCACCTCCCTTGCTGTATGAAACCAATACTGAATATCTCCTCAAGCCTCTGACATCTGCAATAAAGCCAAAGCAACTTGGAATAATAGCCTAAAAAAAACTGTTGAAAGGGCAGTACACTGAACTACTGAACTTTATTAGAAAAATATGAAAAATAAATGCTTCTCTGGTCCTTATTACAGTTTTTGGCATTAATCAGTTTCGGTTAGTTTCTAGACTGGCAAAAGTAATAGCTGATTTTATTTGTTTTCTTATGCAGGAGTAGTTTTGATTATCTGTTTTATGTAACACTCTCAGAAATTCCTTCACAATTTGTAGTCTCTTCAAGTCTGGGATATTCTCTCTCTCTCTAGTGCTATTAGAGTTTGTGGCACTTGAACACATAGCAATAGTAATAAGATGAAGGACTTGAGTTTCCTTAATTTGAAAGCTATTACTTTGCAAGTGAAGTTCCATTCCCATCCTGGTAGCTTGTTTTGTAGATGGGAAGCAGCTGAGACCACTGTAAGAATGGCCACAAACACAATATGTAGTATGTATTTTCCCAAACATACTGCATATTAAAAAAAAAAAAATCATCCTTTTGGTAATATGTGTTTTGGTGACAGTTGATTTTAGAAGGCACTTTAATACAGGCAAACAGTGAGGATTTCACACTGTCATTTGGATAAGCTCTGTTTGGCAAGGCAGTTATCATACTTATGTGTCCTGACACTTTGAAACATGGCTTTGGTCTCTTATCTACTTAAAGTAAACTCTAGTTTAAAAATTGCTTTTCATGCAGTAGTACTATGTATACAAATTCTTAGCTAAAGGGAATAGTTGGTATTCTCAGAAGGATTACCTCCAAAAGTTCTTCAAGCTTTGTCCTGTGTTATGACACATCTGTTTTTTCAGTCGTGGGAATAAACTGGAATGTTTGGGCAACAGTTTATTTTTCAGAATGATTTGTGAACCTGAACAATATTAAAAAAAACCCCTAAAAATCACTGGTTACTTTTTTCTGACCTTCAGGTAAATATACTGAAGACACACACAGATATATTAAGAGGCTTTAAACAGATATCTTAAAGCACTATTTTGCAGGTTTTCTCTTACCAACAAGTCAGTTTCTCCAAACTGAATGATTGAGACAGAGGTATTTCTTTTTCTCTTTTATCAAGGTAGGTGGAAGTGATTAGAGCAAATTCTGTCATCAGTTCCTAGTATTGTACTTTTATCTTGAGTCTTTAATAGGTCGGTTGTGTCAGCACACACTCTAGGTCAGCCCTTGATCTCTTCAGGCAGCCGTAGGCCACCCATGTGCTCAGAGAGATGAGGTGAGGTAGAAAGGTTCTTTGAGACTGACACAGCATTGTGAGCTGTTACCGTGTCTGATATTTCTCCTGAATTTTCATGTTTAGGAGTAATTACAATTAGAGCAATTAATTTTAAGTGAAATGTAAAGACTTCTAGTTCCTGGTTCCAAGTTAATTCCATGTGTTGATATTGCTGCTGGCCCTGTCAGAGGACCACAGTCCTCCTTTGAGTGCTGAGTCACACCTTTTCAAAGGTAGAGAATTTACCATGTTGTCTGTTCAAAACTGTAGATCTCTAGAGAAGAAAGGGTTTCTGTAGCACTGCAGAGGATCCCTGAAAAGGGAAAAGGAGTTTTGATTCTGTGTAAGATGCATATGTGCCTTACAGCTGTATGTACTGCCACATGATGATTTTTGAGCTGGAGTCCAGGACTGGAGAAGGTGCATTATCTGCCTTTCTTGTGAATTTTTTCTTCAGTGAGTATTAAATCTTGAATATAAGTTAAGAAAAACTCATTATGTTGGCATATTGCTGAAAGCAATACAAGACAAGAAAAAGAAATGTTAGAAAAAAAAAAAAGGATGCTTGTGCAAGACTTGTCTTTGAAATTGCATTTACTGTAAAATTCATGCACCTCAGTATTCTGCAGCTGACTACTCCAGCTTTACCTTTATATTAACCTACAGGTAACTTCTGTCAGAAAATCAAATGGGGAAGAATGAGTGTTTAGAAATAAATTAAGTTTAAAGATTGAATGTTTGTACTCATCACAAGTTAAGTAAATAGACCATCCATTTCCAAGTCAGTCTTTTGGGTACTTGCATTTAGGTAAGCATTAGTTATGGGTTATTGATAGTAGTAGTTGAAATTCAACACAAAGTGCTTTTAGCAACAAGGACAAAAAAGTTTCTCTACATGTTTACTGTGTGGTTAAAAAGTTTAGATAAGAGAATAAATGAGTTATATTGAGAAGCATTATAAATGAAATTGAGGGATACTGCTTTAGAATTTTATGATTTACTTTAGATTTTTATGTCTGGTTCAGTCGTAACTTTTTTCTGTTCTAGAGCATTGTAAGGTACAGAAAGAAGGGCAGATATTTATGTTAGCTTGTGAAAGATAAATTATAAATATAATGTTTCATAACTTTCATCTACTTGCAGCCCACTTTGTCAAATATATTTGTATTTGCTAGGCTTCAGCATCCTGGACCAATTTCAGCCAATCTGTGATAGAAGGCAATTTAAACAATGGAGACAAGCAAGCCACAGTAAAAATGGTATAGATGCAGCTTCTCTTCCAAGTTTGTGATTTACAGCCAGTACCAGAAGAAACCTAAGGTGATAAAGTGAGCAAGGTACAGTCTTCAGTAAAAGTGATCCAGGACTCTAGATGAAAGGTGATTTCCTTTAAAGACTAAAAATTTCAGTTCAGAGCTAATTCCTGCAAGGAATGTGAAAAATTCTCTTGTTGCTTTTTATTTCATAAAACTTTCTTTTGGAAATGGATTATTCTCAGAACAGCCTTCTTCTAGTGCTGTAGCTATCCTTGGGAGTACACTTAGAGCTGCTAAAATAAACAAATGTGTATTTTTAAAAGATTTGGTTACTTAAACACTGGCACTTTATTTTCTGCCAGGGATTTGGACAGTCCCACAGCATATGTAACAGAGCATTCCTGACAGAGTTAAACACTGCCAACATTTGCTTATACTGGCAATCCCAGCTGTGTGATTTCAAAATGGAGCACACGGTGGGCCAAATCCTGCTTGCTTTGTTAGATAATCAGCTCTGGGCCAACAGATAGGAATTGATAAAAGGGTTTTCAGAGTTGAATGCATGAACTGCTGCAACTTGATCACCAAGTCACAGTTCTGCTACTGGGGCCTGTGTCCATTTGTCTTTGGATGTGATTGATATGAATCAGGCATAAAAGGGCCTGGAAAATACACCGTCACCATTTATTTAGTAGCAATTACTCTAAACTGTTTTAGTAATACAAGCAGGATTTTGTAAACCATTAACAATTTGAGCTAATAGATGTTTAAATCTCCCAAGGGTACATAATTTAGCCATTTGAGGAAACTGCATAGACAATGCAATGGGCCACAGGAGGTCTCTGGACTCTGTGCTTCCACAGCTGACTGTCTCTGACAACAAACAATAAAAGGGGTAATATTTTGTAAGTGCAGGCACACAGACAAACTGTTAATATTGTACCTTGATTCTTGTGTAAGACAACTTTATTTTGTCACTAAGTGATCACCTGCGTAGCTTAGATCTTGGGTTACAACTGTGATAATGAACAGGTACTGCATAGCTGCTGTTGCCACTCTGTCTGCACACTAATTTATCCTGGTAATTAGAGAATGAGCAGTACCTATATAAAGGATAATGGTATGGATCACAGTCTGATAACAGCTAGCTCTGTGAAGACCTCCTTCTCTTTATCCCAAGTCCTCCATGCCTCCTTTTGCTTAATTGAAGGTGTACTGCTACTTAAACTTTGTGCAGTATAGATTGAGCTTCATCCCCTGCAATCAAAGAAAGCCTATTCAGCCTATTGAAGTCTTTCAAAGGTCACTTAAAAAGCAGTACTTGACAAACTGAGCTAAAGCAATGGTTGCCTCTGATTTATTAGTTTTCACAGCAGTCTGCTGCTATACCCTTTTAGTTTTCTCTTAGGTGTAGTTTGTTGCTTGACTCTGGGGCATGAATGGATCATGAACAACCCTGCTGAGAAGGATTTGGGGGTGCTGATGGATGAGAGTCTGGACATGACCCAGCCATTTGCACTTGCAGCCCAGGAAGCCAAGCATGTTCTGGGCCGCATCCAAAGCAGCATGAGCCGCAGAGAGAGGGAGGGGATTCCACCCGTCTGCTTTACTTGTGGGAGATGCCACCGGGAGTACTGAGTCCAGCTGTGAAGTCCTCAGCAAGGGAAAGGTGTGGACCTGTTGGACAGGATTAAGAGGAAGACCATGAAGATGATCAAAGTGATGGAGCACCTCTTCTGTGAAGACAACTTGAAAGAGCCGGGCAGTTTTCAGCCTACAGAAGAGAAGGCTTTGGAGGGATCTAATTGCAGCCTCTCAGTGTTTGAAGGGGCCTTATAAGAAATGTAGGACTTTTTAGCAGGGCTTTTGCAATATGAAAAAAGGTTATAAACAGAAGAAGGGTTGATTTAGATTATATCTAAGGAAGAAGGCTTTTACCATGAGGATGGTGAAACACTGGAAGGGCCTGCCCAAAGAGGTGGTGGATGCCCTTTCCTTGGAGACATTCAAGGTCAGATTGGGCGTGGCTCTGAGCAGTCTGGTCTACTGGAAGATGTCCCTACTCAGTGCAGGAGGGTTAGAGTACATGACTTTTAAAAGTGCTTTCCAACCCAAACCCATTGTATAATTCTGTCTCAGAAAGCAAACGATAAATTCTCTAATTTAACTTGAGGCAGTGATTTTAGAGTATAGTACAGGAATGTGCCTGTAAGTGCATGCATACATCCACATCCTGTAAATATGTGCAGGGCATGACTTGATGCAAAGTCTTTACCAATTTAAGATTACACATGAGAAACATGGAGAGAGAGGCAGTTTTCTAGGAAAGGATTATTTTTTTTGCCTAGATAAATTTGCTTGACTTACAAAAGAAGAAGTTGCACAGAGGGAAGCCAGAAAAGGCAAAAAGTATGATGTGGTCTGCTCCTTGAAATACAAATAGAGTGGAATTGGATAGTTCAGTTGGAAGGGACAGCAGTTGTCTGGTCTAACTGCCTGACCACCTTAGAGATGAACAGAAGTTAAAACACATTGTTTTCCAAATGTATCTTTGGTGTATCAACCACCTCTATAGGAAGCATGTTCCACTCTTTGACTATAATTGGGAAAGAAATGTTTCCTAGCATATGAAGATTTTCCTTCCTAGCATATGAATATAAAGGGAAATAATGACTGGATACCCAGTGGTTTCAGTGGGTGTTTTTACACAATGGAGAAATCTGATGATAAAAGTAGTAGATAAAAATATAACACTGGATCTTCTTTCAGTTAGAGGATGATGGGATGGTGTAGAATAAGAAATCCAAGAACAACTTCTATTTCCCAGTAGTATTCCTAGTTTTCCAAGCAATTTTTACCATTGGTTTCTTAGCTGCTCCATGACGTGTATTCTGTCCCATGTTTTGTTACTCTCCTCACCTGTTTCTCAGTACTTTATGAGTGCATAAGGATTGGCAACATATGAGAAGGTGAAAAACCAGCAGGATGTAGGAAAAAAAGCAGGTATGAATTATGAGAAATCACAGCTTTTTATTGTTCACTTCCCCATTCTCAGTTGTCAGTCCAGTATTCTTGTAACACTCAAAAAAATCAGTGCTCATCTTTATTTTTACTTAATAGTCAGTTGTCATACGTGGTGAGTATGCCAATAACTACACAGCTTTACAAGCTCCTCTGATCTTTAAAAGAGGCAGGGTGATGCCATGAGGAATCAAAGCAATCTGTTTTTAAACCAGAGTTTAGTTTTATATGTCAGGGACGCTTAAACAGTTCTCTTAACCGTTTTATCTTCCTCCGAGCAATGCAAACATCCAGATTTCTCATCTATGGTACTTTAAACAAGTCTAAAGCTGTTATCTGGGGACCCTTGTTGACAAGGGTTGACAAGACCAATTATTCCCACAGTTTTAATCTCTCCTTTTTTTTTTTTTTTGGTAAAAGATGATTTTGGAGGGCAAAGGCTTTTATTTACTCTCCCCTCTCTGGCAAATGCCAGAACAGATCTGAAGACTGAAACAGAAATAGCAAAGAAAGTTTCAGATTTAGGTTAATCTTTCATTCTGTGTATTGATGTGCAGGCTTATATGTACAAGATTCTTGTCATTCTACTGTAGGATAATTGTAGTTAACCCTATTTCCCTAGCAAGTAACTTAAGATAGTTACCTGTAGCTTTAATATCTGCTTGCTCTCTTCCCTGACAACTATCAGAGCAGTATAAAGCAGAAAGCAGTAGCTACTTTTGGCATTAGATCTGTGCTATAGGCAGCTCATGCAGTAGTGCCAGGAAGTGATTAAAGAAGGATGTCCAGGAACTCAGTATCTAATTTGGGTCTGAGCACTCCCATATCAACACTCTACCAGTGTAGATCATAAGCAGAGGCAGGGATGACAAACAGATGTTTGGTGCAGAAAATAACAGCTCATCCAGATGAAATAAAATCACAGGATCGTAAGCAGCATACTGTCACTGTGAAGCTACTGCACCATCTTTTCTCCTTTGCACTGGATCGGTCCAATCTTTGTTTGACATAGCCCCTGTTGCTTGGCATGGTTGGGTGTTTTGTCTCAGTGTTTGATGGTGAACCTGTCTTCACCTGCTGCCTTGGCAGCATTCTTTCCTAGTTAGCCCATCATCTATTGTCTGCACTATGTCCAGTTGCAGATGCTCCTGCTTCTTCTTCTTCCCATAAATAAATGTTGATGCCTGGTTTTGTAATGTGCTCAGAGACAGAAAAAAGCCTTTCTCAAACAGTGGTAAGTTGGCTCCAAAAGCATTTCCTTGCTGTCTTACAGTCATTGCAGTTGCAATAAGACATTATGTGTTATCTTGGAGTTCAGAATCTCTAAACCCCTTGCAATCAATGCAGTCTTCAAGACAGAGGAATTTGAAATGCAGACTACATCTGCCTTTTCACTTAGGATGTACATAACATTACTATATTAATTGAACCAGCAAATATTTACAGGATGCAGAAAATAGTAATAAAATACACTCAGAAAGTTCCAGGTTTAATTCCTCTGAGTTATTTGTTATGATGTCTGCACTCTAAACTGATCTCTAGGATGGGTTTTGAAGTCCTTTGGTTTTTCTCTAAGGCAGGTGACAATGTTCTCTGACAATGTTCTTTCCCCTGGGAGAAGTTACTTTGTTGTGCTTCTTTTCTCTTCAGTGGTGATGGGCACACACAAATCTGCACTTTTGGCCTTTTAGCTTCTGCATAATGAAAGATAGATTCTGTATATATAGAACATAATATAACAAATGAAAGATTTATTAGATAACTTTCTAAAACAATGCTTTTAAAATTTACAAACAAAGAAAATGGTAGAATTACATAGAAATGCTCAATTCCCTTTACCTGCAAGGAGCTTTTTCCTCTTCAGGATGCTAGGAGGAACTTTGAAATTCTAGCAAAGATTATCCTGCCTACAGTGGAAAGAGAGTTGTATTAATCTCCTGCAGAGATGTAATTCTTTAGGTACTAATGAACTGCTTTTGTATTATAATGCAAGAAACATGAAGATGGTATTTTCGATGAGCTTTTTTAAGATTTTCAACCAGTACAGTCAGATAAGACCTATTAGAAATAATCTTAGATATGAATTGAAAAATAAGTCTCTCTCTACAGAAACTGTTAATAAAAGCATGCTGTGTAGTCCTTTTTTCCATGTTTTGTGAAATTTTGAAGCATTAGAGGCTGATGGAGTAGAGGGGAGGATATGGTGCCATACTGGAAATAAGAAATGGAAGAACTCGTATTTTGAGCAAGAGGCAAATGAAGATCTGTGTACATTCATTTTCGACTTGGCCTGACAAGCCATGCTGTAGCTGTGGAGTCATGTCTCAGTGAAAGACTACTTGCTAATTCACTGACCCATATCCTGTTCATCAGACATGATGCTTAAATGATTGTCTAGATGAAGACTGTTAATGAGCTCCTGTGAGCTTAGCATTATTAACAAAAGAAGAGCAAGTACTGCTGGTTGTCCACACAGCAGTTGTGTAGTTGTAATATCCAATTATTATTTAGAAAATAATTTGGTCTTGGATATTTGCACGGTGCCAAAAAACAGTTAGCCAGGGAAAGCACTGTTTGTCTGGTACTGAGCACAAAAAAGCATAAAGGCCAGACTGATGCTGTCTGAATTTTTCAGTAGTTTTATATGCAATTTAATAGTTGCTAAGTAAAATACAGTAACATTGAAATACAACAAGATCTAAAAATATGGGGAATTGTGTATCAAAAGGCTGTTAATATACATGATACTTTCCAGGCAAATATGCATAGGGAGTTACTAATACAAGGACAGGAACACAATTCAAGGGCCCTAGTATGGGCTCAGGTGAAAGAATGTTCTGAGAATTAATGTGTATTCTCAAACTGAGCCCTTTTGAGCCCTGGGGCATAAGTAATGGGTTTTCTATCCTAAAACTCTCCAGAATACAGACCTTACTGAACAGATGAATGAAAGTGGTTTCAGCACTTAGCACAGTGTCTCAAACAGGATTTTTAAAATAGAAATCATAAGAATGAATACTTGATGCTTTTTTGGCCCTTTCTGCTTTTGTCTGTTCTCTGCTGCCCCCTTGTATGGGTATCCCCCATAAGTTTTTTCTTCATTCCTTCTTTGTAATTAATTTTTTTTTTTTTTGTTACGGTTTTTTGAGGGGAACGTCTGCTTCCATCCTTTCCTCTGCCTTTTACTATTCTTAATAATAATATTAATACAGAAGGTTTTGGCAGGTATAAATTGGAACCAGCAGTGTACAAGGTACTAAACTCACACCTTGCTCTCTTTACTCCCTTAGGTAAGTAATATGTCTGGAGAGAATACAATGGCAGATAATTGGGAGTTATTCTTAACAACTATTCACTCTTTTTCTATGTATGTCTTTGCAAAAGTTAGGTAGTAGAGACTGAGAGAATTTTTCGTTCTCCTCAATATTGAGAGACAATGACTAGGAGAGAATTAATTAAACCTGGCTAAGGCTACATTAATTACCACTGATTGTTCTAAAAAGAGTAGCTAAAATCTTTGTGCTTACATTGCTAGGAATTGGACTTTATGTTCCCTTCTTATCAATACTGATTATGATCTGTTGTGTTGCTGTGAGCGTTGTCTCAAACACACTCAAGATGTGGTAAGTAAAGAAATAAACTAATTCAGGAACCGTGCATTTGGAAATGCTTCAGGAGCATTTCTCATGCTCCGTAAAGCTTAGGCAGTGTATTTGTAATCCTATATATTTATACACAGTTTTGGGGTGAAGAGGATCTGGAAGATATTTTCCTGCTTTTGAGGAACATATTCAGGTACCACAGTGTTGATGTACATTAGTGTGTAAAATAGAGAAAAAACTCTGAACTTTAGTCAAATTTTAAAAGATGCACTTTGAAAGATGACAAAGATCTGTTCCACTCATCCAGTGGAAATAAATGGTCTTCATCACTGATACTGAAAGAATGAAATGTTTGTGGTTACTGTTTTGTTTTCTCCTGTGGCAGTTTGCAGTGGGTCTGCTAAAATGCTTCTCTCTCCAAAAAGAGTGATTAAGGTTGTAAACTAACCTGTGAGGGAAGCAAAAAACCATACTTTTTCCTCATTTTCCATATTGTGAATGTTTCTAGCCTCAATTTTCATGGACACTTCTCATTTTACATCTGGACATGCACAGCTGTATAAATTAGTCTAACTTGATTTAATTGAGATATGTATGCTAACAGGGCTTTCCACTAGCATTACATGTACCTCTGTACAGTGTGTTATTGTCACAGGTGTGCTAAAAATGACAGGAACCTGATGGAGTCACATCAATCAAATCTGACATTAGTGTGCTCTATTTTTAAAGTACATAAGCACATGATCTTGCCAGCTAACATGTTCATTCCTGTATTAACTCAACCAGTACTGCTGTAGGAATACTGTCATGATTTAATGCCAGTATATGTGACCCTGTGCTAAGCCAGAGGGACATACAACGCCCACTGGTGGTTGCTGTGCTCTGTAATTTAATTCTGTAATTCAGTAATGTTTAAAAAAACAACCAAATAGTTACCACATGGTGGAAAATTAGCAATAAGGGACTCAAATTTTCATGTGGCATTAAATCTGCACATGGAAAAAGTTAAATATCATCCTCAATGCTATCCATGTGTTTAGTCACATTGAATGAAATGCTTATAAAGCACGACATTATTTAATGTTTATAAGGTTTCCCACAACCAGTAAAATTTATTGCAGTTGCTTTGAAAAGCTTTGTGCAGGTGCCTTTTGAGCTGAGCTCACTCAAGTCAGAATATCACACACACTATGTGCAGTTAGTCACTGGATACATAGTATGGTATTTAAGTAATCCCATAGTAAATTGATTTTTAGTAATCCAATAGTTTGGTGGGATCGAGTCTATGTAGCTCACATGCAGAAATACTGAAATATAATCTTCAAAAAAGTGTGACATGAGAATTTGCTATAATGAAGAGTCTTTTGACAGTGTACAAGGGTGTCTGTGGTTCTCTGTAGGAGTGCTCCTATTTCCTTATTTCTTTTCTCATCTCATAGTCCAGGGAAATAACTTCAGGAATACCAACATCTGCACAGGAAAGGTACTAGACGCTTGCTGACCTGGGTTCAGCCCTACACTGATAAGTGCTGGTACCGATGCCTCAGGGATATTAATTTCAGGAGTCAGAAGGGAATCCCTTTTTCTCTGTTGGTATTGAACATGTAGTTGAACTTTCCTTTTCTCTCAGTGAAAGGTATTTGGTAAATTGAGGTAGCATAGTAATTGGCTGAGTATCCAAGGCTGGGGTGGTGTATTAATCAAATCTTGAAATCTGTTTATCATTCCTTCTGTGATGTGCATGATTTCCTTGAGTTTGAATAGCAAGGTTCCAGATTTTTTCTGTCACTGCTGTGATTCATCATCATATAATGCAACTACCTTTCTTCTGGGTATTCTTGGCACATAGGTGATGTTTAGGAACTTCTTGATTTTCAGGGATTTAGAGTAGGACAGTATGCCTGTATATGGAGTGTAGTTATTTTGTTCAGAAGTAAGTTGGGATTTGTTCCCAAACATTAAGTGAGAGTTGCCTATGGAGCCTGAAACTCAGTTCTACTGTGATTCATATCTCTATCTCCCTCATCAACAAAAATGATGGTACCTGCTACGTGAAATTCTGAGGCCATTTTTACCTTTCTGAATCTGTGGCAGAACACTATAGAAAATTGTCCGTAAGAACAAGAGCGAGGTTCTTCTCTAGCCCTTGGTTGATCAAACTTCCCTGCCTGCTGACTAGTGCCTACTCAATATTCCAGCTAGGGGTTCCAGGAAGAGGGGAAAATGCCTTTGTACTCTACTTTCAGATAGAGTACAAAGGCAAGTGAGAATCAGAACTGACTATTTATCAAACACATGAACAGATACATCCCTTCTGTGGCTTCGAGGTGGCCCATCCACCTGTCTTAGACAGTTGTGAATGAGCTCCCATGAATGGGACTCCCTCCATGTAAAAATCGTGTCTGGTAATTAAATGTCAATTCAGTTAAAGGATTTAGACTGGAGCTGGGTAAGGAATAGGCTGTGGCTGCTCATTGCCCATATCAGGGTCTAGTGGCATATGGCTCCACCTGCTTGATTCCTTCTGGGTTGCAACCGGTGTGGAGCCTCATGGCAGCAGAACACAGCAGCCACCCAGGCTGGCCCCTGACCAGCGAGGTGGCATAAGCCACCCCTTGGGGGTCCCATGGGTAGTGAGAACATTACCCCCCATGCTGCTGTCAGTTTTTTATCTGGCCTAACCTCCTTAGGGGTCAAGGCTTATGCTACTCTCAGTTAATAGGTTTTGCCTCCAGTACTCTAATGATGGTTACTGTGGGAATTACTGTCCTGGTTGCCTCCTAGGTCCCATGGCAGCTATTGACTTTTTGTTAGAATTCTCACCTTTGCTTTTGATAGTGAGGACAAACAATATGTTGGCAAGAATGGGTGTGGCTATTTAAATAGGTGAATGTATGGTAGACTGTGGTGTCAATTTGCAGCCTATCCTTTGTACTTGGCAAGTATCTGTATGGCTTTCTTAGACACCTAAGGCTAATGTAAGTAAGTTGCTTATTATTGGAGCAAGCACAGAAAACTTATTTTACGTTTTTTATAGTAAGCAAATACTTTCTGCTTAGGGCGAATGCAACAGAATAGCTGATTAATTTGCAATGTGTGATTTAGGTGACATTTCAGTAATTTTTTCTCCATCCATTCTCAGAAGGCTGACCTGTCCCCAGTCTCATCTTTGTCCATGGAAATTAGAGCTTGATCAATCTTTCCATTGACATTAGTGTGCTTTGGATCAAGATATTGCCCTTTTATCTGTCTTAATGTGAGCCCTTCTTGCTCTGAAAATGAAGTCCGGTGATTGCTTTCCATCAAGTTTTAGCCGCTCTATATCTCTGTAGATATTCATCTACTTGCGGTAATTGGTTTGATTTTTTTTTTGTTGTTGATATTTTCTCTAGTATTTACTTATAATACTAATTCTACTTGTAAAAATAATTCTCTTACTGCATACCCAAAGCCTGGCCAAAGGAAAGCCTTTTTTAAAAAAAGAAATCTTAGTTGGCTAAGAGTCATTAAAAACAATAAGGACAGATTCTTATAGTTGTCTGTGTATTGAGGAAGAAAATCTGAAGTCTCAGAGGTATGGTTCAATGTGCTGCAGTATGATCAATACCCCTTGCTACTCTTCCAGTGATAATATCTTCTTCCCAGAAACTGCTTTTTGGCTGGGAGTGTTTAACCATATATCACCTTCAGACAAGTGGCAGGTGATCAAAGCCTTGAAAAGCTGCTAAATGTAACTACCTAAGTGTCAGTGGTTTGGATATATTTTTTTTCTCAACCACAGCACTTTTTTTTTTATTCTGAATTTCTTTAGTGTAAAAATAGAGCCAGAGCAGAAATTGTCAGAAAGCTGCACAGTGCAGCCACTGCACTTTTGAAGCTGGTTCAAAGATTTTTGTGATACTTTTTGAAAGTCAGACAACCAGAGTTGTCTTCACAAGCTGGACTATGATAGTTCTTCACAAATAGTGATTCTGTAGTGTACTGCCCTTTTCTGTCATGTAGGCATACACCAGTGAGGAGGTTATTTCCAGGGGAGTCTGAAAATATAAGTGGAGGTTTAGTAACAATATTTTTCAGACATTAGAGAACTCTTTCAGTATTCCTTTTCTGCTTTTGAGAAAAGCTTGCCAGATTAGAATTTCCTATCTGAAAATATAGGCAGGTGAGACATAAAAACTGTATTAAAAAGAACACAGTAGGATATGCAATCTATCCAGCTCACCCACAACCCTTTACTGAAAATGACAGAAATCACAGATGTATTTTCTCTTTATTTTTTTTTAAATTGAGAGATCCTTTATTCAAGTTTTGGCAGAACAGGAAATAGTGATTTTACAAAATAGATATACATAATGCAGGTAGAGAACGAAAACATTTAATTATAGTTAGTATTAAGTATTTTATATATATATATATATAGCTGTTATTGTTGTTAATAAGTTTACTTGTGCTGTGCATCCTCATGAAAGTAACTCAATTCAAATAAGTTTGAAGCATTTGAATTCCCCTAAAAATCTTGAAAGGAATCAGAAGCAGAGATAATCCAGTTTTGGGGTGAGCATTCTGTTGGACTGGTTACCACCATACTCGCTTTATTCATCCTCACTGCTGAAGTTTGTATTTACACTCTGAAACACATGAGTTATTTTAAAGAGACAGCCTTGTCATGCTGGATTTTTTTGACTGGAAAAAACCCTTTGATTGAAACAAGTGAAAATTAAAACATTTGTATGACAGACTGAAGTGATTTGCCTATCCATGACCTTGTGCTTGGAGCTTTCCTGTGAGAGCCCCAGGACCAGCATTGTTTGGAGTTGAACACTCATTTCACACCAGAGTACAGGTTCAGAATAACTCTTCCATTTGAAGCAAAAGGTAGAAGAGGAAAGCCTGTGGTCCACAGAGAGAGCATTGACTGCTGAGGAGGAGGCAGAGCAAGTCTGCTGATCTTTTCCACACGGCTGTGCTTATTAACATCTCTGAATTGCACACTCAGTGGAGGTTCACTGAATATCTATTTCCTTTCCTCCTCTGCTCTCACACCCCCTTGGGTACTTGGCTGAATAATGATTATGGTATTGATGCATGAATTTGTCTGCAAATCTCCATGGCAGGGGTTATGAAGGAAGGTGGGTCAGGCTGGAGCTTTATAAATGCCATGTGAAACCTTTTGCTGAAATCAGTGGTTAAAATGATCATTTAGTGGGATTGGAATTTTAACTTATTCATCTGGGATCTTTGGATTTGTATTTTTAACCTTTTATATGTGGGGAAAAAATTGTTCTGTGAACCGGCAGACAGATCTTCCTTTGTGATTGAGCACATAAGTAAAACATGACACTCGCACCCTTCACAACTATTTTCACTTGAGAGGGAAAAAATACTGTGATTATTTCAAGTGTTTTGTGATTATAATGTCCCATTTCTTTAAGCCATATCTGCTGGAGGGTTACGTTTTGTAAGTGTGGCTGTCCACTGACATAAAACGTACCCAGATAAAGGCGCAGGGAAAGAGTCTGTACTGCCTAATTAAATTGTTTTAAAGTGAAGTTGTTGTCTTGTTTCAGCAGGTCATCTTCTCTCAGCACCTGAGTAGGAGTATTGTATAGTGAGACACCTGTTCTGTATAAAGATAATGCAAAATTGATCATATTTCATTGCATTTGTGCCCACTGAAATCTCCATGGAGCTCCAGGGGGATTCCACTCCTTTAAACTGCTGCTAGGAGCTATAAAGCCACATGCCTTTAGTATTGCATGACTGGCTTCTTTGAAGGGAATCTGGTTCTATAAAAAATTTAAGTGATCATTTAGATATGACATAATTAAGTGAACAGCACTAATGAAACACTGGAGAAGTATCATCAAATATGAAATTCCAAAAGCCCCCCAATGGGCACTTGCTTGATGAATGACTGCCCAAAAGCACTGGCCCTATCTTTTGAGAACATGTATTCATTTATTTTATGCTTCTTTAAATAATGGGGCATCCATGATACCTTTACATATTTCATTAGCACACATTTCCATCGCAGTTGTTCACTGAAGAATCCAAACCTGAGTCAATGTAGTAGAGACGTGATTTGTTCAGTAACTGAAAATCTGCCCTACTATTACAGGCTTTTGTAAAAGCCTTATTTCTGAATTAGTAGGCAAGCTCCTTTTGGTCCTGTCTTTCAACAGGACAAAACTTGTCACTTGTAGTGTTAGCAGCTGACTAAGCCTCATCTTCTGGAAAAGGACCACTTGAAAGTACTCACCTCACCCATACTTCTTCTGGAAATTAATGCTTATTGGTGAACTATGGCTCTGAATCTGAGGAAACCTGGGAACAAGTTTCTGTAAGTGACTTTTGCTCCACTTATATAAACCATATCATGTCACAGTATGTTAAATTACAGTGAAATAACTATGGCCTTGGGAATAAATTTTTCCGTGTTGTTGTGTGGCTGGATTTTCTAGAAAAGTTGCTTCGAGTTTTTATTTCAATTTATGCACAAGACTAGAAAATACCAACCCTCAGAAAGGGAACAAAGGCAAACCTTAGCAAGTTTCTGCTTGGACAAGCTTCTTCATAGCAATGGAGTTTTTTGCCCTCATCTATTAATCTTTGGTAAAGCTGCTGCCATTCTTACATTTGCTTCATTCTACCAGTATAATTTCTAAGAGGCCGAGACTTTTTTAAAAAATAAAACCAAATAAACCCCCAAAAACATTTGGGAAACATTTTTATTTCATGCTCTACCTGTCAATAGAAATATACAAAAGTATGGCAAGTAGGACAAGCTGCATATGTGAACTGGCACTTGGCATTTTTACCTATGAAGGCAAATGCAAGGGATAAAAATATGAAGATGCCCCAATTCGTGTCACACACCCATATCTATGAATAAAATTATTCCAAGAGAGGACAACAGAGTATCTAATGGCTGAGATGTCCTTGGACTTTTTGTTTCCTGAGTGATAGATCACAAGAGAAGGTAAAGGTCATAACAGAAGTAAATTTCCTTTAAAAGAAGTGTTCCCTTTATAAGCATGCAGTACATTTTAAAATATTCATCTTAAAGACACCATGTAGGGTATATGGGGAAGTAACAGGACAACACCAACAATAACGGTTGAACAGGACAGCAGGAGTTGAATGAATTTTTCAGTATAGAAGAAAGCCACCCTCAGTGTTTTGTAGAATACAAAAGTGGCATTAAATGTGGGGAAATAAAGTATATTTTCGGGGATGAAGAGCATTTTGTGGAAATTACTTGAGATTCAAGACGCATCTCTTGAGTGCTTGTTGATGATTCTTTTCATGCTGTCTTGGTGCAGTTGGAACTACTCTGCTTTCCTTATTCAAGCAGAACTGATGTTATTCTGATGTAGAATTCTACTAACCAAAGGGCAGAGAAATCAGAAACAGGAGTTTAAAAAATCTGATCAGTAGAATTTAGGCAAGGGGTATCAAAAGTTGTGTTTGTATTTAAAATTTGCTTTTAAAGTAATATCAAATACAAAACTGTGAAGAGGTGGTGCGTATTCTTAATGGCAACCTAGGAATCTTCAGGAAATTGTTGCATTTGATTCAAGCAGAGAATCTTGCTTTTCTTTTGCTGAGCTTAACTGTTGTGTTCATATAACATCATAAGTACACATAAATTTGAGCAAGTTGTGAAAATTTTCTTTTTTAACGCTTTTGATTTTTTTCAGGGAACAAAGGAAGAGCCCAGATGTGCTAAGGACTGTTAAATATTTTCTGTCTCCTTTTCTGCTGCTGTTGTAGGAGTCATATCTATAGCTGAAAGTGATGTATGAAATCAGTGTTGCAGATATCAATGGGATTTTGCATGTAATAAATGAAAAGAAAAAATTGTCTTGTCAGCTTTTTTAGGATGCTTGATATTTCTCTCTGCCTGTGTTTACATTGGAATTCTACACACATACACACATTTCAGTGGATTATCCTTTTACTGGGTTTCTAGGCATAAAATGTGTATAACTGAGAATAGCTCTCTCCCCTGCGAAGCAGGAAGCCAGTGTGCATTGTAGCAAACTATTAGGTTCATTTTCAGGCTAGTCAGGCTTCAAGAAATAGTTTTATTCCGAATGAAAGGTAATGGAAGGGCTAGGTGGTGGCATTGTATATGAAGACTGATATGATGTCTCTAAAAGTCAGTTAGAGTTTCAAATGCTGGTTTCTGGTTGTGATAAAGAAAAGTAGCTCTTGTCCTGCTTAACACAAATCATCTGATCCCTTCATAGAAATAAAAGTAATGTAGTGACATAGTTAATTGATTGCTCATTTTCTAGTTCATTATTACTGACATCAGTTGGCATTGAGAAATCCTTTAGGAAATTTGGAGGAAGATCACTCTTCCGAAGAACCTTAGAAACAAAATTAGATGTGAAGTTGGCTTAGGTAACACTGATGGTTTTCCTTTTATTTAAGTTTAGAGATGCCTGAATACATAAATCTAATGTAGACAATAAGACAAAGATGAACCTCAAGATATGAATGAGTTGGGAGTATTGTGTATCTTAACATCTGTCCTGACATGATAGGAACTTAGGGTGTGTAAGAGTAAAAACAGAGCCTCAATCATTTTAGCACTCATTTAGCTGAGGAAGAAAGACATTTTTCTTACCATGTTTTCCCCTGAGTGGCAGCAGGAAGCACTTGGTGTTCTTTTGGGAAAAGGCAGATGGGTTTTACAAGAGATTAATCTAGAACAGTGCTTGCCAGAAATGTCACTTAAAGAAGCAGATGGGATCAGCAACAGGGAATTTGACACCGGCAAGGGAGCAGACATTTCTGTCTTAGGATGTTGGGGTGTTGCAGAATGTCCTGTGCCATATCAAACTGGCAGGCTGAATGACTGGAATAGCCAGCTCAATTAAAATGTGAATAAGTTAGATTGTATCCTTCCCAAATTTTGCTGTTGAGTCTGAGTACTTTCCTAGATTACATGTGCGGTGTCCTCTGCTTTAGGGGGACACATTTAGAATATATGCTTGTATTTTCAAGAGTCTGAACATAAGAGATAGTAAGAACAGTAAGTTTTATTCTGTTTTCTGTCCTTTAGAATCTATGTGTGTAAACCAGTTGAATGTCTCCCAGTATGGTGAGACATTTCTGTGCTTAAAACAGTCTTTGACAACAAAAAGCTTAGCTTTTCTGTTCCACAAATGTAAAATATACTGTCAAAAATGTGTGTCTATCAGAGTTTGTCTGTATCAGACTCGTTTGTCAGCCAGGAGCTAGCTGCACTTAAAGGTTTCTGAAAGTCAAATCAGGAAACTAGAATGTGGACAGTGTAAGATTCCAGAGAAAGCTCTGGGAGTTACTGTGTATGAACAGAATAGCTGGTCTTGCTAGTGAAACCATAAAGAAAGGTTGCAGAAAGAATCAGATAGTTAGAGAGACAATTTGATCAAAGAAATACAATATTCCTGAGAAGACAGTCCTTGGAAGGAATGATGACTGATTATTTCAAAGCAGTGGGAAATCAGTAACATTTGAGCCAAGGGCAGTTCTTTAAGTCATCAGAAAAGAGTGCAGTAAGGCATATCTGGTAAGCAGAGAGAGAAGTTCCCACTGACATTTAGCCTAATTGGAAAAAGCAGCAGTGGAAAGTGAAGAGGTGTGAGGTATTAGGAGAGATTTGTTAATGTCAAAGTATGGAAAATGTTCTTTTTTGTTCTCTCTAAAAGCTGCATTAAAGAAAGAGAAGTGTGAAAAGAAAGGCAGTACAGGAGAGGGGCCTAGGAATGTCAGCAGATTAGAGGAGGCGGTAATGTCTTCAGTGTGTTTTCCCATCTTAAGGATGAGGTGTCTACAAGTGTCAAGTTTAACCTTTTGTACAAAACAACTGTTACTTATAAAAATGGTAAAGAATGTGGGCTACAATCATGATTCTACAATGGTTTGTGATATTAACAAAGAGTGCTTTTGAAATTTAAAATAATAATGGTTTTTGTTCCATACCCAGCTTTACTGCCTTTAAATGTTCTGCATAAGGCAAAGGCAAACACTCATCTCTTTTTCTTTCCAGGAGGTGTGGCCAATAGTGCAGTAATTGCAAGTGAAAAGTTCACCAACAATGTCATTTCTACCAAAGTGGGGAAAATTCTTTCTTTGTCACATTTAGGATGTTGTACTTTTTATTTTGGACTGCACATAAGGTCTCAAAAGAATAAGTTACACAGCTTATAGTTGCATAATTGGAAGGTTTTGACACCAAAGGATACTTTAAACTTGAAAAATATCTGTATATAGATTTGTTTCTGTTGCATTTGTGATTTCAGTTGTAAATGCTGCCATTAGAGTAATGCTAAGTTACCAGAAATGGCAGAGGAACCAGCAGAGGTGAGCAAAGAAAGCGAAAGCAGCTACTTGTCCTCAAGATTTAGGATCAACTAAAGAATTTGGACTTTGAACACTGTCTTGTCAAGTCTGCTAATAAATGCATTTGAAGCTAGATCAGGTATCTCTCCATATCACTGTGCAGACATGGCCCTAGAAGCAGGGAAGTCTTAAAATTTAAACTTTAGGCTTTTGACATGTTTTTATGTCTGTGTCAGCAAGGAGTTATGGGATATTGTCAGAGTATGTCTGTCTGCTTCTGAAAACAATTATTCTTCTTCATTAAATGTTCTAGTATCAATAATTTAGTGAATCACTAATGTCAATAACCTTTATAGATTAATGGCTTTGAATTCTGCATCAAACAGTAACAGGAAAGCCACATATGCCAGGGCTATTGCAATGCTGAGAACATGACAGTCTGTCGTGATTTTTTTACACGATGCTCCTCAAAATACTAACAATTTTTCACATAGTTTTGAACTGGCACACAGCATTTTTAAAATTCTCTCTCCCTGTGTTGCTTGCTTAAAAAGTCCCCTAAACTTTTCTTTGCATGTGAGAGATTTTCCTGCTTGGAAAGTTTTCCCTTGTGTTCACTTAGTTTGTTTTATTAAGTGGGGTTCCTTCTACTCCTCTCTCTGTGCCAAATTTCCTGATTAGCATAGCTCCAAGTGCCAGAAAGAAAATCTTTCTGGGCCTCCTGTGCTTGGACAGGATCTCATTTGCTGTGCATTGATGTGGCTCTACAGTGACCCGTTGGGTTCAGGAGAGATGAGGATGTTAGGGCAAGGCGCTGCCTGAGCATGTTGGCCAGTACAGACCGCCCCATTCTGGCCGTTATCCTGCACCCCCTTGAACTGCAATTACAGTTTGAAGGTTGGTCTCAATGGAAATTCTGTTCTCAGGAAACATTTGCCTTACCATCCATGTGCCAAGCCTGATGTTTGATGGGAAACAAAGGATTTTCCTGTCAGTGTCCTAATTAGACTTGTAAGTAAACAAAATGCTGTCTCAAAAGAAGGTTCAGCAAAGCCTGAATTTTGATACTAAAGAAATACTTCATGGCTGCTGCATAATTTCTTGCCAATTCCCCCTGACCATTCCTCTTCATTTTGGAAAAAAATCCTAAGAAAAATATAAAGCTATGAAAACATATTTTGCAATATTTATATGAATGTTATTACCTTAAGGCAAAGCTAATGCCTGTGCTAACACAGGGTGATGGGGATTAAAAATAAATGACATTTGGTTTCATATTTAGTATGAACTTCACTTTGTTTCTTCTTAAACTAAGTCTGATTGTGTGAAACAATATTAGTGATAAATTGCTGTATTTGTTAGAAAGGAAGTGTTCAGGATCTCATAATCTTGATTATAAAGTCTTTCAGCACATGAGTTCTAGCACTACTCTACAATCAATTTCTGTGTACATGTTCACATTCCAATTTAATAACACTGCAGAAACATCAAGTAATATGGTGATTATGATATGGTGTTGCAGTACTCAGTGCCAAAGATTTTAACATCCCGATTTCTGCATGTTTCAATTGTAGAATATAGTATTTCTGCCTCAGCTTGTAGATTCTCAACTAGAATAAATTACAGACAAACTTGAAATCACTCTCAGTCTGAGTGTCTGCTATACTAATCACTAGAAAGAAAATAACCATGAACAACAAATTAACTTCAAAGACATGGCAACTGTGGGATCTGGTGAAATTAGGAAATTGGGACAACTTGATAGAAACAAAAGAGCTGGAAGTTGCTTTGATACGTTTCAGGTCAACTGTTGGAAAACTTTGGAAAGAAATCAAGCTCTCCATTTTAGCCTAATCAAATCAAACAAGGTCCTGTTTGTATCTACTTGTCTGGCATGTTTCAAAAAACTGAATTAAAACAGTGAAAGAGAAATGCAGGGACTATAAGATACATATAAATACACGCACATGTGGTAATATCTGTGATGGGTGAGAATATTTTTTTCCCTAAGTAACCACATGCTAGCTAGCAAACAAAATAAGGTACTATTATTTTTTCATTTTAACTAATTCAGCCTTGTTTGCTAATTTTCTTCCTTTTAATTTTAAATCCCCCTTATTTGAGGTACCAAAGTGATGAACAGGCTTCAGGAACAAACAAATAATAAGTAGTATCTATTTTGAGGAGCCTGACTGCCTGGCATTATTTGCACAAGCTGTATTTGATGGAAATACAATTATATTTTAATCCATTTAAGTCAGAGGGCATAAGGCTTAGTTCAATATGAAACCCAAATATGTATTTAATTTTAAACATGTGCTTAAACCTGGTTATATGCTTAAAATTAAATGCTTTGCAGGTTAATGCTTAAAGTGACCAGGTTGAATAGACAGAAATACTGGAAAACACAAATTACAGTACTTGTTTGGTTTTATCCAAATACCTTTGCTTTCTCTAAATCCCTGCTTTCTGTGACCTCTTAATGCTTTCCTCCTCCAAAATGTGTCAGAAAAAAATCCAACTTCCATAAGAATGTGCCATAATCAAAAAGCTGAGTCACGTGTAATGCAGGTCAAATCCTTGTCACACTTGTGGCATTACTACTTATGAGCAAACACAACTATTCGGGGTTTATGCTAAGAATGCTGTTATATTTATGACTATTAGAAGAGCATCTGTTTTTTTTGCCGTTTCCATATTATGTACATTTTAGAAAACAAAATTATAATATATCATGTCTTACATGGGTATTTCATACCTCATACTCACAGAATTCAAGGGGAGAAGGCCATTTTATGTTGGCCAAATCCTCCCCTTAGATTACTGACTTCAGAAGCAGTGGGCTCAGACTCTACATGTTGAGATTAATCAAGATAACAAGGAAAAATTTTTTTAGAACATAGAGAAGAGCAGTCAAAAGGATGACAACAGAAGGGTAATGAGGAACAAGGAAAGGGAAAATGTTGGAAGACAGATTTAGGTAAAGTAAGGTGAAACAAAAGTAAATCTTAGAACAATCTAAAACTGTGAGCCCAAAATACTGCAAATAGTCAGAACAAACGTGGGGAGAATTAAGGAAAGATAAACAGAAAAGATGGGACACGCTGTTGCCTAAAGTATGGAACTTGGTGCCAGAATACTGTGATAATGTGAATTAGAGTGTTAGATCTCAGAAGGTGTGGCTGTGTTAGTAGGGGCTGGATTTTAATCATGGTCCTCTTGAATTCAATGCACAAGTCTCGCATGATTTTACACCAGGCTTTATATACAAAATAGAAGCAAGCTATGCACAAGATTTAATTTGCTGCAGCATTTTTATATGAGTGACATTGGGATTCTAAGACCAAATTCTGAAATGCCACAGAAAAGAAAAAGTTTTAATGGTTTTCAAGGAAATTATTAAGAATAATCCTGGCACTTAAAATATTATAAATATTAAAATACATTTTTTAAAGTGCAACTAGGTGACTTAATTGTTCAGAAATAAGTTTAAATTCAAGAATAGTTTTCTGTCTCTATCAACATACTGAATGAGAAAATAAACAATACTTTAGCAAATATGAGATAAGCCATATTTGGAAAAAGTTAAGAATATTAATTAGGTCTTAAAGAAATAGAGAAACTTAGTCAGTGGAAGATATAGTATATGGAAATTTTTGTTTGTAGATGGAAATGATGCAACATGATTAAAATTAATACGAAATTTTAACTTTGTAAGGGGTGAAAAATCATACATTTACCAAATGTTTGATTCTAGCTTTCTGTCCTTTACAAACACTTCTAAATTGTGGAACAGTTTGATATGAACGCTACCATGTTTTGGCTGTTCTGAAAAATCTTAAGAGCTTGTTTCATTGTGAATTTCTCAATTACTGTGACAGTGACAGCTTCATATAGTGTATGTTTTGTGAAGCCATCAAAAGTGTTTTTGATTTTCATACACCCATAGATTCACTTTCTTTTATCAGTCTAAATCAAATAGCTTCTTTTAGGCAAAATCACAGATTAAACAAAATATTTCAGAATGGCTCTAAGGATCTGATGCATCTGAAGAGCGTGTTTGTTACACATAACAAACCCAAAATTATTGCAGCCTGAAGAGGGCAGTAAAGACAAAGCTTTATTTTTCTTAGTTTTTTGTCGTTTTCAGTGTATGCTGTATTCTGAAAGTGCATTACTAAACAGCACAAATTTACAGGTGTTACCTGTTTCTGGAGATTTGCTGCATTTGTTTATTCTGGAGAGGAGGAAGCTTAGGGGAGACTTTTTCCTTCTACAACTCCCTGAAAGGAGGTTGTAGACAGGTGGGTGTTGGCCTCTTCTCACACCTAATGAGTGACAGGACAAGAGGAAATGGTTTCAAGCTGCACCAGGGGAGGTTCGTGTTGGACATCAGGAAGACTTTCTTCACCGAAAGTGTGGTTAAGCATTAGAATGGACTGACCATGGAGTCATCATCCCTAGAAATGTTCAAGAAGTGACTGGATATGGCACTCACTGCTAGAGTTTAGTTGGAATGATGGTGTTCAATCAAAGGCTGGACTCAGTGATCACTCCAACCTGAATAATTCTATGATGAAATATACCATCAGGTGACTGAATTCCTGTGTTGGGATTTATCTGAGGTTCTAACACCTTCATGGGAGAGTGCAGAACTGGAAGGTGTCCATCACTTAGGAAAGTAGATTGCAGGTAATGAAATCCATGAGCCACCCTTGCTTCAACTGGGACATCCCCTTTAGAACAAAATAACATTGAGTTCTGGGTTGGGTTAGAAGAATGATTTTCCAGATTGCCGAAAAAAAAGGAAATGTTTTCATGTTTTGTCTTAACCATTTCAAAGGAGCAAAGCTCCCTTCAGAAATGGAACAGTGGGATTTTATAAGAGGAAGAAGGTTTTATACTTTGTCTAGTCATCTGTCTTGGGAGCTTCCTGACAGTCAGACTTATATTGAAACTTAGGTAATTTTCCTTGTGTTAAGGGGCAGTGAATTTTATATAGTAAAAAATTATGTGTGTGTTGGGAGGAAACTGTAATTGCAGAACAGCAGATACCTAAATTGTTCTGAATATTCAGTATGTTCCTTTCTGACTAGGCATTGTTGTTCCTCAGGAGCCTGCTATTTGCTTTTAGTTCAGGAAATAACGTATCTTTTTAAAGCTGACAGAAATGTATGTGTTTACATACTTTATTTGTATGACTACACACATGGCCAGTACTATGAAACTTACTTTTAAAGGTGTTTTGTACATACAGATGTAGTGGGCTTGTGTGTATATGTATTTATATATTGCCATATGGCTAGAGGATATTATCCATACCCATTAGGAAACATCTTTGGAGAAATTCAGGCAAAAATAGGAAAAGAGCTTGATTTCTCTCTTTGAAGCAGATAACTGACAGAAGATACTGATTTAGTCAATAACTTCTAATCAAACAAATGATGCTGAAATGGATGATGTTCCATTAGTAAAGCAATGTCCAGCCAATATTGGAGTTGACAATGTAGGATTCTTAATATTTGCTGACATTCTCCCAAACAAGTCTTGTAACTCTTCAAAGCAGAAACAGGTTAGATTGTCTTCAGATCCCTTCTTTAGCAATGCAAAGACTGCCAGGTACCCTCCCCATTACTGAGTAGAGCTGTGTCAGGGATGCACAAGTTCTTTAGAATCATGGTAAAGAAGTAAGGTAGGAAGAAAATACATTGTGAGGGGACAGTACTGAGAGCTGAGAAAGAAACAATTTTCCATCAGAGAATTCAGAAAAAGCAACTTAGAATGTAACACTGAATTCCTGTTCATGCCAATCTCTTGAAACTTGTAAATAACTGAATTATTCTAAGTTGAAAATTTTGCAGTATTATTTTCTGAAATGGCAAGAAAAGAAAAAGATTTTGGGGAGAGACAGCATTTTCACTAGTTTGCTCTTTTGACCAAGACTCCCTATCCTGTAGGGCATTTCCCTATTAAATGTAGTTCAGTCATGTTCAAAATCTCAACAGAATTTTTTTTCTAGATTTTTTTAAGTAAAAATCTTCCCAGTCAGATGTTGAAGCAGGTAGTGAGCTGATACAAACTGGAGTGGCTCCATTGAAATACAAGAATCAGCTGGCTGAGGAAAGAGACCAGTACAGTTAAGCACATTTAATTGTTTGGAATGGCTTCATTTTGCTTGAGATTTAGCATTGGAAAAATCATAAGCAGAAGCTGAAAATAGTCCTTTCTCAGACACAGTTCAGTGAAACATTTAAGCACATGCTTCAGTTCATCCCTGTTTAATAATGTACTTAAATATTGTATTTAACTTTAGTCACATGCTGAACTCCATTTCTTTCCAGGGCTTTTATACAGAGCTTTCACTTTTACTCATATTAAAATGACAGAGTTGTCCACTTGCCAATATGTAGCTAAATTATATTTCTATTTTTAAAATGAGGTACAAAGACGTATGAACCTCACACTTTCTTCTGAGGAAGCATAAAATAACAGTGGAGTAATTTCTTCATAACCTAGTGTTTCCATTGACTGTTATTTATTGGCTATATGTTTCAGGTGCCAATAAACAGAAACAAGTGCAGATTTGCTTGTATTTATTAAAAACATGTGCACCCTAGTAACCATCACTGAGTCACAGAATCTTTGAATCATGGAGTGGTTTGGGTTGGAAGTGACCTTAAAGATCACCTTGTTCCATCACCGCTCTGCCATGTACAGGGACACCTTCCACTAGACCAGTTTGCTCAAAGCTCCATCCAGCCTGGTTTTGAACACTTCCAGGAATGGGGCATCCACACCTTCTCCGAGCAACTTATTCCAATGTCTCACCATCCTCACAGGAAAGAATATCTTCTTAATATCTAATCTAAATTTACCAGAAGTATCTCTTCTCATGATAAGAGTGTAAGATGTGTTTTGGCCAAAAGTCAAAAATAATAGCACATGTTAACGTTAACCCCTGGAAATAGATCATTACCCATGAATAAGTTGACATAAATATTTTTTTCAGAGGATTTTTACCTGTATGTTCAAAGGGACCTTCTTGGGGTTCCAACCTCTTTTCTGAATTCAGAGATAGGAAATTTATTTTCCATTCAGGAAGGGAAACGAAAGCTTGCGAAACAGAAAAGAAAAACTTACAAACACACTGGAAAGGAGATAGGATTAAAAGACATGCAACTGAAAAAAACATAAAAAACCAAGAAAATGGAGAAATTTAGTGACAAGAAAATGTACCGGTGCACATGAGGTTGCAGTGCAAAGGGCCAAAACATGCCAAAACTAACCTCACAGATGTTGCAAAATCAGGAGAAAAAATCAAGGAGGAAGACACAACTTAGAAGGGAAGATATGAGAGCCATGGCATGGATGCTGAAAAAAAAAGAAAAATCTTTGCCAAAGTGAAAGCCATCAAAAGGCATGGGATGCCATGAAATGTTGGGACATGGAGCAAAGCTTGCCAAAATTGACTCCCTTTGAAATCCTGGAAACAGAAAAGAAGGACTTACAAACACTCTGCAATGGAGATATGATCAAAGGAAATGCAACTGAAAAAAAAATAAAAATAAAATCTGGGAAATTTAGTGACTACAAGAAAATGGACCAGGATTACATGAGGTGCACTGCAAAGAGCCAAAACATGCCAAAACTAACCTCACAGATGTTGCAAAATCAGGAGAAAAAATCAAGGAGGAAGACACAACTTAGAGGGGAAGATATGAGACACATGACATGGATACTGAAAAAAAAACCCCAAATCTTTGCCGAAGTCAAAACCATCAAAAGGCATGGGATGCTGTGAAGTGTAGGGACATGGACCAAAGGTTACCCAATTGCTCCCCATTGGAATCACAAGATTTGATTTCCGTTCCTAATTGGAAATGAACTTAGTACAAATACCCACTGATGAAGGTAATACAAGTTTTATGTAATGGAGTGTCCTGTACTTTGCCATAATGCCAAATTAACTAAGCACCTATTAATGAGGATGAAAGCTTTTTGTGTTGCGTGATATGAATCTGTTGACAATTGCTATCTTTCAGTTATGCTGTGCATAGCCTCTATTCTTCTGGATGACATCTGCTATAATCTGGATTTTTGCTAGACTGAAAATAAAAATGGATATTTTTCTTTTCACCTGAATTATTCTGCTGTTGATTATACTTAACCATGTCAAACTTTCATTGTAGCACTCTTGTGCTTTTTTTATATCTGGTCACAAATCACATTCCAATTTTGTTATTTAGATAAGAATTGCAGACAATTGATGCATAGAAAAAAGTATAGAGCCAGTGATGTACAAATACATTTCCACTTTGCTCCGAAGCCATGCTTCTTATAATTTTGATTTGAAGTAATCGCTATTTAAATTTTTACAAAAATGTATTGAGATTTTTGCAAAGTATATATTGTTTGTTTTTATATAGACTTTCTACTTGTATACATATTTTGTTAGAGCAAATATCTGTTCTTATACTACCTTTCAAGAGAATAATAAAAATATTTTTTTCTTTCTTAGAAATACAGTTTATACTGCTCTAAACCAAACTGTTCTGTGATGCACTTTTTTGTCTCTTTTTGCATGTCTTCCTGTGAGACTTAGACAGGGCTCAGCTGCTGAGTGTATATTATGTTCAAAAGTGTGGACTTTAGCAGCCCAGTAGAATTTTTTAAAATAGGACAGTAGTCATTCCTGCAATACGGTAAAACCCTACCAGACTTTAGAGAAGCTTTTTTTAGCATTAAAAAATTTTGAATTTTTCTTAAGCTTTCCTATTAGGTATGTGATATCTATTTATAGTGCTCTCAGGTTCTGCACAATAAAAATAGTTAAATCTTTAGTCCTTTTAGTAGCTCACAGTTTTATTACTGAAGTTATTTTGTAGATTTTATGCTTGGAGCAAGGTCAGTGTATTGCACTGTATAAATTATTCTAAATAATTGCTCAGTTATTTTATAGCTTAGTCACAGGATTTTTTTATTATTGAACATAGTCTTTTCTTTAAGGCTAGGAAGAGAAGGTCACTATAAATCACATGGCTGCTTGCCATTTGGGGTTTCAGCTTTACCTGTGATAAGGATTTAATAACAATCTGGCCCAGACACCAGTTCCCTCTCAATTACCTTTCCACATGGGCATTAGTTCACACTGTTTATTAAAAACTCCCCTTGTAGTTGTTTTAATGGAGTGTTTCAGATTAATGGCCCCTATGGAGTTTAACTTCATTGCACTTCATTAAAGCTAGATTGTACAAAAGGTTACTTCAATTAAATCCAGAACTTGACTTTAAATTTGTATGGATTTTTTTTAGAAAATGTGGTAAAATTTCTATGCCAATCCTTTGAGATTAACAAGGGAAAATCCTTCTTGGTGACTGAAGTTCAAAATACGTTATATTTGTTCCAAATTCACTTTCAGATTAATATTCAGATTTCAGGAGATTAGAAAATGAAAGGAACTGAACAGTGTATGATCTGTAAATGAATTGGCTAAGCAGTTTTGTTAGAAATTGGACAGACTAAGGGAACTTGAGCACTTTTTCTTACCTATCAAGACATGTGGTGGATGTTTCACAAAACTTCTGTTAGAAAATAACCATTTATCCACAGTGCAGGTGAAAGTGCTTGTATAAACAAAACTCTCATATTTTCTCTGCAAAATCCACATATGACTGCCAAATACCCTGCTTCTTTTGCATGGGTAAACGTTCCAGGGCAAAAGTCTTCAGTGTTCTCAATTGCCCATTTCCTTTCCAACTGGCGTTGCAATAGCAGGTGTTGGGAGAGGTATCCCATAGCAAGGTGGAAAAAAGGTTGATGCAGAACTTTCCTGGGAGTGAGGTCAGTTGCTTTAGCAGGGAGAAAAGGAACAGTGGAGTGATGATGAAGTTTTCTTAAAGAAACAGATTAGCTCACTAGTTTTTCTGAAAAAGACAGTGGTTTTGATGTCCTAGAAAAAAGGACTGAGGCAGTGAATTTGGTGGGGTGGAGAAATATAGCAATCTAGGTTAGGACATTTCAAGAAATATTATCATAGCAGGGTTTTTTTCCTTTTACCAGAAGTCTAGTTAAGATTTTAAAATAGGGTGAACATGCAGCAGAGAATACACGTGTGTGTTATATATTTTGGCAATTTTAGCATTTATAATATTGTTATTATGGTGGACTCCCAAAACTTCTATGCAGATCTGATTCTTATTTTGCTAAGGATTCTTCAAACTGTGAAATGATGTGAGTTCACAGAGTAGTTGAAGATAGTGTGCAACACGTGTAAGTAGCAGAGAAGTTGTGTACACAATATTTCTAAATTGTACTATTGGGAAGAAATGGTCTAGCTCATATAAACTATTGGTTATGTTGTGCAATGGATATGGCCTCCAGGTAAAGTGGGATAGACTTGATCCCAGGATCTACTGGGAGGTACATTAATTTATAAATTTTGAGACAATCTCTTGGATAAAGGTGCTTGTTAGACATTTCTTTTCTGAATAGTGACGTGTCTTAACTAGCTGGCTAATATATATTAAAGAAAAAAAATCTGTCCCGTAATGATGTAAATCTGGAAGTCCAGTCTATCATATTCCTGTGTATAAAATGAGAATTATTTTATATCGTCTAAGGCATCTATAATTAGCATGGGTTTTCTTCAGTATCAGAATATTCAATGTTGCTGTTAATAACAGTTTTCCCTCTGAAATTCTTGTCACTAAGTTCTCTCAGTTCTTGTCAATAGGTATAGTAGTCTCTAGTTTGGCAGAATAGATGAATTTTGTACTAAGAAAGTTTGTAGCAGTCTTTGTTAACAGAATTAACAGCACAGAGGTGAAAAAGCAATAGTTAATACTTTATCTAAAAATTTAGAGTCTTGGTATTTATTCACATGTATATACAGAAACAAAGAATGAAGGCTTATGGCATTCCATAGATTCACACATACATCCTGAAGTTACTGAGATTAAACAAAGATCCAAATATTTAGCATTAGACATTTTGAAGTTATTTTTAGATGCAGTTCTCAAATGTTATACTTAAAGATATTTGTTTAGGAAAAGTTTATACAGATTTATATAAAGCAGCATCTGTCATGATCTTGAGAGCTAGAATCATGTATTATTTGCTAAGGGAAAGTGTATTTCAGATACACATTATGATTAGATGTAGATGTTATATGTATCACAGTTTCAAGAATATTGCGCAGCCTGCATCTGGAGTGGGCACAAGTGATCAAAACACATATTTCAGGCTTTCTATTTCAAGATGATTAGTATTTAAGATGTTCTTTCCAAGTTGTCACATCAAACATGTTTTCTCCTAACACTTTTGTGTAAATTTGTGGAACTAAGTAGAACAGACTTTTGTTATTAAACCTTTCTAAAGTACTGGGAGATCTCTTAGTCATGATCCACAATCCAGAGTCAGACCATCCTGGTTAGTATTGTGAATTTCCCCCAGTGATTTTAAAATAAATCTGAAAAATGAACCAATTGGCTTCCACTCCCCTGCCCCACTAAGTCCCCTTTAAGCCATTAAATATTGTCTGTCCTTAAAATAGCTTGTTGAGTAAGCACATGCTATTTTTAACCAGATAATGTAAAGAACTGTTTGGAAAGCCCCAAGTGTCCACCTTTATTCTGAAGCACTTGTCTTTAAATGGGCCAGCTGGACTAAAGGGTGAGTTGGTAGTACAATATATTAATACAAAATCATAAATGAGATAGATACAGAAAGTCAATAAAGGGAAAAAAACCCCAAACATTTCCCTCAATATAGGAAGTAGGGGACAGTCCATTGACAACATCAAAGGGCAGACTTTGTACATATGAAATTAAGATTCTTTTTCATGGGATCTATAGTTTGGTTTTGCAATGCACTGAGATAGGACTTAATGAAGAATAAATGCATTTAGATGGAGATTATGCAAGTTCATAGAAGAAAATGTAAAGCAATGTTTTGATGAATCAACTAATAAAATCTAAAATGTTATTGCTGAAAAGTGGAATGGCAAAATGAAGCAATTTCCTTCTTTACTTTCTCTTTTTATGCTCTTTCCTGTTGCTTTTTCTACTGGCCTCTGTACACGACAAGCTGCTGCACTGGTTACACTTGTGGCTCTCAAACTTGCTTTGAAGTCAGACCTTGGCTGTGGTTTTGCAGTGGCATTAAGTGACAGCACTGCTAGTATGGAATTCAAAGAAAAGGGAGCTATATGGTTGGGGATTTTTTAGTTATTTTCTTGTTTTTTTTTTTTTTAATTCTTGAGCTTTCTGTGTGCTTATTACCTTTACTATGGTATTGCTTCTTTCCTTATACTTTGTTGTGGTTACACAGAATGCTAATGCTGGAGCTGTCATCACATGTAGGTGGTGCAATGATTGGCATAGCAGCTGTCTTTTCAGCAGGACTTTCAGTTTACGTGTGGCTTGCTTCTGCCAGCTCTCTGGCTTCCTGCTGATTTCTATCTCTGCATAGAAGTCACCTGCCTGGAGCTTAGCACAAGCATGTCAAAGAGAGCGCTAGTAAAACAAGGTCCAGTACGTCCTCTGCAATATGAATCTGTTATTGTTTGTCAAACTGCTCTGCAAACTGGGAAATTAATATTTTAGTTTCAAACCACTACACACAAAGCTCATGACAGAATGAGAAATACATTTGTTTCACCTGTAGCTGATCAGAAAATGTTTATCAAATAGGAAAACTGTCCTCACTCCCACTGCCTGTTTGAATCTGCAAAAATGAAGGATGGTCTGCCAATCCAGCAAAGTTTTAAGTGCATGCTTTCCTTCAAGCACAACTTAGGCCTTTGGTGATTATATTGTTGTTCATATACTTACATTAGAGAGTGAGTAAATTCTTTGTAATTTTGTGACCTGGAGTACACTGGCATTATGCAAGCTTTTGTTTGTGAGTGTGAATCTCTGGTGAAGACTGAAACAGTTTTCAAGTTTTTCAGAATATAACATCCCTCTTCTTTCAACTGCCAGCCCACTAGGGCACATCATTGATACTTGCCTCACGATCCTGACTCCTCACAGGATGCTATGTTAAATTCAAGGTCATGGGGTTAATCTTCAAAGTCGTTAACAGAATTGGTACATGTTACCTCAGAGAAACTCTCTTTGTGAATGCAACCTCTCCTGACAGCTGTGTTCCTCAGGAATTATGAAGCTGTCAACTTCAAGGGTGAAGCCTGAGAGGGCAGAAGACAAGACCTCCTCAGCAACACAGCCAAAGCTTTGGAAATTATTATCTGAGTAGATAAGAATGACCACAAATCTCTCAGTCTCCTAGGCGAAGTATAAAACTCACTACAACTTAGCTCCCATGGGCACAACTAAAGACAATAAAGATAGAGGATAAAAAGGTTAGCAGTAAGAAAAGGAAGAACAAGAGACAAGGAAAAAGGAGTGAGGAGAAAAATTGCTCTCACATTGCTTTCTCAAAATAAAAGCCTTGGTTCTGATTTGGGACAAATAGTAGGAAGTACTACAGAAATTACAGAGAAGGCATTTAGATTTATTCATTAGACTTTAGTATATAGACACCCATTTTTGTGCTCCTAAGCTGATCACAATTTCTTTTTAATGTAATATTAATACATTATTAGTAATGGAGTACATGGTGGAACACCTATATAATGCCAATAAAATTATAGATAGTTCCTTTAAATTATTAAAGAAATGTTTTGTGGCTAATCATATATGTCAGATTCCACTAACTGTCTTACAATGCAGGAAGATCACAAACTGATACATCGGGATGAGAATGCTTTATATACTTACAGGTAAGAAAAATGTAGATAGGAAAATCAAAGCCACTAACATGTTGGGATCTGCAACCTTTATGAAATAAGACTGGCCCTTTATCTTTCTCTGTGGTTTTTCAGGATTGTCTGCCTTTGAATCCAATCAATATGCATAGCTCTTGCAAGTAGTGAATGCTCATAAATCTGTAGTGCAACTGTATGTCACAGAAAGAGAAAAGAAAAGGAAGCTTTGGATGTTAATGCTGTGAATTTGAGACCTATAGGAAAAAAATACCTGCAAGTGTTGCTTTTATGCAAAGGGGATCAAGTGGGACTTATTTGCTGTGAATGGCAAAGTCTTAACATTTTAAATGCTATTTACTTTCCAATCAGACACCTACGGATTTAACTCCACAATCTCTATCCTCTGTGTTGGAAAACTGGTACTTGAAACCAGATATTTAGCCATAAAAATATAAGTACTTTTAAGATATATTCCTGCTAGGCTGTAGCTTATATCAAACCTATGTTTCTGGTGGCTATACCCTGTCCTTAAGCAATGTTTTACTGAAATAAAGATATATAGAATGTCTCCTGATACTTCAGCTTTTTCCAGACATCATCGCTGCTATAAACCTGCAGGTTATACTTCAGAGTGGTAGCAGTGGCAGTGGCAGCAGCTCTTGAGGTTCAAGGACATTTGTGCCTATTTGATATCCCCTTGAAGGCCTATGTATGTTGTTTACTGAGCAGAGTAAGAATGCTGCTGCTGACAGTACTTAGCTTTTAGTTAATGCTGAATTTGATCCATTGCTAAGGAATAACAGGGATCCATATAAATAATAAAAAAAAAACAACAAAAACCTCTTTATGAGCACAGAGTAATGAAAGTTCCTTTCCTCTTATGATAAAACATAACAGATTCCACAAAATTCATATATCTTTTTCCTAAAATAGCTTTACTGTTGACATTATAGCTTCTTGAGAAATTAGCTGCTATCTTCTTTCATCTGAAGGCAAAACACCTGCTACTTGTAAGTGATTGTTAGTTAAATCACTTAAAAGATTGGCACTTGTTTTCAATGGCAATTAAACTACTGCATTAAGTCACATTTGTTTCTACTGTACTAAAAGTTCAATAACCTAGTGTACCTTGATGTGCACCACATTTCATAGTTGCAAGCATAGGTCAAATGTAAAGACACTGTAATAACAGGTAATAAAACACAGAAATAGCCTGGCCTGTCAAGGCCTAGACATGCAAAGCAGTGCAGGACTGCCGGGCTTGTGGCCCCTGCACTTCTCACAGGGCATTTCTGCTGTTCGTTGTAGGTATTAGGGGCAGAGATAGCTGAGTAGAAAAACATGTTTGTCACCTGTTCTTCATTTGGCAGAAAGTAAAAACATTTCTGAGTAGTTAGTATAATGACTGTTTTTGACTGCTTTCAAAGTTGATTAACAGAAGAAAATGTACTCATAAATATATAGCTTAGCAAGACCTAGGAAAAGTTATTAATCTATTCACAGATAGCCTTCAACCATTGAAAATTTAGGTTGCTAAAACCCCTCTGTTTCTTTTAGCTTGGAAGAGAAAGTGGCCTTTATTGGCATCACAGCTCTATGCATACCCTCTCATTTTCTATACCTTTTAAAAAGGAACACATCTTGTTCTGTAAAAATGCAAGTGACCTGCTTACCTGAAATATATTGAACAGCTCCAGCTGAAGTTCTGGTGGGAATTCCTTAATGTCAAGCACAGTGACTAGTACAGAAATAGTTAACTATTGAAGAGGAAAATACAGTTTACTGTGCTGTAGGCATGTAGGCTATCATGGCATTGGGTGAAATACAGTAAGTTCAGGAAATAGATATTGCTTCCATCAGAAAACCAATCAATTTTGGATCTATGTATAACACAGCATATTGCACTAAAAGCCATCTGTCTTCCAGTCAATGCTTCTTTCAAAATCAAGAAAGATTTCTGTGAAAGGACATAGTTTGTGAATTGCCCTGTTGGAACTGGTCAGGGGTCTAAGGTATTTGTAAAATGCAGTTAGTGCTTAAGATGTATTCACTTTGATCAAAGAGGTTTTTCGGACTGACTCACCATGTGGACACACATCTGTTAAATGTCAGACATTAGGTAGTAGTACCAAATAACTCCCGAAAGAATCACTTTACATTCTCCACAAGTCATAGTCTGCATTATGTTCAGCTTTCTGTTGCATAAGGATTTGTTCCTGGCAGGTTGTATATATGTGTGAGACAGCAGGGACAAGAGTGATTATGATGAGTGTTGCTGTCAAGTCATCATTATGCTTACTACCATAAACAGAGGCACACAGCTCTAGCACCTGCCTGCTCCTTTCCTGTAAACAGCTAGGATCAACTGAAATATATTCTGACAACAAGACCTAGATTAATAATTACTTTTGTTCTGCATGCAGAGTTGTGCCTTGGTTATCTTTTATGAATGTGGTGCAATAGTGCAACACTCTGTGTTGGCTGGCAGATTTCCTGTGAATAAAAGGAAAAGCCCATCAGATCAAAATTGTACTGTTTTCTCAATTTGAAGCAAAACTGAATGAACATTCTAGCAGCTGAGGCTTTCAAGGGGGAGCAGACACCACTGGTTAATTTGCCATTATTACCCTGTAGTGAAGTTTAAACGAAGTTTAAAAATAACTAGATACCTCATTCCAAATTCCTGTCTGTGTGTGAGATTCAGGTCTTGTGGATTTTTTCCCCATATGTTTACAGGTGAAATACTCTGGATTTTTTGTAAGTGATTGTGTTTGGTGACTGCACTGGACATACTAGTGACAAAGGTATATCCTTTCTCATGATACTGGATCTGTTAAATAGCCACAAAACAGTGGTGAGAAGTTCATCCCTAGGCTTTTTTAAACTTGAAGTTCTTTACATTTCATTGTGTGATCTCAGAACAAAGGCTCTTATAAACTTAATTACAAAAAGGAAACAACAAAAGAGGACTAGGTAAAAGGGATAGTGACAGTCTGTAACTGATTTTTTTTCCTTGTGCTTAGTTTAACATAGGCAGTTCCTTGTCATCACTTTGTTTATCAGTCTGTGTTTTCCTGCTCTGATCAATCTGCTTTCTCCTAAAATTTTGTAAGATAATTTTATTTTCATTTAAATGCTGCAATGAGTTAGTAATTCTCAGTGTCCTGTTTTTCTGCATGAATATATGGTGAGAAGAAAAACTTGGCAGTATTTTGGGATAATGTAATGCCCATGCATTTTAGTTGCTGTTAAATATGCAAGCACTGCAGTGGCAAACAGCATGTTCACTATAGGATAGCCTTTGTACACTGTGGTTAACTGGAACCCTTGATTTCCATAAATTATTATGTATTGTAACATTTTAAATCTATGCTTTAGCATAAATATTGCCTGTGTAATTTTTTTTTTTTTTTGAGAACTACAAAGTTTGTTACATGAAAGACACTTGTGGCAATCTCTCATGAATACTTTGATTTTTTTCTTGTTAATAAAATAATTGACCAAAAATCATGTTTACTGTTTTTTCCAGTGAAAATCCCATGAATGTACTTTGGCAAGCATTTCTGCAGGAAGTAAAGATTTTCTGGTACTCTTTAGGATTAGAACTCTGGATTTGCTCTTCCATGTGGTGCGTGTTTTCCATACCACCTATGATGACTGATGTCAGACTCTATCAGGGTCACAGTTTTACTGGCTTTTTTTGTCCGGAGAACTCGTGGAGTCCATATGTTAGTCCAATCAAGAGGCATAGTGTTTTTATAGAGTCAGATAATTACCTCCTACAGTTCTGTTTTCACTGGCAGAAAGTAATTTTTAAGCATTACCTGACCTCCCAGTTCTGGTAGATTTTAGGTTTTCCATCAAAACCAGTCTGCTCCCAATCCCTTCTGCATGTAGTTAATTCCTCAGTTCTAATGACCCACATCTGTCATGATGAATGTGACAGTAATTCAGAAGTGTTATAAGAGGCAGCAGTCACATTACAACTCACTGAAGATAAAGGAACTGTTTCTAAAGTTAGATCAATTTGGTGTTTAACTGTGGCTTTATGTGGGAAATCTAGTTTTTTCAACCTTTAAAATGAAATTTGTTCTCTAAATTTTGCAGGATCTCTTTTATTACTTGGAGCTTAACTATGTATGTAGGGGATACAGTGAAGGTTAAGACAGAAATCTTACTAGATGGTAAGAGTACATGAGAGATGACTAAGGGCAGCTAATTAAAAGGAGACAGACACAGCAATTTTATTAACTGGTCTGTACATATATGCTGAGAGATAGTTTTAAAAAACATTTGAAATTGCACGTGTGAAAGCATTCCTTTTGAATGGAAGGAACATTTCCTCTTCCAGAAACAAGAAGTGTTGGTGGTAGAAAAAACCCTGAAAAAGATTCCCTTGCTCACCAAACTTTGCCTTTTAAGTTGTATTAACTTTAGATGGAGTACATGCTGTCACTTTATAGAACGTTATGAAGTATAGAAGTTAGGAAACCATTGCTATTGGATAGCAGGAAGAAAGGCTCGAGCAATACAGAAAAGATGGATTGAATCTCTGCCTAAAGATATTGAGCATCATAATCCTTAGTGAGAGATTTTCAGCTATAGATCCGTACTGATTTGTGTAACAAATACCACTTAGAGTACCTGTATGTCCTTCTTTAGTCTCCCAAGACATAGCCTTAGCTGTAGCTCTGGGTGTTCGGCAACATGAGACACTAAAACCTGAAATGTCTCATTTGCCTCTTGCACTGATGCTACTATATCATTGTGGTAGATATCACTTCTGATTCTAACCTGTTTAAGATATAAATGAGAAGTGAATAAAGCTTGATGACTTCAGGGAATGTCCATGAGAAGGAGTACTGGGATATTCAGTTCAGGCCCAGGATTTCTGCAGTGAAAACTGTCATTGCTTATGTTGATTAAGGCAAGGGAAGTTAAAGTGCAAATATGGTAATGTTAATTATCATCCAGTACAAACTGTTAACTTTCCTAGCCAGAGAGCACTGCCATTCTTTTCTCTCGCTCTAGGGAAAATGGAAGGCTGATGACTGCTGTAATTTATTCCCAGCATATAAAACATGTCTATAAGATATTTTAACAGAAAGTGATTGTCAAGGGGTGAGATGGTTTTGAAAGGGACAAAATGTAGTATGGAGTGTATTCCTTCTTCATTATAACACCATAGTCTCAGTGTTCATTTAGGCAAAAGATTTCCCTTCCACAGTAATTTACTTTAGTCTCTGCAAAATGCTTATATTCAGAATGAAAGATAAAAACAGCAGTCCCTTACCATTTAACAGATTCTAGGTTTACTACATACTAGGTTTTTCTTTTTCATGCTATTTTCTGCCTTACCAAACTTTTCTTTTATGGTAGAATCTGACCTGCTGTAAATGAACAGTATTAATAGAGCTCTGTCATCCTACACTGGATCCATAGCATCTGTCTTTGGCTCACTCTTCTCCCAAGTACATCAGTAATCTTTATATGTACTACTAGTCAATTAATTCGTACATTTGCTGAAGGTTTAAATTCTTGTCGATACTGATACGACTTTACACATTATCTCAATGCATGGATAAGGCTATATAAAACAGGGATGATGTAGTGTCATTTTGAAAAACATGGCAGTTTTGCAGACTTGGGCTTATAATGTCAAAGTGCAATAGGCTCTTTAAGGAGCTTGGACTATATGTTAACAGAAGATAGCAAACTCCTAAGTCCCACCTGGTAGTGGTTTATGGGCTAATACAAAGTTGCATTACAAAACCTCTGCTTGTTTTTTCTTACCTAATAGTGGACAAAAGTGCACTGAGTTTTTATGTTGAAATTTCCTATGAGTCTGAAGTTTGCTCATTAGCCTGCCCAGTAACAGCATGTACTCTTTTTGTCCCTGGAAGAAGCTTTCCTTTTCTTGGTACGTGCTCTGAATGTGCTCTATTACTTGGGATCACTTGAGCAGGCAGTGAAGAAGGTTTGCAACATCCTCTTTCTGTGAAGGGTAGCTCAGTGTTTAGAGCTCTTATTGATTAGATCCTGTCATGTCAGACTGGATCAATTCCTTCCCTTGCCTTGAAAGGTGTGAAGACACTTAGGATATGTCTTATGTCATAAAAATATTTCTTAGAATCTGAGTTTAATCTTTTTGTAGATGGAAGTATCTTCTCTTTATGAGTCAGCATAGAGAAGAGTCAACTATCATTTATTTTACAACCACTTTCTAAGTATTGACAATTAATTTTCCCTTTTTTTTTTTTTCTAGATGAAATGATAGAATGTAAATATCTTTCAGGCTTTAATCCCAAATAACAGTTTTTTCCAAAATTTTTTTGTATTTTTGTTGGTTTTCTTTTGGACTCTTTCAAATTGCTATGTGTTCTTGTTGAAGTCATTGTCTAAGACAAGGCACATTTGTTTTGTCTTTGGGCTCAAAGCTGTAAGTAAAGTGAAAAAATGACTCCTAAATTACAGGTAAAATTCCAGTTAGTATATTTGAAGGCAAATTTCAATATTCTGCACTGCTTTTCTGTTGTTATCTACTTGCTCACTTTATGGTTGATCAGCATCTTCTTCATAGTACCTAACTTAGGCAAATGTTTTGAATATCATAACTGGGTAGTGGATTTCTTCACCCTGAGTACAGTGTCATAAGGACTTTCAGCTTCTGGTTTTGGGTAATTTCTGCAAATGTTCATAACCATCCTCAAAACAGAGGTGAATTGAAAGTGTTCACAATGTTAAGCTTTGTTATCTGCAAGTTTTTCATTTTCTGTTCTGCCATTTCTTCACCATCCATGTTGCCTGTCATTTAGACCATCAGTGAAAATATTGACTACAAGTAAGGATTTTTTTGGTTGCTGCTGTCTCTTTGACATGCTTTTGCACTTTGACAGAGAACTGCTGAATTCTGTACTTGTGAGATTTTTAAAGGGTTCTGCCATGTTACAGGGAATTAATGGAGACCAGATTTTCTTAGCATACTTAATGCCCTAGAGAATTAAAAAAAAAAACAAAACCAAAAACTAATGCTTACGTTTATCACATCTATTGCTTCCCTGTTATCCATTAGCTTGCAACTCTGTCAAAGAAATAAATTATGCCAATTTGATACAAGCTTTTTTCTTGACAAATCCATGTCATATGTTTTTTATCATCTTATTATTCTTGAGGTGCTTATAAATTGCTCAATAATATGTTCCAGAATCTTTTCAGGAATCAGTTAGGCTGTCTCCAATTCCCCAGTCCCTTCTTTCTCTCCTGCTTAAAGATGGTACCAAGATTATCCTTTTCCAGTCCCCTGAGAGTATCCAGTGAATTTTAGAAAAATCCATTAAAGCTTGAGAGACAGTTTCACTGGGTCCTAAAGACAGAATTTAATCAAGCCTTGCAAACCTGTGTACATACAATTTATCTGAATATTCCTCAACCTGTGTTTCCTAACTTAGCCAATTCTTCTTCCCTCTTTAAAAAGATGTGGTTACAATTCACCTTGTTAGTAAAAAAATAAAGCTGTTTTATAAATTATCCTTTTTGTTATCATCAGCTCATCTGGATTCCCTGTGAAACAGTCAACCTAATTTTCTTCTGTTTTTGTTTTTTAGTGTATTTATAGGATCTTTTTCTGCTTCTTTCTTAGTTGATTGGAGTCTCAGCCTTTTTATTTCAGCTGTGAGTGTTTGTGCTTTATATTCATAGTACACTTTCCATAGTTCTTTTTGACTTGCAGAGTTCCTAAAAAGGTCTTGAGGTAATCATTAAGGTTGTAATATTTTTTCTTCTTATAGAATTAGTTGGAAAATATGATTTTAATGTTGCATCTTTGAGAGATTTCGGTTCCTCTCACTAGTTGATGCAGTCCTTGTGAAGGGCCAAACACAGCTTTTGCTTTAGATTTTGCTGTGGAGAAATCTAGAAGTTATTTAGGTTATTTAGGTTCTTTTGAAAGCTTAAAGCCATGAACTCTGTTATGATGTGAAACTATTTTCCACTTTCTCCCACCAAAAAACTCTAATTAAGTTTTGATTAGATATAGGCTATTTTTTCCTCCTTTACATTCTGTATTTAATTTCTGCATAAAAAATCTTGGGATTAAATAATGACTTCAGTGGCTTTGTTAGCATTCAGTAATATATAACCACCTTTTCCTCACTATATGTTAAATAAATCAATGAATTTACTTGGCCTTTACATAGTATCCAGGATCCAGGTTTCACACCTAATTTCCCAGATTGTGTTAAATCAGCAAGTATTGCTGGGTTGGTGGGTTTCTTTGATTGTGTTGAATTTTTGGTGGGTTTTGTTTGTTTGTTTGGTTGGTTGGGTTTTTTTTGCATCTGTGTGGTTTGGCTTGTCTGTAATTAATTTGGCATCTCTTGCAGAGCTCATTCAAGGCTTCTTAACTGGATAACCAATCTGAAGTGTGTTGTCTCCAAAGACAAAGCTTTTGGCTGGGGCAGTTCCTACTTGGAAAGTGGAGAAAATGAAAAGTGGAGGTGAAATCATAGAATAATAGAATGGTTTGGGTTGGAAGGCACCCTAAGGATGATCTAATTCCAACTGCCCTGCCTTGGGCTGGTAGGATGGGATTCTCTTGAAGAGCTCTAAATTATGCTCTTGCCTTTCCTGCTGCCAGGGAATTGTTTTTTTAATAGGTAATACAAAGGATGGAGAGGGTTCCTCATTGCTAACAGACACAAACAATTCCCTAAAATTCATTTTTACAAGTGGTATTTGCTACCCTATGTCCTGAGTCAGAAAGGGCTCTATAAGTAGAATGATGTAATTTTATTTCCTTTTGGGGATCAACTATTTTAGGTGGCTTTCTTCTGGGCATATGCCTGGTGAGGGTTTAGCTTAGTGGGAAATATATGTTATTTTCTTGTTACTTTAGATGTGCTGCAATGGATTTCTCTGCAGTAATAACTGTAGCCCAGAGTCAGCCAAGCATATGAGCGTGAGTGTGACAGTTGTTTACTATGAATAGACGCTCTTTGGAGCCTAAATTTTTGTGCTTTTCTGTGTGCAAACTGAGTCCATAAAAATGACAACTCTAAATTAGGTGAATCAAAAAGTGAAGCATAAAGAATTTTCTTTATGCTTGCTGCCATTTTATAGATCAAATAATCCATTGTTTCTCCTATTCTTTAGTTTCATTGTTAGGTTAGCATTGTAGACTACCGTTGAATTTTTATTAAGATCTTTTAAAAGTGTCCTGAGATTTCTTTCTGTGAAAAAGTGCTGTACATCTTGAACTTGTTGTTGGAAAAACTTTATGCCATAAAATTGGTGTAGGGGTCAGCTGTTTCTAAATATTTAGTGCCAAAGGGATTTTTTTTTGGAAGATAATATTAATACACAAGATTTTGTTTGTTAAGATTCATCACTGTCAGAATGGCTAAATTTTCTTGGACATGATGATAGATTTATTATATCACCTTTACAGAGATTTCTCTTCCCTGCAAACTTAAATTTTAAGTATTCCCTTAGGCAACTGTCCTCACTTCCTCTTCACTGCTAGACAGAAAATTGCTGTGCTCATCCATTTCATAGCTGAAGAACTGTAGGGAAATTGATAACTGTCTGATTAAGTATTTGTACCATGTGCAGTAAAAGTCATCCAGAATAGCATGAGAGTTGGTGCTGATTGGATCCTTTTCTAAAATACTTTATTTGACTCAGCATTAGATGGACTGATACATGTAAATGGAGACAGAGGGAAAGATCTGCCTGGACAGATCACCTTGAAGGGTTGAACTCTGTAGGTCAGCACGCCACTGACATTTTGTCATGTTGATTCGCCTTTGCCAAGTCCACAAAAGTTATCACTGATTGATGACCAACAAAACAAGAAATGCCCTTTTCCTAGGAATTTTCTCATAGTTTTGCCAGTGGACACTGCATGATAAAACAAATAATTCAGTGTAAAAGTTCAGAAAGAAGGTTCAGATTTTTCTAGTTTGTGCACTTCTTTTTGGGTCATTACATAGTAAGGATGAAGATGTCAGGAATAGGAAATGTGCTTTGAAAAAACCATCCAACAAGGCAGATGGAGAACTGAGACCATGGTGAACAGCAGGATCTCCCAGCAATATCAACACATATTGTACTCATGTCAGCAATGCTCAGCTTTGATGGGTTTTGCCCATGCTGTTCTTGCCATCAGTGGAGATTGTCATTGTTGTCTTATGAGCGAAAAATAAGTTTCTTTGTAGAAATGTCAGCCTAACATGTCTCGACACGTCTCCGATTTGCTTGTACTGAAGTATTAGTGGCTCTGCGTGTTCTATGCCGATATGCACTGTGACACTGTGCCCAGCATCTTCCAATTAGCTGTCACTTTGCATCTTCATTTTTGCACCTTTAACTGAAGGTAAGAGCAAAAGGAAAGACACTGTTAGTACAATATCTAGATGGATTAAATACAGAGAAAGCGAAGAAAGGGGGAAAAAGACATTAAATATTTATGAATTCTTGCTTTAAACTGCTTATTTTGATGTCTATTCTTTATTCCACACAAGGCCACATACTATCCTAAGAATTTTACTTACTCTGATGTTTTGATTTTTATTTTTTTAAAACATTTTTCTCAACAGCTGGGCTTTGTAATTTTTATACATCTAGGAGAGTGTGTAGTATGAATGTGTGTTTTTTTTTTTTTTTTTTTTTTTTTAAGAAACAGAAGTAAAAGCAGGTACAGATGTAGTATGCAGAATATTTAAACCATGTGCTTTATCCTACCTTTCATCTGTCAGTTTACCATGCTTCAGATTTTATTAGTGTGGTGGTGCCTTGAAGCTATTTTTTCTATTTTGCTTCCATGATACATGGGCTAAACTTGCACATTTTTCAGTGAGATCTGCAGGATAGGCTTTCAACTTCATGTTGTCCTTTGCTTATCTTGGTAAGAAACTGGATGTCATCTTGTCCAACACAAAATGTAAAGAGCAGATAAACAAACAGTTATGTAGGCTTTTATTCCCCTCAATTTGTTGTTGAGAAGAGTTGCATCACCTAACATGCTCAAAGCTTCCACCACACCCAGTGCAGGTTGTGTCTAAAGAGGCAGCGCTACTCTGTGAATGCTTAAAAATCTGAGCACTGAAGAGTACTGGGAGAAGGGATGGAAGGCAAAGCTTACGTATGGCTCAAATCAAAGATCTCTAATTATTAGCTTAATCTTCAAATTCCACTCCTTTTTACTAGATTTTCACAGCATGCTTTTAAAGCAATTGTAACTTGTTTATAGTCAGGCCTAATAGTATAAAAACTTATAACTTGTCTTCAGTTTAACCTGAGGTTCTGAAGAACAGCTGAGCCCACAGATTCCTTTGAATATGCATTAGTTACTACTGGATAAACACATCCCATTGTGGCATTTGTAGTACTGGAATGAATTAAATAATATCATATCATTGCATCTTTCTAAGCATTGGTTTTCCTTATGTTGAGAGGAAGATGTTGAATAGCTTACAAATATCTTGACTTCAAAATGGATACTGCAGGGACATGATTAAGTAAAAAGAACTGGAATTCCATTTTGAAAGTAAGAAGAGAATTCTGTCAATTATTTCATCAAGAGCTACGTAGAAGATATGCAAGTGGATAGATAAATATTATCCAGTAGTATGCTTGAAAAACTGGCATACCTTTCTCCATCAAAACAGAAATTATTGCAATAGAATATTTGTCTTTATCCCCTTCAACTTGTGGGAAACAGAACAAATGGTCTGCATGGAGAAAAAAACAACAAAAGAGAAGAAAAAATTCCTGTAAAATTTCAATAAAAATACCTTCACTCAGAAGGTAGATATAATATCAACTCTTTATCAACCTCTATTTTCATATTTAGAGATTCTAACCTCTTCTGCTTGCTGTAGCTCTTCTCAGTTTCATTCAGTAAAGCTTTCTCATCCTCGAATGGCTGAATCTCTTTCAAGTTATCACTTCCAGGGCCATGGGTCTGTTAACAATATACCTTTACAGCATATATTTACTACTTTTCCAAGTGAACAAGGCTGTCCCTAGGGCAGGAACATAATGCAGTCTGACAATTCCCACCAGGTATCTTGGGAAATCTTTCTTTTGCTCCATAGATAATGTATGTCTGTTTAAGGAACAGTCTCCACCAGTGAAGCCTGTCTTCCACCTGATAATTCACTTCAGTGGGAATTGGATGTTCTGAGTAGAATGTAGTAGCACATATCAGACTTATAGGTCTCTACCATACATGCAAGGGCAAGTAATAAAACAGGAAGATAATAATATAGCAGGATAAATCCTCTATTTTTCAGTATCTTTTGGATTGATTTAATAGTGACAAAATTGTTCTAGAGAAATCTGCTGAAATTTAAAAGGATGGATTTCCTAATTTTAACAATGCCTTGTGAAAATAAACATGTGGAATGGAGTCAGAGTGCCAGAACTGCTGTTTTTAACATAAAGAGAGCCCACTCTTGCCTTAAGTTTAACAAGTGAAATTTTATGTGTTCAACAGCTGGCGTATATGTTCTGAGGGATAAGAAAAAACCCTTGGTAAAGGGAAGGAGCAATGTATTTTTAAGACTTCCTCAGGAATAGGAATTTAGAAGTCCTCCTTAAAAAAACTAACAGTTCCTTCTCCTTCTCCTTCTCCTTCTCCTTCTCCTTCTCCTTCTCCTTCTCCTTCTCCTTCTCCTTCTCCTTCTCCTTCTCCTTCTCCTTCTTTCTCCTTCTCCTTCTCCTTCTCCTTCTTTCTCCTTCTCCTTCTCCTGCTCCTTCAGCCTTTTAGAGCTGCCGGCAAGGGATGAAACCATAGCAGAGTCCCAGTGTTCCTGGGCAGTGCCCTGGCCGGAAGCCTGGCTGCCCGTCAGTGTTGTCTCAGCTGGGACCACGTGAACTCATGATGGCTTGTTGTGGTCTCAGCAGAGGGGCACATGAGGCATCAGAAAACCGTACAGGATTGTGAGTTTGAAAAAGCTACATAATTGTCTAAAGAAATTTTCAACTGGAAAACTTTTTTCTGTCTTTACATATGTGGGAATATTGTTGTCACCTGCTCTAAAAGAGGTGGACCAAATGAACTCAGAAGGCACAGTAGCTATCACTTTAATTTCAGAGTAAAAAGATTCCTCAAATGAATCAAAATAATATGCCCTCTCTCTTTTTTTTTTTTTCTAAAAGTTGTACTCCCAGCTTTACTACTAGCTTTCCTTACTCAGCTGTAATTGCACAATATGCTGAGCAAATGCAAAAGAAGACAGTGTGACCTACTTTAATGAATGAAAAGATTAGGTTCTAATTTCATGTTGCTTTTTGCAGCTCTTTTTCAGGGACCAAATCCCTCTACTTTTAGATTATAGGGGTCCCTGTTTCATAGCTCACTTTCACTGGTTTTGCGTCTGTATTATTGTGATGGTAGGATGAGTTTGAGTGTCCTTGTTTTATCATGGGTTATAATTAATTTATTCATCTACCAAATTAATTTATTTTTCATGCTGGTGGGTAGATTTAGTTCAATACTCTTTATGGTTTAAAGTTTGCTCTGTCTTCTTTGTATTGGATGTAAATACTGGCAACTGCTCAAGCTGAGATAGATGAAGGAAATTTTAATTACCTTGAGGGAGTGAAGATTGCTTTTTCAAACATAATAGACTATCACTTAAACTGGATTATTAGCCTTTTTTTTTTTTTTTCAGAAGGATCAACTGTTTTTTTAGAGGATATTCAGTTCTGTATTCTACCATTATTATTCAGATTTACATTCTGCAGTTTGAATTTTGTCTTTAGATTTTGGCAGCTATTGTGGATTTTAAAAAATCATTATTTTTTATTACCTCATATTGCTGAGCTTGATATTTTCTAACAGCTTTTGTCAAATACAGAAGATAATGCATTTCAGCTTTTTATTATTAAAAGCTTTTCTTTTTCCCCCCCATCCATGTTATTTTATTCTCTCCCTTTATTTTTCTTTTTTTTGTAGATAGGTGTGTGGAAGGAAAAAAACTAGCAATTTTCTTGGCAGTATATTAAATATGACAGCAGGAAGGACAAAGATAAAATAATACACACATACCAGTTATTTGAACAATACAAGCAGAGAAACAATGGGTTTGTTTTAGCCACCAGGGAGCAATGAATTTGTGTGATTTGACTGCTAGTAATATTTCTGATATAGTCTTGGTTTGGAAAAAAAATCAAGCTTGGTATAAATGCTCAGAGTTTGAGGGTTTTTGTCTTTCTCACTCAAATCAGTATAACCTTTTCTGGGATCAAACAGTGCTAACCATAGACAGTTACAAACATGTTTGGAATAAATTAGCTCATAAACATTTTATTCTCATCCCTTAATGGGGAATGCTTCACAATGCACTGTCAAATATGATGAGATTTCTCATTTAATGGCTCACTTTATCAACATTCTAGTAATTGCACTTTTAATGGCACAGTGTTTGTGTGAAGCAATGGTGACATTCAGTGCCCAGTTAGGCTACAACGTGATTAATCCTTTGCATACATTGCTTAAGGGTCTTACAATTCATATTCTCTTGTTTTACCATGGCAGGTATGAGAGAATCTGAATATGCAATGAGTTAATCTACATCAAATATCAAGTTGCTTGAAATACTGAATGTATTTTCCAAACACATGATCACGTAAGAATGATCTGAAAATACTTTTCTAGCTCAGAAACAGTGCTCAGAGCTGCACCTGGGCATATGGGAGTTTATATGGGTTTTGGAAAAAATCTGGAATAAGCTGCATTATATGATATACAAACTCTTTATGAGCTTTTCGAGGTGAAAGGTTAAGTGTAAAAAGCTTTATTGGCAAGAGCTTGAGAGCTATCTTGTCTATCAAGAATCATACACATGATAGTTAAGAGTACATTATTTGTTAAACACGATTGTATAGAAATCTTAAGGAAAGCTAGTTTTTCGGGGGAATCCAGTTCTATTTAAGTGAAACAGAGAAAGCAGTTCAACTCATACCTCTTGAGTTAGTCTGCATACTTTCTTGGAATTAGGAAGGAAAGATGTCCATCACTTAGGCCCTCTTTGTGGATCTTACATGCAGTAGTCATCTAGTGCTTAAGTCCTTCAGTGTTACAGGTAGGCAAACCTATCACAGTTTGAAATGACCATACCTTTATGAAATATGGCTGTGGGTGCTGCCTTTCTAAAGTGCAATTAGTGGATAAGGTTTCCTTTTGATTAAGATATTTGCTCAATATATAGCAGACCAAAGCTCAGTTTTTTTTATTGTGTTGAGAGCAAGGACAATCTTTGTGTCGCATTAAATTCGGCAGAAGGTAAATCCCCTTGCATTCCATTTGATGAATTGCCAATTTATTATCACAAAAAATATAAAGAATTTGATGTCTAGCTCTGAGATGTGTGTTTTAAATGCTGTTTTACATTTCTCCTGGGTTACCCTCTCTTCATTAAAACACTTTGCATCCTTCAAGAGTGCTTACTCAGCAGGGAAGCAGCAAAGCTAGAATATATATAACTTATTAAGACTCTTCCATCAGGTTTACCCATGCCCCCCTGACACCCAGAGCTCAGGATCTATTGTACAGTTATCACACTTCTCTTCAGCTGTACTGGCTAGGTTGCATTGTTTTTGCTTCCTTTGCTAACTGGAGGCTTTGCCTTAAAGTCATGGTCTGGTCTGTATGCTTGGATGCAAAAATCAATAGCTAATTAATCCCAGGTGTAAATCAGTTGAAATCATTAAAGGTAGATTGGTTGGAATAAATTATTCTTTCTTTTACGTCTGAGCAGCTCTGCTGATTTCTGTTGGGCACCTGAGAGCAGAATTTATTTCCTGAACTCTTTGCAGAGAGATGCAGCTGTTAGCTACCAAGCCCCGGCTGCAAGTTGTGGGCTGAACTTTCTTTTTGTGCAACAGCTAAAAGAGGATGGGTCAGTGTTTATATTATGTGTCTGCAAGTTTAGTCTGGTTGCAGAGGACTCTTACTCCTGCTGCTGTGTTCAGTTCTTGTGGTTGCAGAAGGCTTGTGCCAGTCACCACCACCTGGACTGCCAGGTCACAACCACCTGAGCCTCACTGCTCAGCTGCATCCCTCCTGTGTAGTCTAATTTCCAATATAGACCCTGCCTTTGTGTTCCCCAGAGAAATGCACTGACATCGTTCTTCCAACTCCAGTTTATTGTCTAGATGCTCCTCCACCCCTGTACCCTGGTTTTGGCCCCTATGCTGCATTGGTTTTGTCAGCTGGATGTTGTACCTGGCATAGGTAGAGAGCCTAAGTAGCAGATGCTTTTCTCATTTTTTTTTTTTTGAACAGGTGTTTTATGTTGCACATTTGATTAATATCAGATTAATTTACTTTATTAGCCTGTGTTGGGATGTGTTCATGACCCATATCTGTTCTTTTATTTGCTTTATTCTTTAATCTGTTATTTTACTGAATGGAAACCTACTGAAGCCTGTAGAAGACTATACAACTTGCGTGTAATTTATCACGTCAGTGAGAGAGGTTAATTTTGATGGCAATTAATTTATAGCAAACATAAACAACAATTAAACAGTATTTGTGTATTAGTGTTAACAACCATGCTTCAAAGGTAGCAATCATCTTAACTTATAATTAATAGAAACAAATTGTAACAGTGGAAAGATGAAAAAAAATTAATTCAACCTCTCCTGTTTATTTAATGTAATAAAAATATAATGACTTAATTGATCTTTAGCTGGTATAAGTAAAAGCTAATGACATGAAATTAAGCTTAGCTATTGGCTTCAGGGAATGATATTTTTTCATGTAATAAAATATAGTGGGATTCACATAAGTGAATACTTTATGTTCACCATTAATGGAATGATGTACTTTTCACTGTGGCAGGATAAATACCTATAAACAATTAATGTGGGGAAGTCTGCTTGTTTTTAAAAGCTCAGTCTCTGGCAGCAAGTATAGTGGGGACATATGTTGCTAAATTAAAGGTTATGGAAAGAACTTGATAGGGGATATTTTGTATCTTGTTCATTAACTCATCCTTCAGGACACACACACAATGTCTTTGGTATCACCAAATCAAAACTCTAGTATCTCCATGTAGTTTGATCACCTGACCTTAAAAGTCTTAAGGGATTACTATTAATGTTTTTTGTTTTTTTTTTTAAGTTTTGTAATGCTAGCTGTAACATGAAGACCATTTTAATTAACTTTAGAAAAAATTTGTTTATGTTCCATTTTCTGTTATTTTTGATAGGAAAAAAGGTAAGATTAGGCAAACATCAGGGATTCAGGCAGTAGGAACAATCATGGGTTATATTTCATCACACAGTAGGAAGCTGGGTGCAAGGGAGATCATTAATTGCCATTAATTTCATATGCATGTGCTATGAGATGTATTGACATTTTCAGGAGTGTAAAGGAAAAGCAAATTAATTTATTAAAATTGTGTGGCATTGGGTAAATTCAGTAATTTTATTTACATTCAGAGTTCAGGTGCAAATTGCTGTCAAGTAGAAAATGAGGGAAACAAAATCACCTCCATTCTTTCTGTGACTTGTAACAAGCAAGTTAAAATTAAATTAAAGTCACTTTGATTTTCATTAAACTAGAAAGAAATGTAAGTATTTTAAGTATTTATCAGATTGCAATTAAAACTAAATAAATGAGTCAATGAACCAGCAATCATGTTAGACTGAAACACCATCAGGTGAGCAATTTTAACCACTCAGTACTGTGGTTAACCACACCATGTGGTAATGACAGGAAGTCCTTTTCTAAAGTGAAAATTAACTTATTAACTTATTTTTCTGTAGTCTAATATACCAGAAAAGTACAGCCATTAATGTCACTTAGTGTATTTTTCTTTCATGAGTTTTTTTTTTTTGGTTTTGAAACCTTTTATTTATTTTTTTCTGTAACATTCTGTGCCAGTTAGTTTCATAGCTTAGTTATGCATTGTGTGATTATTTGATTGATGTTTCTGGTTTTCGTTTGTTTTTCCAAAGCCAGGTGGGTATTTAATTAGTGATAAGACTCATGGAGTCTCCCCTGGATGTTAAAAAAATGTTATACCAAAATTGCTGAAGTTTCTCTTTATTCCTGAAAATGTTGTATTAATAGGTTTTCTTTTAATTGAGGTTCGTGTAGCAAAATCTTTAGGAGAATGGTTACTCCTCCAGTTTCTTCAAGTCTTAGCTGTCCATAACGTTTGTCTCATTTTCACTGAAAGTAGTACCAGCTTAGTTGACAGGTTGTTTTCTTACTATACATCTGCAAATGTGAATATTCTTTTCTTAGCCTCCTGTTGTTTTGTTAGATTATTTGTCAAAAATTAGTCAATAATTTTATGAATAATGAGATCTTTCTGTGGCAAAAAATCTTTCATGTAATACGCTTTACTGATATAAATCTCAAAAGGAATATTTTATTGCAGAATTGTCTGGTGGTTTTTTTTCTTCACCCAAGGACTGAAAAAACAGAATTCAGAACATCATTGGTTGTGTTTCTTTGGTTTGGTTTCCTTTTGTGAATGTGTATGTATTTATGTACCAGGGTGCTCCTGCATAAAATGTGTTTGGATGAGAGTAACTATAAAATTAAGTTCAGCCTTTTCTTTAAGCTGCTAATGTGGCATTTAGTCTTGTTGGGATGAAGAGATAAGTTAACTGGTTGTTGTTGTAAACCCAGAAGCATTGTGTGAAGCTAAATGAAGCCATTAAATTTGGCAGTCACAGCCTTTTCAAAGCTAGAAGCTTCAGAAGATTTTGCCAGATGATGGTGACAATTCTTCTGTGCTCTAGTTAGTTTTATTGTTTCATAGCCAGTGTCTCTCTTCCAGGATTGGCTTTGATCCTGGAAGCGCTACATCTAGCAAAGTGTCCTCCCCAATTAGGAAAGGCTAAAACTGAGGGTTCTGTCATGGAGGCACTAGCTGCTGGTTTGAAGCTCTCTGGTGTTGCTCAGTTAAGTGACTGGAGAGCTTCAGTCCAGATTATTTTCCCTTCTCTTCCTCAGAAACTTGTGTGGATCAACGTTGCTACTGCACAAACTCTGTGAATGGTCATCAGATGGAAGACTAACTCAGCTACTTTTACCATCTGAGTTTTTTTTCATTATTTGCTAGTTTCTCTCCAAGAATGGCAACAGCCATGGTATTGTCTGCATTTGTTATCCAACTTCAGCCAGTGGTCATCACTCGCAAATAGATGACCTGTCTTTCTTGAGAAATCAGTTAAAAAACTGTAGCTAAAACTGCTGCAGTGTTTTCCCTAAAGTCCCTGCATGTTCCTCGAAATATTAACACAAGCAGATGTTGTGCATATAAAGGTAATTCACCTCCTATGCAAATTCTCCAGAGAACCTCTCTGTGCATTGCAAAAAGGAAGTGTGTGGATTTATGTATTTGAATGGGCTTCTTCCTTAATTTGGAATCTGAAAAAATGTTTGCATTTTTAGATCCTTTTGAAGAGTAATATGTGCCATGCATATTTGATACAGACTTCAAGGCAAAATATAGGTGGCCAGAGGTAGATTAAACAGTTCAGAGTGCATAAAGTCACCTTAGATTCAGTGTAACATCAATTTGCAGCAACTCAAGCAAATGTCCAATAAGCAGGATCTTGGTTTTTTATTCTAGGTAGATTATTTCTAACTGTCTGGTTGGAACAGCTCCACTACATATAAATTATATATGTCTTGAAGTTACTGCTCTTGTTTCTTATGTCATTATAGTCAATCTCCTTCATTTTGGTCAACAGAGCATTGAATTAAGTGGAAGAGCTCCAGCAGGAAATGTGCAGTGACTGCAAAGGCTGTCAAGAAAACATTCACAGATTTTTATTAAACTGTTTCTTAGAGAAAGTTTTCTCTTTTTGCACAAAACAGTGGCAAGATATTTTAGCAGAGAGAGTAGGAAGAATACTTCTGTACAGGCTTAATCCTGTAGAAAAGTGCAGGCATTGGTCAAGTATTCTCAATTTTCCATGCAATACCACAGGAACAGTAAAAATGACATTACCTAAGCTTAATTGAAACAGAGGAAAATGATGTGACTTCAATAGTAGCTTAAAAAAATCTCCTGTTTGTAGTGACTCTTTGAATTTTTCAGAGAATGTCAATTATTCATTATTTCTGTGACATTGGCTCCAAGACTTGGAGGCCAGTGCTCTGTAAGCTGGGAACTGTAGAAATATGTGCTATGCAATAGCTTCCTTTTCAGGTAGCACTGAACTGTACCTTAGCTGTTGTATGGACCCTTGATGGAGTAAGGAGAGCAGTCCTGCTGAATCAAAAGCAGTGCATGTAATTTCCTCTGTGCTATCTTGTGATTTCCCTGACAACATCCCTGCAGATAATTTCACTGGCAGTGTCGCATGCAGTGATTGCATCCAACTGTATGTTAGTTGCCACAGTATGTACTACTCCCTTCCCCAGCTGAGATTTTTTCCCTTCATCTTTACACTCACAGTGGTGGGTAACTGCTCAAATCAGATTGCATCTGAAGCCCAAGCTCCTTCTGAGTAGGTCTCTATCACTGTATGTTGACATTTCGTAATCATGTCAGGAATCAATGTAGGTTTCTTCTTCTTCTTTTTTTTTTTTGTTTTTTAATTGACAAGAACAAGATGAAATATCAAGTTAAAATCAACTTCTTTGAAACAGTTATTCTTCTTTCAGATTAAATATTGATTGTTGTAGCTCTTGTGCTGCTATTAATAGTTGAAAATGAAGTTTGATTTTTGTCAGTTTTGTTAACAAGACCTTAAATACTCTCCGGTTTTGGCAAGCTTTGATCAGTGTTTTCCCTACAAATAAACTGAAGGCTCACTCCTGGGCAAACTTCCCTGTTTTCTTTATTTCTCAGCATACCCCTTTTGAAAGCAAATTTCCATTTGATAAACCAAGCTGCTTAGAGCTTATCCAGTTCTTTCTTAGGAAGTTGCCAATTTGCTTCTTATTTGAAAGTCCTTCTTTAAAATTCGTTCTGCTTCTCAGGAGTAAGATAGCAGATTTTCCACAGGAGTTTGTTTTTTAATCCCTTCCCTGTTTTCCAGCAAGTGTATTTTAGCAGCTTTAATTTGTCAGTAACCCACTTACGACTCAGCTCTGCTTTATTTGCTCAAGTTTTCTTTTCTCTAGCATGAAGATGTAGACTCTCTCCCTTTAATTATAATAATGTAGATAATTACTATTCTGCCAACTTTTTTTTGCTTTTCACTATCAAAAGAGTTTCTGAAACTGGGTTGATTTAAACATGTTTTATCTTTTTGTTGCAATTTATTGGGGACTTTTCATTCAACGATTATTAAAAGAAGTTAATAATCTTCTGTTACATTCCACTGTCTGCCTTTTGAGTGTGTTTTTGCCACAATAACTCTGTGGAACCAGCAGGTGGGAGTGAGTTTATTGTGCTCATCTGCTGTTAGTCATTTTAACATGGCAGTGGGCCTTGCTGTGGGTAGAACATGCTAGTTTAGGCCAAATATCTTGTTAACATCAACAAGTAGCTTTTGAACTGCATGAGCTCAGTGCCCTGATGAAGAGAACCTCCATCCAAGTGGAGGGAGAGCAACTGTTTGCACTTGTCTTTGGAAATGCGCACTAATTGTTTCAGTGATAGTGCTCAACCACAAGCTCTCATTCTAGCTTTTCCCTCAACAATCTGAAACAATTGCTGAGCTATTCTGTTATACTGCAAATCTTTGACATTGAGACGGATCTGGCTGGCTTAACAAACATCATTTGTTTAGACCAGAATAATTTAAAAATTATAATTTCATTGAACTTTATATCTGAGCTCAAACACAAGACTTAATGCTTTGCATTCCTTTTCAGAATATGAGAAATACTGAGAGTGTAGCACACCCCACTGTCACACCTGTCTCCTTTGAACTTCCTTTTTAGGCTTCTTTACAGAAGAAAGACCAAGCTGAATATGAGACTAAGTGCTCTGGGTCTTAAATTCTGGAAGTATATTTAGCCAGCCCATAGCAGTCTTGTACACTCGATAAGAATACTGAGGAAATTGCTAGCTTTGAATTAAAAGCTGTAGTTTGAGGTCTCTCTTCCTGAAGAATCAAAAATATGTTTTATATTTTAGCAGCACAACTACCACTTTTCAAGTAATTCAGTGAATTTTTCCCACAATTTGGAAATCTGGCCTTTGCTGGCTTTAGCCAGATTCCCAGCTCAGTGGAAATATTCTCTTTAATTTTAATTAGACTTTGTCCCAATATATTAATTAATCAATAAGTAAAAAATTGTGAGAATGGAGCAAAAGCTAACAACTGATAAAACAAATATGAAGTTTTCAGTCAGTAGTAATGGAGTTGTTCATTTTGAGAGATGTGAATATGATACCTTAATATCATAGGTGAGACATGAGAATGCTATTGGAATCAGTCCTGCGATTTGCTATTTCATAAAAACTTTACGGCACATGTCAACTACACTGCCCAAGCATTCGTCCAGTCTGTTTTCTGTAACTCCTGGGAGGAGAGACAATAAAATTTTTAACTGTGGTATAACAGTAGCTTAGCTCAAGTTTCTGTCAGCCCTACCCAACAAGCGTGACTGCAGGTTCATGGTACTAGGCTGGAATAAATGATCAAGTGATATTTACCTGATAGAAATAACTCCTGACAGTTCTGTACCCTGGTTATGATAGTTACAGTTATCAATAAACACCAGGATACAATTATAGCAAGCCTGTGCTATATACATAAATGGTGACTCGCATTTTAAAACCACATTATGAATTCAGATAGTGAGAGATCAATATTTTTGTATCACTCTGAGCTCAGAAAGCAGCCCTCCCTCTACATAGAACTTGCATCAGAGTTTATTCTGTAGTTTCCTCAGCACTCACTGGGCTTTTTGAAGGAGGGTGAAGGATCTTTGTGGTGTAGGAGAGCATTCCTACTGGTACTAGAAATCTTTTGTGTGCTGACTCCACACCTATGGCACATATGTTTTTATGTGCTTGCATACCGCTGAATGGGCATGATTTAGCTACCTAACAGAATAAAGGATGTCCTTTTAGCTGTGTTAGGGATAGGAGATTGGAAAATTTGGGTGGTAATGTTGTGGTCTTTCATAATACCATCATAATTCCTTCCAGCTGATTTCTCTGGTTGTCCAGTTTTCCTCATATAAGTCAGAAATATATTTGCAGTTTATTCTAGGCTAACTTAATCCATGTCTTTAAATTGCTTTGTGATCTTTTCAGAGTAAGCCTCCTAGAGCTACAACGCCCTTTTTCTTGATAATTTAATTTTAATGTTAATTTTCAGAAGCAAGATAAAACATTGCTTTTGCAACATTTTTCTACAGTGCTAACAAGAGTAGTTAAGGAGAAACACCTCCATATATAATCACTATTTCAAGATTGCTATATTTCAAAAAGGAGCTTAACAGCTGAAATTCATCAGTCTTTACAAGAGCAGTGCAGGTTCTGTGAGTGACATTTCTTTAAGGCGGGCTTTTCAGTGTGAGTTTGCAGATTTCACAATGTCTTTTGTTGTTCTAGTGTCAAGGTCATGCAGTCTTCCTAACCAACATGTGAAGAAATTCTGACACATACAAAATCAACATAATAGTTGTCTTTGATGCCTTTAGGCAGTACTGGTAGCTGGGTATAATTTTACATAGCTGACAATTGTTTCATTGTGAAGTCTGCGAAGAAAGACTTTCTTTGGCGCTTCATCCGTCTTACCATTTTTGCTTTAATCTTGTATTATGGTAGATCAGCCTTCTTTCTTACCCCATATAATTATTCTGTTGCCTCTTGATAGTGATATTGAGAAGCAATCCATATTAGTACTACTCTTCCGTGTATGCTCAGAGAGAGTGAATAGTTTTGAACTGTCACTGGATGTTCAAGATTGCATTTTTTATCCGAACAATAACCAATTAGGGGAAAAAAAGTGCCTTCATTTTTGCTGCCAGTGTTAATCCATTCATTAACTGGTAAAGTTGATGGATTAGTGGTCTCTTTAGAGGATGAACATGCTGCTTTCCCAGTGTAGACAAGGTGACCTGATTACAACCTGTGTGATTTGAGTGACAGTTCAGCTTGCTGCTCTCGTTCTAGAGTTGAATCAATGTTAATGAAGAGTGGAATGAAGAAGGGTTATAGATAGAATAATGATCTCCCCTGAGACCTTTCAGGGGGGTAAAGAAAAGCATCATTTTACTTTTATCGCTGCTCACATATTGAACTAATAGCTGAGTCACCTTTTCTTTAAACTGAGAATAAACAGGCTCTGTAAGTGTACAATGTACATTGTCAAATTTACAGTCTTAGCCTTAATTTCCCAAAGACCAGCTTTTGAAAACCAGACTAAACTAGCAGTAATCCTCCAAAGTATTATCTTTGTTATGTCCCAGTACAACATCTTTTGTACAATTAATAACCTAAAGTCAAGTCTGAGTTTTGCCATCTTAGAGCACTTGTGAAAGATGTACATTTTATACTTGCTATCTAGAATGCTCAGGGGATGGTACATGTGTGCTCTGAAAGGTAGGTAAATCTGTAATAGTTATTGACAAATCCATCAGTCTATAGATGTACACTGTTTTGAAAGCAATTATTAATACAACACATGCAAGAGAAATTTAAGGGCTGCTGTTACAGATCTCACTATGATTACCAGACTAGATCAGGTAGCATTTTTAGGTGTTTTCTGTGCTATTGAAATTATATAACAGCACTTTCAAGGCTGTTATTTCTCCTTATTTTCAAAATGTTTCTATTAATATAGTTTGAATGAGTTGCTGAGATAATATTTTAGTAGAAAGAGTATGGTGGTACTATGGTTGGTCTTAATTGTCTGCATTAGGTAATTTCCCATGTGAAACGAGAGAAACATCTATTGGCACAGACTCTAACAAAACAGATATATGCTATTTCAGTAATTGTTCCAATTTGTAGAGGTTTATAAGGATATATTTATTCTGTGACATTCATACTTATTTCATGTTTGCAGTTTAAATAGAATCCAATACAATATGCTATTATAAGCACCCTAATGGATTTAAATAAAAAGGCAAAAAATGGTTTCCAGCATAATTAAATTTAGTGTTGTGGTATTATACTGGAAATGCTTAGTAGAATTTGAAGCACATAGGAGAAGTATGCCAAAAGCACAGCAATTATGCAATAAATCTCTTAAAATATCTACATTATTGGTGCAGGGAGAGGGGGAATAAAATAAAACCCCTCTGCCACTGTGAGGCCTGAAAATAATAACAAGTGTTTGCTTCTTTTAAAGCCACTTGAACAATAATTGGGCATTAGGACACTGTTTTATTGTAGTATGAGTATTACCCATGCTTTTTTTACCACTTTTTTCTTTATTAGAGAGAAGACAGTAGCTACTTGTGTGAATGATAGTACATAGAAACCACTGTTCTCTCTATTCAAGGGAAATGCAAGCATGTGAGATTGTATTTTTAGAGGTATTAGGATAAGTCATATATTGAAGAAATCTCTAATTGAGATAAAGTTACAAGGAAAATAGTTTGTCTTGTTATAATTAAGGACCATTTATAAGAATTATTTACTTGAGACTGAATTTAGATTGCCTTGGCAATCTTTATTGTTGCATGTCAGCTTCTGAGAGTTGTGTTTTGTCCTTGTCTCTGTGACCTAAAACTAAGCTGTGAGAGCCCTGTGACACTGGTGTGCAGAACCAAGCAGCATATCAGGATGAGAGAAGTGGAGCCAGCACCTTCATGGACTAGCAATGTAATTACTCTTTTTGGATCAGGCTCTTGAAAGTAAGAATAATAGACATACTCTTTCCTTGGGATTTCAAAAGTATTTGCTCTGAGAGTGATGAAAACTTGTGATGAGACTTGCTTTATGTTCCAGGCCCCAGGAAAATTGTAGTGTGTTAATTATTCAGCCTTTGTCCATATCTTTAAAACTGATCCTGCTTGCCTGTGCCTCTTCATGCTACCATGGAGATTCCTCTTCTTCTCTGCTTTTTGCTTCTGTTTGCATTTCTGCTCCCTTTGCTCTCTCTAGGTCCTGCAGCAAGAGCAGTGCTGTGAGCAGTGACCCTCTGCTTTTCAGGCATTCTAATTACAAGGACTCATTCAGTTCGTCAAGTTCCAGTGTAACCTCTCAGCCTCAAAGAAACAGAGAATGTAGATTTATTGATATAATACTTTGAGGGATATCCATTACCAACAAACTATTTTCCTTTTGTTTCTAAAATACACTCCCAATAAGGCAAAGGCTTTTGGCAGTGTAACTTTTCTCTGCTCTCTTTAATATGTACTTCATTACAGATTTAAGGGGAATGAAAACAGCATTACTTAATTACCATACCAAGAACTATACTGAAACTAAGTCTCTGTCAATGTGTTAAGGTTGTCTCTGTTTTATAGCGTGACAGAATTTGGAAGCATTTGTTAGAGCAATACGGAAGACATAAAAGTTAGTTATAAAAGAATTGTTTAACTCAATTTGTTTCACCTTTGTATTTAGAAAAGCAATAGAGTTAAATTTCTACCTCTAATTACTGAAATCCAATTTTGCTAACTACTTAGTTTTTAACTCCTTTTACCCATCAGAAAGGAGAAAAATAGGAGGCAAGCAACATTTTAAAATTAAATTTTTTTCAAATGTCTATTTAAACAAAACTGTGACTATTTGGATACCTTAGGAATATTATATAATGGACTTTATGAGACATTGCAGTGTTTAGTATTAGTACTGGATTTACAGGCCGTAGAAGAAAGCGAACAGGGCTTCATTGTTAAGAAAGAAAAATACCATTGTGCCAGATTACCCACAATTTTGTGTACCTTTTCCTCCACCATCTCCTACATTAAAAATTTTACAATAGGCCTTGTTAGCAAAAACTGTGATAAAACAAATAAAGTGGATTCATAAATTTATTGCACTAATATTAACTTCTTAAAAGTCATGTAACATGGATTTCTTGAATATTCAACCTAATGCAATTTAGTCATCATTCAGGTTTGAGCTTTCCATGTGTACATTCATATGATCTGAAAAACTGAAATTAGAATATCCTCTACCATGAGAGAAGGAAAAAAAAAATCTTGGGAGTCTGAACTTTGCCACTCATTTCCTGCTCAATTGTGGATTTAATTGCAATTCAAAGAAGTTTTAATGGTAAACACAAACAGGTGTTTATTACTAAACAACAGGCAGTTAAGTGTTGGACAGGACCACTTTTTGGTCCCAAAGCAGGAAATGGTTGCCAAGACTGAAATACTGAAGTTAACTTGCTTCAGCAGAGCAAGAGGAAGTTTTCTGAATGCCCTGTCCCCAACTGTTTACCTCTCACACAAATAGAGTATTGGGCACACTTTGTCTTCAGCAAGTATCATCATGATTCATTAGCCATAATGCAGCCAGTCATCAAATAATATAACCCAAACTTACTCCTCATGAGGTTGTGAAATTCTGTAGGACAGAATTTATTGTGCTGTTTAGCATGTTCTACCTTCCTAAAACTTCTGATCTATTAATTTCAAAAGCAATGAAAATGATGTCTCTGCTTTTCTCCCATCTGTTCCACCCAATAGATTTTTGAGTGTTGAGTTCAGTGAAGCCCAGGTAATTACCTGAAATTAGTTGCTACTATTTGTATGTTCTTTTGTGTCTTAAAGAGTCCTGTTTTCTAATGTGTGTGCTGCCATGCTCGCTGAAATATTTGGGGATGTTCTAGGTACTATTTAATAATAAATGAATATGATTTTATCACACACAATTCTTGCTTATGTTACCAGTAAAAACAAAATTCAATAGTAGATTTTGATGTTAATTCTAATGTAGATTTTGTTTTCATGAATGTTTTTCTCACTTACTGGAGAAAGGGATAGCAGAGGAAGAATGAGTATTTTGGACAAGGAGATTCAATTTTGTTTTGATTCCTATTTAGAATATAATTTTTATAGAGTCAAGAGTCTGGGCATTCGTTTGCACCATGGGACAAGTCTTAAATGAGGCAAACTAACAGGTTTTCTCTACTACACCTTATATTTCTTCTGTCTCAACTGCATCTTTATACTCTAGCTGATGTTGATATGCTAACGTGCTTACACGAGGGAAGAACAGTTAATGCAGATGACTCGCTTGCCAGAGAAGCTATGCCATTCTTCATGAAGCCCTGTAAATTCAGTTCTCCTGGTGTCCTGATACAGGTTTTGAGAAGCATGTACGGATCTAAAAATGACAATATAGGCTAGATTTCCTTCTAGGATGGCATAAAAGCCTCCTTGTACTACTGTGCTTGCTGCTGTGCTCCGGCAGTGTAAATCTCTTGTGCTTGTATCCTGTATTTGCCAGATTTCCTGGACTGTCAAGAAGAAGCAACCATTTTTAAAGGGTGGAAGCCTAAGGGATTTGTGTGCTTTGTCTTATACTTGCTCCTATTTAAATATTTTGGACAAATCTTTTATTGTTCTTTGTTAGTGTTAAAAATAATTAAAAATCTGTTGCTCTCATGGAAATGAAAGTTTCATTGTGATATTCACTCAGACTGGAGGTTTGCCAGCTCTTTATGCCTGAATCCTTGCTGAAATACATACTCTTCTATATTTCACTCTCTTCAAATATATGACATTGACTATAGTGTTTGTTAATGAGTTTTTCTATATTGCTGGCACTGTGTCTTGTGAAACCCTGGCTGCAGATTCTTATGTTGATACACTGGCAACAAGAACACTGACAGCTGGTTGTTTTTCAAGAATATATAATCATGCTTTCTGATCACTTTCTCCTATGGCTGTCTTACAACATGTAAACAGAGGGACAGATTCAAGTCTCAGCTACACCACTATAAATATGAGACTATCAAAATAATTCTTTTGATCTCAGAAGTGCAAATCAATGCTCATTCTGGTTGTACAGTTAGTTTTAACATAACAGGAACAATCAGAAAAATTGCTTTTTAAAAAATAATCCTGCAATAGGCTTATATTATTTAGATTTAAATGGGTGCTTTTTATGTCATTATTGGAACTGGGATTGAATACCTGATTGAGGTTTTAAAATTTAGTGACAATATTGATTAAGGGAAAACAAGGTTTATCAGAAAACTGTGTACTCATTTGTGCATTAATTCACACTTTTGTCTTTGGATTAACATACAATATCCAGTTGTCTGACATGATAGTGATGCAAATAATTTTAAAAATTGGCTTTATTATTCTTTAATACGTTAGTGTTTATTTCATTCTCAGTGAATGGTTTAAAGGCCCCTTTTAGGGGAAAGTCAGAATAAAAAAGGCACTGACAATGAGATAAATGCTCTTTGATTTGTATGGATTTAAACCATACTTCCAGGGGAGTTTTTTTTATCTTTACACTCCAGAACGCTGCAACAAAGTTGTTTGTGGCTATTCTTTAAACATTCTGCCTACAGAATTTGCATATGATATCAAAATCCAGATTATATAACATATGTAATAAATTTCAGTGGAAAGCACTTATGAGAATGGAACTCTCAAAGCAGGTTTTGGGGTACAGCATTTGTTCTAGACCCCTATCTAAGTGCCTCGATTAGATGAATCTGAGCAGACCTAACTTTCTTTGAAGTCATATGAACCTCAAGAGTGGTCTTAGCACACAGAAAATTACAAAGCACACAGAAAATTACAAAGCCGGGCACAAAACTAAATCTATTTCCTGCTGTAATTCAATTCTTCAGCCACGTAACTGTCCTTTTGTTTGTACTATGACACAGTCAGAATGAAATGTGTTAGGTGTAACTGTTGTACTTAAATTAAAAATGAAAGGTGTTTAGCACTTCTATTATTTGTGATGTTACCTGCTGTGTATTTTGGTACTTTGCTGTACTTTTCTTGCTTATATATAATGCTGTCTGTGACAGCCTTCCTCATGTGAATATCACTTTTTTTCTGCATGAAGTCCTATGCATTTGTAAAGAAAGGATGGACAGTATGGGCTTTACCAGTTTAAAATAAAGAGTGTCACAGAATACTGACATTAGAGGAGAGGGAGGTGAGAGATTTACAGCTAATTCATTAATCTACTAAATGTGGTACAAAATACATTCAGTACTTTATCAAGAGTAGCTGTGCATGGCTTTTCTTCGTGGAAAAAAATACCATTTTCTGTATAAAATATATCACTTGCTGGAAATCTTATAGGTGGAAATAGATTGTAGTCTGCTGAAATATGAAAATGAGCAAGAGGTGTCAAAGTACTTGAAAAAATGAGACTTAGGGTGAAAGGGCATTGATGATAACCAAGTGGTGTTATGAAATCTGTCTTCACCAGAGAGTGGCCCAAGAGTGGCGTTTAGCAAATGTTACTGTTCAAGAGTATCCTAATGAGCTGATACAATAAAGAACTGGTGTTTTATTATCTTTGTGGATTCTTTCTATGGCACTTGGTAATCTGGGGTTAGATAAATTTTGCACTTTTAATCAGAGATTCAATCTCATGCCTACTATAGAGCAGAAATTTGTATTGTTAAAAATATCAAGGATAAATTTTTGTGTTGCAGAACTGCATTAAATCAGTTGTATTACTATGGTGAAGTCCACATTTGAAAAGTTACAAAATATCAAAGTGAAGGCTGCAAGTGCACTTATGTGCATTATCTCTTCCTTAGATCTTGCTGCTTACTTATTATCTAGAATGTGCATTGTGTATAAACATACAGTGCTAGATAGAGCTCTCTGAAATTCTCAACCTACGTTGAGGTTTAGGGACTTGAGTCCTGCTAAAGCCTACAGAAAAAGGGTTCTGGGTATCTGAAGCTTTAGGAAGTTGCGACCTCCACTTGTCACTGAAATGTGGTAATTGTAGAAAGTAATTGTAATGAAAAATGAAGAAGAAATATTGTTGGACGATATAATATGGAAAGGCTGGGAAATCACCATTTTTTGAGAAATTACCAGGTGGCTGATTTCTGACTGTAAATACAATTTAAACAGTCCCTAGAACACTGTCTATCATTCATATCTATTTTGAAGTTGGAGTTTTAAAATCTATGCTGATTACATAGTTGTAATAGTTTACATTTCAGGTGAAGTCTTCTTTTTGGGTTTGAAATGTAACTTAAGCAACATGAACCTCTGTGACTAAACTAATCATATCTTTGCTTATTACGTGTTTTCCGTAACAGTTCATGTTATTTAGATTAAAACAGAATGCAGAATAATTACCAGTGGAATTTCAAGCACTAAAACCACTTCAAGCATTAAAAAAAAGTTATAGACTTGTGCATCATAGGTATCAAAGTATACTTCCCCAAGATGTCTCAAACTGGAGTAAAGATTCATTTCTACTTAACTGAAATCCTGATTATTCCTTTTCTGCCCATTCATTTCACTTTATTAATATGAAATTAAAAAAAATAATCCTAAAATAAGCTAAAATAGAAGCTTGGGATTTGCCTCTGGTTGCATCATATGTATCTCTTCTCACCAGTGAACAATTTTTATTATCCTGGCTGTTGTTTTCATGGTCTCTGAAGTTCATGCCTTGTTGGTATACTTTCTGTTAATTTTTTGTTCTGTTTCTCATATCTTAGAAAAGTATGTTGCGACATTTTTCCCTTTAGCTAGGCTAACATTTCATTTTACGTCTCCAATAGCTTTTAATTTCTTTTGGTGATATTTGAGTTCATTCCACAAAGGTCCTTACAAGGGATATTAATTGCAATAAAAAAACCCCAGTGTACCATTTTGACATAATCATCTATATTGCTTGAATGGGCATATAAAAAATACTGAAAATATAAATGCTGGCATGACCTACATTGGAGACAAAAACTATTCCCTTAGGGAATGGAGATAATTTGCTTTTGTCTCATACATTATACATCTCTTTTGCACACCATTTCCATGAAAAATATTTTTTGTTTTGTATCAGAGAGTTGTTAAAGTTGGGAGTAGAGTATTAGGCTCAGTTGTTTGGGATGTTAACATCCTGACAGGATTTTGGCACTCTCATTCTTTGTTTCCTATTAACTGTTCATTGTTTGATTTTTGTCCTCAATGCTTTTCTCCGAGTGAAGTTTTCTTTTTCCTCTTATATTTTTCGAAGAGTGAATGATATAAATTTCTTTTTGTTGGGGATGATACAAAGAAATGGCAAACTTAATAAACAAAAAATAAACTGAAAATGTTTCACTGATATGATTAATTAGCCACTTTATGTTAAATATGCAACCAAGCTCTCCAAAGCTGATGGATTTCTAGATAGATAGAGAACAGGACTGGCTGCTTCTAGAGTACTGTTTTGTCTCTTCAGACAGGACTCATGAGCAGACCTTGGAGGTAAGGGAAGAGTTCAAGGTACAATGGATATACAACCCCACAAGAAGAAGTAATCTCTGCCACAACACTTAAAGGAATTGTTCCTTTATGGCAACTGAGCTTCTAGGGATGGACTTCTCAGCTACTTTGAGCTGAGGATAAAAAAATGTAGATTACCACTGTGCTAATTTGTTAGCATCCTCTCTACTCTTTCAACTGGACATGTATTATGTGGGTTAAATGATAGGGAACTAGACAGTTTTCTAGACAGGAACCAGATGGAAGCATAGTATAGTGGGTTTCTTGCTTGTCTTTCTGAAGGTACCTATTTATTTCATAGACACTTTTGCTGAGATACCTCCACCTTAAGTTTTTAATTTGAAACCTCACTATATATCACCACCTAGGATATTGGTATGAAAAATAATGTGTGAAAAATAAAATATTACATGACAATTTGCTAAGCTCTGGGGACAAATGGTGTTCAGGTGAGCCAGCTCCTCCTGAATGTGGATCCAGTTTACTAATTGCTGTGATATATTTCATGGACAATGAGGTTTTTTTTAGACAATTGTGTTTATGGTGTATTTGTTGTTAGGTTATTTACCATTCATCATTTTACAGACATGATGTGAGTATAACTGGTGTGTATGTAACTGTGGAGTGAAAGATATGTATTTCATTTTCATTCTTGTACTATTTGATGATATTTATATGGCTCTCTTATTTGCATATTTACATTTCTATATTAATAGGCAAGTATTTTTTTTCACCTATCAGAAAAAAGAGACATTCATGACACTGTATCTTGTACAATGTTTATAGCATCTAACTTAACAGAAGTACTTACAAAGTATTTTGCAGATGTGTTTGGTTTCGTCACTATTCAAATCAGTGTGAAATGTTTTACAGCAAAGGATCCAAATGAGTTGTTATGAGAGTGCCATGGGCTTACATGAATGTTTTAAACTATATTGCCTGTGTATTAACCTTAACATGAGAGGAAATACTGGATCATTGCCTTGCTGTGGGATTGTCAGCTTGCTGTGTGAAAAGCAGCAGCAGTAGCATGACAATGTGAGGAATGAGTGAAATCAGCAGAGAGTGACCTGAAAGGCTGTCAGACTCTGAATAATGTTTGAACAAGTGTGAAGCAGAAATATTGTTAGATGATATATGTGACGTACTGGAGCCTTGGAAATACTGCTCTTCTATCAGATGAGTTACTGTGTGCGTCTGAGCCATGAATATCTTTCATCTGCTCCACACTGTCTTAACTGTGATGTGCTGTATTTCCTACCTCAGAAATTCTACAGAATATTTTATAGGGGTTTTTTTCTTAGCTGAACTTCAGTTTTTACTCTCTCTCTCTCCTTTTTTTTTAGGCATTGGATGTCCTGGGATTGGGATTTTGTGAGAAAAGCTAATGGAGGAATAGCAGCTACTTCTCCTCTTGTGAGAATACTTACTCCTCTTGGAGTACTTACAGTGGCTAAACACATTATATTAAAGAAATTCTTTTCTTCAAGGGTAATTGTGATTGGCAGTGGTAGCCATTAACAAGGTGATAAATGTTACAGATTCCTGCTAACTTCATTGGGAATAGTATTTAAGCCTTTAAATTGCACTGGATGCAGAAAATCTGTGGTGTTTATGATCAGGAAGGTGTATCACTGCTTTGTCCTTTTTACTGTTGAAGGTGGGAATTTCTTGCTGAAGGATGTATCCTGTACTCAAGGGCATCCAGTGTTGTGGTTTTTAAAAATAGTAATTCTAACTGTGTGTTTCTAATGTATTTGTCTATTTGGCTGTTGCATATATTTCCCAGTGCTTTTTCACACTTCTCCGTATGCTTAAACATTATATTTTATCCTTGCTCTCACTCTTATTACAACTTATTGTCTTTGCCAACATTATTACAAGTAATGTGTAATCCAGCTCTCTCTTCTTGCTCTTGTCAATTAAAGCCCAAAGGGAAGTGACACCCCATTAAAAATACCCCAATAAGGTGTATGATATGATATGATATACTCACTTGACAGAGCATCACCTTAAAAAAAAGTATATTCCTTCTAATGTAATCTCTTGTCCTTTTTTATTCCCCATCATGCCTGTTGGGATTATTTCTGGTTATGATGACTTTCAAATCCTCTGGCTTCTATCTACATGAAAAACAGAATTTTTCAAATGCACAAATGGTGGCTACATGCAACACTTCCTATAGAGAAGAATGAGTTCTGCTCCTTATGGATACAAACAACATTAGTATGTCCTCATTGTCATGACTGATTTTGCTGGTTTGAGACACTAAACTTCCAGAAGATCCCAATAGGAGAGAATGGCCCCCCATGTCTGTGATAAATATCCTTTGTTAAAGGCAGTTTGTTACTATAGTTTCCCTAAAAATATATTTTGTTTTGTTTATGTAGGTGGTATGGTTTAACCCCAGCCGTACCACACAGCCACTCTCTCCATCCCAACAGGATATGGGAGAGAACTCGAAGGATAAAGTGAGAAAAGTAGTGGAAGCTGGGCTGGACCAGAGTAGAATCTCTGCACTGTGCATTCTCTCACTCACTCCCCCACCAGTGAAATCAAGGAGAGAATCAGAAGGTTAAAAGCTAGAAAACTCATGGGTTGAGATAAAACCAGCTTAATAGAGAAAGCAAAAGCCACACATGGAAGCAGAGTAAAACAATGAATTTGTTCACTGCTTCCCATGGGCAGGCAGGTGTTCAGCCACCTCCAGGAGAGCAGCGCTTCATCTCATATAACCCTTCCCTTGGAAGCCAAACACCATCACTCCAAACGTCCCCCCTTTCCCGTACTTCCCCAGTTTTATATGCTGAGCTCGATGCCATATGGTCTGGAACATCCTTTTGGTCAGCTGGGATCCCAGCTGTGTCCCCTCACAACTACTTGTGCACCCTTAGCCTCCTCGCTGGAGGTGGGGGGTGAGGAGCAGAAGAGGCCTTAGCTTGGTGTAAACCCTATTCAGCATAACAACAATAACTTGGTGTTATCAAGACTGTTTTCAGAACAAATCCAAAACATAGCCATGTACAAGGTACTATGAAAAAAAGTAACTTGATCACAGTGCAAAGCAGCACAGTAGACACTACTGACAACAGCAGTGTGAGGGTAAGAATGCAATGTCTACAACTCTGCTTTCATGAGATATTGCCATTGCATCTCAGTTTTATTTAAGTCAGTGGAACTACTACACAGATCTTTTCTTTTTTTTCTCCAGTGTTGTGCAGTAGTCTAATGATTTCTTTGCTGAAATCCTCATTGTATAAATCTAGTTCTGAACATAAACTCAGATTTGTTTTTTTTATAATGGTTGAGAAGGTTATCTTTGGTCCTGTGAAGCATTGCCTGATGTGGAAATTAAAATCATAGTGTATATTTTGTTCAGCTCAGCTTGACTAGCCAAGTATCATTCAGCACAGATAGGAACAGATTTGGAAAGGTGGAAGGTGGCTTTCAAGTTACAGCCATGTTGTCCTGACTGTGAATCAGTTAGGGCTGGTTTGCTCCTCAGAATTATCTTAAACCATTTCCAATCCACTTTTGCTCATCCTGCAGTCACAGGATAACTTCTTGGAAAGCCATGGAACTTGTGTCATCAGTACCTTCTTTTCTCCAGTTGAATTAAGTGCAACTGGAAAAAACTCCTGTTAATTTTCAAACTCAGAACTGGGAGGTTTAATTGTGTGAGAAACTGGACAAATGGGAAGAAATTCAGTCACAGAACTCAATGCCAGCACCTTACCTTGAAGCAAATGTCTTCATTTGGAGACATCCATATCCAGAATGAATGCAGTTGTAAAAGTTATACAAAGAGTAGACACTATTAATAAGTAGGTGCTGTGGAGCTACAGCTTCAGAAAACATTCTGAGGAGCAGCGTTACAGCCCTATGATTAGGTGTGCTTGAAGGTGGGCCACTGCATATATGTGTAAAGAAATGTCAGTGAGCAATAAACACAGATACTACACAGTTTATTAAAGAGCAGCCTGAAATTATTTGACATGTTTGAAACTTTGTCTCAGACTGCATTGACACTAATCAGAAATCATGTGTAGTGATGACTTTATGCTGATTTCTTAAATATATTATTTTTTTACCATAATGGTTAAATTAGGCATGCTGTTTTTAACATAATAACACCTGACAGTGCAGTTATTAGCAGCACTTGTAGACTAGGTGGTTATAGTCTAGAGGCAAAACTATTCCAGTTTTGATATGTCATTTTTGTGTCTGTTTTAAAATGATTTCTTAAAAATGGACTTGTTGTCCCTTTTTAAGAAGTATTCTCCCAATACTTCGTATGAAGTGGGGAGAAGGCAATTCTAGATTATTGTGAATTTCTATCCAATTCTGACTGAATGAAGAATGGAAAAAACCTTGACTGTGTAAAATAACTTTTAATATCCTAACACGAGTTGCCGAATAGTAGCAAAGTAACTTCTGGATAACTCAGTATCTGGATAACTCAGTCAAAATACAACCTTGAAAGTTGGACCTTTGAAAGGCAAATTTACTGTGCTTTTGGAATGGTGTGGATTATAGGAGAAAAGAAATAATACATACTGCAGAATCTGCTTTGATAAGAGTTTTCATAGCTGATATAATTATTGTGTTTCTAGAGCAGGATATTGCTGCATTGTTGATATTCTTAGCTCACTAAAGGGAATTTAGTTCATAGTGATGGCAGTAACCCTATGAATTGTCCCACTGCCTACATTAATATTACACCGTTAAGTAGTGATTCACCAGCAGAACGAAGACAGTCACAAACTTATCACGTTTGAAAAGTCTTGGTCAGGGCCTGAACCTGCCATTTTTAAAACACTAATTTTTGCTCTAGCTCGTATTGCCTTAAAGAATATAACCTGCTCTTCATAAGCTTTATTTTACCTTCCTAGCTTTAACAACCTTTGGAGTCTGCTCTTTGACTGCAACAAGATTATGGTTGTATGCGGGAAGATCCTAAGGATAGTGGAACAAGCCATCTAATGTCCATTTTAAAGAATCCCCCTAACTTGGACAGTATTCAATATTAAGATATCTCCCGTGTGGCAAATGTCATCTGCTGATTATATGCCACTGTCAGTCAACTAATTAGGTGTATTTCCTCCTACTCCTCAGGTAGCCTGAGGTAGCCATAAGCCAGTAATTGGTGAAGATGATGATGACAACATAAAATATTTAGAAAAATAGTGGTGTTCACATAGGTAGCAAAGCTTCAAAATTTGAGACTTTCAATGGTGTTATATTAATTAAATTTAGACAAAGAGCTCCATTTGTTCAAAGTAATTTTTTACACTAATTGGATACTCTTCAAAGGCTTAATTATAATTTTAAAATTACTTTTGTATCCTGGATAGATACTGAAATGCTAATATCTTCGCAGCCATAAGCTTTGTAGCTGGGGTAGTGTTTTCTAGTACTAAAAATTTAAAATACAGGGCAGTACTTCTTACAGATGTAAAAAAAGACAGATAAAAAAACCAGTTCAGCATAGTCTTATTACTGTAATATGTTGTGATAGGATCTTGCTGTACTTTGGCAGTTGAATGTTTAGAGAATTCATAGGAATGAGGCAAAAATTGTGATTGGGGGCCATAACTTCTCTTCTGCAGTTTCAATCACTGGAGAATGAACTGAAAAGGAAAACCTAACCACGCCCCCCACCCCAACAATAACAACAGCAATAACAATGATAACAGCAATTACAATAACAACATTAATAGAATACAAACCATGTGCATTTATGTGTGTTTTTGGAGAGAGGAGAAACTGCATCATAAACTGTGGACTGTGAATCCAAAATATCTGAGGATCATTTTGCCTGAGTGCTAAGTATCTGCAGCAAGACTGGACATCTTTGTGTTTGGATAGGATCTTGCTGTACTTTGGCAGTTGAATGTTTAGAGAATTCATAGGAATGAGGCAAAAATTGTGATTGGGGGCCATAACTTCTCTTCTGCAGTTTCAATCACTGGAGAATGAACTGAAAAGGAAAACCTAACCATGCCCCCCACCCCAACAATAACAACAGCAATAACAATGATAACAGCAATTACAACAACAACATTAGTAGAATACAAACCCTGTGCATTTATGTGTGTTTTTGGAGAGAGGAGAAACTGCATCATAAACTGTGCACTGTGAATCAAAAATATCTGAGGATCATTTTGCCTGTGTGCTAAGCATCTGCAGCAAGACAGGACATCTTTGTGTTTGAAGGAATAATTTTCTACCGTCTGAGCTGAAAGTTTTGCTTCTCTTAGTCATGACTCTAGCAGCTTAGGGCTGAATGCAGCTGACATATAGCTGGACAAGAGGGCTTTGAGGTTGTAGTATTGCCTTATGAGAGGAAAGTAGAGGAAGTTGCATCCATTTTAGGCCCTTTATCTTTCCTGATAAATCTGGCTATGGGTCCCTCCTATAACCGACACATAGATTTGCACCTAGCAAAAGAGCAGAGGGCACACCAATGAATAGTTAAAGGTAGTGAAATAAAGTATTTGTTCATGACTTTGTGTTTCTGCGCTTTTGGATCTTAGCACTCTGAATATGAATGTTTTAATGGGCACTGTATCTCAAGTTTAAAATCTGATGTGCAGTTGGACATGGCCTCTAGCTGTAGTTTACAGATTACCTGGCAATTGCATAGAAGACTGATCCCTTTTAGCCAAAAACCCAGATCTGAGTGTATAGAATTCCTACACACATAAACCAGAAAATTTGATGCTTTAATGTTGCTTTTGGACCATATTCTAATACTTCCAATACAAATGGCCATATTCTACTGGCCTTCTAAAACTAATAATAAGAATTCTAATTACTTTATATCCCAGTGAGTATTACCTTACTAAAAAAATTGTGGCATTTGGAGGTAGAGTAAGCAAGCTCTTAAGATTCGTGAGAGTGATGAACTCTGGCAGAAAATATATTAAAATTCTAAGAAATTCAGCTGTTTTTTTAACTATTTTTAGCTACCTTGTGACCTGTCCTAATTAAAACATGCATATTTATTAAACATATTTTGCAAACTGGGATATTATTTGGCTGTTTAAATATAAATATATCTCATCCCCTTCAGTGTCGAATGAAAGCTACAGAACAGGAACACCTGCAGGAACCAGATTTGCTACAAACTGGTAAAAAGGATGCCTTCTCCCTAGAAATACAAGCTGCTGAATAGACTGCTTTAATGTAAGCCCAGTTGCTTTAGCAAAGGGTGCATATTATCATACTCTGCCTACTGCCTGGTGTTCTTTTCTGGTTTTTGTGGGACCATTCTGCTGAGAGCTGTCAGGTGAGCAGAAGGCTGGGGATAGAGCAGTGAATATTGGCTGGAGATTCCTGAGTAGGCAGGGGGAAGAGGAAGGAGGAAGGCAGCATACAGCATGCAGCAACAGATGTAGTCCATCACAGGAGATTTTGCTGCAAGGTGGCAAAAGCTCATGCAAATAATGGAAGTACAGAGTGGAAAAAAAGCCCACTTACTCTGAAACTCCCTTGACAGAGTTTTCAATAGGCACAGTTTTTTTCATAAATCATTGCATACTTCCAGAAGTACATAAAATGACAGAAGGGTTTTTGGCTGCTTTTTTTCTTGTAGTTCCAAATATTTCCTTGGAGAGTCTATGTGGACTTTTTGCTGAGCTCACATCAGCATTTTTTGCTAATTGTTCCTGATGCTTCTCCATATTGCAAACTTTTTAACTGAAAAGTAGCAGCAGATTGCTGTCCCTAGAGATGAACAAAAATGTCTGTTTATATGCTCTAAAAAGAGAAAGGATGGAAAATAGTACTAAAATAAATGTTTCCATTTTGGTACATACTGAATGAGTGGTTAAATGACATCAAACAACTTAATAATTGAATGAGAAGTCACGTTTCTCTCACAGTTTCTCCTCTTAACTTGCCTGGAGTTTTGCTAAAGCTGGGTTACTGCTATGAAATTGCTTACTGGAGAATCTGCTTTTGCAGGGATGCTGACAAATGAACTCTGTTTTGCACTGGTTAGGTCAGTGACAAGCTGTGACTCATAAAACTTCTTTTGGTTGGCTTCTCCTATCAATCTGTGCTCAGCCATTTTATCTGTGACAACAGTCTGTCATGAGGGTTGTCATTTGCCTTTGGCAAGTTCACCTCCTTGTCGCATGTTGTCTGTCAGGTATAATGGTGTATCAGGCATAATGCTGGACACCATTAATCTACAAAAAATAGTGGTTGTCTCTTCAGAGGGGAAAAAAAATAGAGCTGGGATTGTTCAAAGGTCTGAAAGAGGTTCACTGAGTAGTTTCTCCAGAATTGCTTAAAGTTTTTACCTGCTAACATTCTGGTATTGATTTATAAAGCAGACATTCCGTATATTTGGAGAACTTCAGGTTTTACACAATTCTGTAAATCAGCCAAGCATCCAGAACTGGACCAGGTGACTGTTTCACTTCAGCTGAGAGCTGAATGGGATGGAAGTGACCTTTTCATATAGAGGACAAAAAGAGCAAAACTAAAGGACAAGTGGAATATTTGTGACACTTTTTGCTAAAATACATCTACATATCATGGCCTCCAGAATTCAGGCCTCTGTGTACAAAATTTGTGAAGATTGCTAACCAAGTTTCATATAAATGTGGAATTTTGGGCTCCCCCCACCTTTGCCTTATTTGTTAGTGTTTTGAACTGTAGTCTAACAGCACTAGATGGAATTTTTGGGTCATATTCCACAATGCTTATTTATCAAGAAGCACCTGGTTTGGGGTTTTTCTGCAGGCTGCCAAGTGCTTCATTGAATCTAATCCTCCAGTACATGCTCCACCTGTGGCATGTGCCACAGTTTTGGGGAAATGCCATTGTATAGTATATGCTACAGTGCAAATAGACCCTCCAGCTGGGTACAAAGCAGACTGCCCTGACCCAGGGCAGGGGATATAGAGCACAATTATGCTCTCACTTCTCTTTCACTGCGTGGTTATTTTGAAGTGATTTTCCATCTCAGCCTGCTGGGTAGAACTGTTTCCTCCTGAACTTACTGTGTGGATGAATTGAGAATTTTTCACTACAGTCATGTGAAACCTTTCATGACCCCAAATGACGCAGCCAGTCAGCGCTCACATAGACCACTGTCTTATATATATGTTGGGGGGGGTCTCTTGAAAAGCAACACTTCCATGTATTTTTCATTTCTCCAGGAATCTTCCTCTGATAGGGTGAGTCCTACTATTTTCCTCGGCTGTGTAAATTTGCTAATTATCATGCCACAAGAAAATTTTTTCATCATGATGTTGTCATCTCTCATTTCTATGCTCATGCTACAGTTATGAGTGTCTTTGAAACATGAACTTTCTGGGTCTTACCTCTGTTTATTTTTTATCTGTCAGGCATTAAATCATTAATGTTTCAAAATCAGATGTCTCTGAACACAAAAGTGAAGTTTTTAGTTGACTGTTTTCTTAAATTTATTGAGAAGTATTAATCCTATTTTTCTAACCTTCGATGACCTCCAGTTGTACTTCAAACAGGTGTTTAGTGGTTACCTTTGGTGGAAGATTGTTTCTTGTATATATAAGGAACTGCCTTTTATCCTTGACATCTTGTTAGATTGTAGGTATTTCTTTCCATTATGGAAAGAGGCACTTTTCACCCCTGACACGTTGTGGTTTAGCTTATAGGAATTCTTTATTTGTTGTTCTTCCAAAATCTTGAATATTCTGGTTGCAAAAAAAAAAATTCCCTAATCTTCTTTCTCATTCTCCAAATCATGCCATACATCAGTGCAGTAATTTTCCATAATTAATAATGATTGCCTAAGTCTACATTGATTTTTATTTTAAAGTCATTTTTTAAATGCAGAGCCTTTAAAAAACTTACCCAAATTGTATTTATAGTTGATTTGCTCATGAGAAATGGTTTTGCTCTTTTTAAAGCTGTAAGTATAAAAGTGGCTGCTTTATTCCATGATGATATTCACATAGTTTATTAAAATTTTCCTTTCTCCATTTACAAAAATAATTTGCTTAGACTGGTTATTTGCAGAATACAGGCAAGAAGTAGAAGGGTCCTCTCTACCTTTGAATAGCCAGAAATACATATTAATAGGAATATTGCTGCAATCAGATATTCATGTCCTGTGTGCTCCAAAGAGAAGGTCTTGGGTTTTTTATTAAAATGAAATGCAACATTTCTGCCTCTTTTTATTCTAGTTCTCACCCATTTTTGTCCCTTCCTTTTCTCTTCAAACCCTCAAATTTCCTTGTACCCCAATAACTATTTTGTCTCTTGCATGTCTTTGTGAACGAAGTCCTTTTCCTCACTTGACTCCTAGTGTTCATCTGTTTGATTATAGCCCTTTTCTTCCCTCTGCCTAGTCCTTGTACTCTTGGCATTTGCTCCCTAGGGCATAATATTTAGCTTTGGGTAAGTATACACAGAACTTTTTCTGTAAAGCTGACTTCAACACAACTTTGCTTCAGTAGTGAGCAATATGGAGCTAAACCCAGATGCCAAGGTGACAAAGTTCAAAATTTGGTTTTGGCTAATGCCTGAGAATATGAATTCATGGCTTCAGTCTGTGAAACAAATGCTTTTGGTGTGGCTTCCCACTAGCAGAAGCTTCCCTCTTCCTTCTGTTATAGCTGACTAAAGAGCAATTTTCAAGTGGGGCCTGACAGTCTTTCATTCTGGACAACCAAGGCAAGGTGGTGGTCTTTAAATGGTAAACACAAAATACGGAATCCTGCTGGTGTTGAAATGAATGACAGCAACATCTACTGACTTTGTCAGAAGACTTTCTAGGGATTGTTGTTGCTTCTGACTTCAGGGAATTCAAAACTGGATTCTGGCATAAAGCGAAAACACTTGTATACATTGCATGTCTTTCAGACCTTTGAAAAGCCAGAGCTTACTGGTGTTATTTTAATTACTGGATGATGTTGTTCAGGAGTGTGAATCCAAGGTACTGTAGTCCTGGTGGGAAAGATGCTCAGCCAGCTGAAACTGATTTGCGTTGCACTTTGAAAAGGTAGCACTAGAGCCAGCCTGGCTGTTGTTAAATTGCTTTCTAAAGCTGCTATTGTAAGTAGCTGGCTGTTCAGCTACAGAAGAATCTGTCTGTAACCAGGGATTCACTTTCATTTTCCTGAAACGGATTCATACAGACCTTTATGATTTCCCTAGGGAAATACTTTTACATTCATATTGTTCATTCCAGGTGCATGGCCACAGCAGTACACCTTACTTCCTCACAACAATTTACTATACATGTCAGCATTGGTTTTGCTGATGTGACTGAGATAATTTGTGCTTTCTCATGAAAGGAAAGTTAGAATCAAGGAGGATGAGAGAATCTCATATTTCACTCTGACTGAAACCCATAGGGAGAGTTTAATATCATACAATTCTAATTCTCTTAAAGAAAAACCCCATAGCAATTGTAATTTTCCTCCCACAACAGCATCTTTGAGGTATCTTACAGAAACTGTGTGATTCTCACATGGAAGAAGAGGAAGGGATGGACTGCTTCTTCTTTTTACTAGCTTTTGTGATTCTCACTATCTTTAGGAATAATAGTGGTGATGGAGACAAACCACTCAGCTTTGAAAAGAGACAACTATGTTTCTGTACAGAACATGGTGACAACTTTGAAGGAAAACATTTTCCTCATGTTCAGATGGTACATTATGGAAAATCTAATTCTTGTCACTTCTCTTGCCTGGTTAATAGTGGGGTTTTGACATTTGGGGTTTTTTTTGCATAACTGAGGAAATACCTAAACCTAACAGGATATCTGCTTGAGTGCAAACCTGGACAGGAAAAAAGAGAGGGAAGAAGGAAGATAGAAAAAGAGGGGGGATTTTAACTGTTTCTAGCTTCCTCAAATTTGTTTTATAACATGATACTAACACTGCTAGTAAAGGTTTTGAGAATCAGTATTTCTGCCTTCCAAATAGGGTTTTTTTTTTCCTCAATATTTTTATCTTATCTGAATTTGAGTGGGGATATGCATATATGTGCATCTATATATAAAATCCAAATTTCCTCTGAATAATAAATAATGAGGAAACTTGTGCTAGACCCTGGAGCTACCAAGTGGGACCACTAAGAGCCAGATTACAGCATCACTTCTCAAAGTTTGCAGCAGAAACCCAGAAAGGTGTCTCTGAGCACATGGAACCATGGACACCAAGATTCCATTTTCCTTGGCCACATGGCAGTCTAGCTGAGCTGTTGTCCTTGGCTTTTGGAGTCATGAAACACTAACATTTAGTCCATCTCTGGTGGTGTGTTGTGACTTCATTTTGAGTCCTGTGGAAGATGGCTCAGAATGATTCTCAGAAACCATTTGCCTGCAACATTTACACAAAATGGTTTGCGCTCAACGAAGTAGCATCTTCTGATCAGGCCTTAAGCTAATCTGTGTTTTAGCATTTAAGCACTACATTTCCTGAAAACCAACTTTTGTAAAAATAATTCATTGCTATCTTCATTAACCTGTGGCATATCCATTGAAAGTTCCTGCTCACTGTTTATGTGCAGTGCAAAATGGAGAATAAAACTTTAGATAATTGTGGGCCCTCTGGTGGTCTTCCTGGAGCTGCATGTTCAGAAAATTACAAGACTGAAATGTATCACCTTGTTTATGTATTCCACTATTTGTTGGTCATACCCAGCAAAATGAAGTTGTTTGGATTCCATTGTGTCCTCTGGTTATTTATATTAATGAACTAAAAAACCTCTACTCCAAAAATCTTGCAGTCTAGATGGAAAAGAAATGTTGGTCAGGTACCACAGTCCATCAGCAATCAGCAGCCATAGTTCAATGATCTCTCACAGCCAGCACCACTACTGAAAGAAGTCTCAAATTCCCATTTTCCATGATCAGTGTTTTTTATTTTTCTGTCATTGTCTCTGTTGTGCAGGTACAGGGGACTGAAAAAAGGCCTAATCTTACTATAATCTTCCCTAATACATATATCTACATAAAGAAAGTACATCAACTGATTAATAAATTAACAGTTTAAAAACCACTCTAAAAATTTGACTAGTGCTAACTGGACCTTAGTCACATATTCTATAACTGACATATATAATACTTTTTAATGAGATGTATGCTTGCAACCATTCTTTTAGGTAGAGATAACAGACTACTCTTCTGGCAAAGAATGATGTGATTAACCCTGTAGCAGGACTTTTTCATTTGATCACCTACAAAAAGAAAACCTTTGTTCCTCTAATCCCCCTCCCCCCCTCTTTTTTTTCTGTTTCTGTTTGTTTTCTCTCCCCTCAAAGACTTGCTGCCAGAGGAAAGTGCAAGAAAGCCAGCTGTAGTAGAAAATTTCATTATGCAAATGTAGTTTAGAGTTTGTAGAGAGTTACAGAAGATTAACAGTGTGTGATGTGAGAAATGAATGCAGCTTCTTCTTCAGGATGAATAACTGCAAGCTAATGTAGATCTGTGGATGAAACACTCAGATAAAATCAGCAGTTGTGTTCTTCTGCCTTCCTTCTAGTTTGCCTGTTTGTTTTTTACCACATACACTACAAAACTCCGATCTTCCAAGAATCTGAAGATTGTAGGCGTGTAGAAAAGCACAAGTGTCATAGATATTTGATCAGAGAACAGGCTGTATTGTCTTTTACACAGGACCTGGAGGGGATGAAGTAGTAACTGCAAGTGACTTGTTCACCACAAACAGAAAGTGATACTTCACACAGCACAATATAAAGCTGTAAAAGCTTATTGTCCCAGGGTTTTTGGGGATATTCAAGGGTTCAAAAATTCATTAGACATGTTTATGAAAAGAAAATATATAAAAGCTGTTGCCTGTGGCTCAGAAAGTCTGGAAGCCACAAATCATATGAATCAAGCAAAAATGTTCTAGAGAACTACTTTTGTATGCTGCTTCTGTTCTTTCATTCCCATCTACATCTGCTACTGACTGCTGTCAGAGACAGGATGCTGGATGGACTTGGCTTGGTGTTCCTGCATCTTTGGAAAAAAACAGGTTTTGTCTGTTATATTTCAGTTTTGTGTTTCTTTCAGATCCTTGTCTCCAGATGAGACTCAAACCACAAACACTAGGCTATCCACCAAGGATTTCTTAACATCATTTCCATCATAGCTGAAACCAAAAGGAAGCATAAATTTCAAAGAAAAGTCTTGCTGAATTCTTTCAGACCAAGTTAAAACAACCAGCTTCCTCCCCAGCTCCCTTGCCTTCTGGAAATAACAAACCACTGAATGAAGACAAATACATTTTCATTGGTCCTTAAAGATTTAAGCTTTTCCCTGAGTGAAGATAATGGATCTTCCTTAGACAGGATATCTTTAGGTTTGGGTATTCTGGCAGGCTGTAGACTCTCTTAGGGTATGTGCAGATTGAACTGTCTGTGTCCTTCTTGCTTTCATTACAATGTTTTGTGCTAAGCACAGTTCTCCACTTCAGTGTCCTTGGGAAGTATTATCTTTGTACTTTTGTAAAGAAACAGTATTGCTTTAGGTATCATAGTCCCATTATTTTGTCACAATCTTTGTTCTTCAGACCTTGTTGGCTTTTACCTTCTCCTTTTCCCTTGATAAAAGACATGGCCTGATTTTGTTTTCTGATTTCATGGAAAAATTGGCAGTATTAGGCACCAATAGGGCAGGAATGTTATTCATGTGAAAGCTTCAGAATCTTCATAAAATAGGGTTATGGTTTTTCATAATAATATTTTTTCTCAAAATTTGTCAATCAGGTGACAATTGTGAGTTGTAAGAAAAGTAAACACAATTTTCAAGCAGTCTGATTCAAGCCCCTTGCTTTGATAACTGTTGAGGTTTCATTTTTTGATATTTGAGGTGTACAAACCTCAGTATTTGTATGAAGAGATAATTCATAAGTGCAGTTCTTTTCTTTAATGTTGCCATGGTTTCACCCCAGTCAGCAGCCAAGCCCCTCACAGCCACTCGCTCATTCCCCCACCAGGAGCAGCAGGATCGGGGGAGAGAATTGGGAGGGTAGAAGCTACAAAGCTCGTGGCTTGATGTAAAGACAGTTTAATAGGGAAAGCAAAAGCCATGCAAGCAAAGCAAAACAAAGAATGAATTCACTGTTTCCCAAGGGCAGCAGGTGTTCAGCCATCCCCAGTAGAGCAGGGCCCCATCACTTGTAATGGTGACTTAAGAATAGAAAAAACCCATCACTCCAAACACCCCCCTCTTCCTCCTTCTTCTCCCCCCTCCATCACTTTATACACTAAGCATGATCCCATATGGTCTGGAATATCCCTTTGGTCAGCTGGGGTCACCTGTCCTGGCTGTGTTTCCTCCCAGCCTCCCATGCACCCCCAACTTCCTTCCCAGTGTGGCAGCACAGAAAGCAGAAAATTCCTTGGCTCTGTGAAAGCTCTGCTCAGCAAAAATATCTCTACCTTGTCAACCTTGTGTTCAGCACAAATCCAAAACACAGCCTCATACCAGCCACTGTGAAGAAAATCACAGCAGAACCCGGCACAAAGAGTATTTGTGGATGACTTAATTTCCTGCATAAAGAAGTTGCATGATTTAAGGAAGGCAGCCAATGCAGCATGATAAGCATGTGAACTGTTGACAGGAACATTTCTGATTCCTGGTTATTCACAGCTAAGTGGCATAGTCCTGGAGAAATGCTTTAATCACTCAGTGTTTCAGTTCCCATCTGAACAATAAGGGTTTTGATGATAATCTCCTTAATGATAGGAGATGCCACGCACGCTGTGCATTCAAGCACAGAAACATGTTTGGTTTCACTGCTTGTAGCAGGTTGCAGTTTTTAGTATCTGAACTGCTCTCTCCATCTTAAAATCTGGTAAAGAGGATTCTAAGTAACAGGCCCAAAATTAAGGAGAAACTGTTCTATCTGCTTTGTTGGAGGTGGAATGTGGAATAGAGCTGGAGTAGCAATGAGGGAGTTTCAAAAGTGAAAAATAAATAGGCAGGAGCAACAGCAGAAGCAACAACAGGAAGACATTGATGGCAGAATGGGATCAGCAGTAGCTGTAGTTGAAAGAGGCTGCAAGACTCATGATTCACTGAAGAGGTCTGCAGCTGGAAACCTCATAGGAAGAAGACTACATTAAACCATTAAACAACATCAAAAAAGACAACATATAAATGGTTTACTGTTTTGTCCTTACAAGTGTACTGCTTGTGCTGCCTGAAGAATGAAAACCTGAGACTTTGCAGAACAGGTGTACTTCAGGGATACTTTGCTAAAAAAGTAAGATATGAATGCTTCTCTCCACCAGCTTAAAACCCTGGAAAAACTCTGTGCTTTAATATCGATATAGTGTAAATTTTTATGAATTTCTTAACTTGAACTTAGAAAGACCAGTTGAAATCCATTAGAAAGAGTTACTGAATTTTGTTAGCTTGTGACCTAATTAAAGTTTTAAAATAATTTTTTCTTTTTCTTTCTCTGCCTCACTAGGAATAAGGCAATCATGCTAAATAATCCTTTGGCACATGGATTGAACTGTACTTTTAAAAACTGAGTTGTACTTGCTCTCACTCATATTTTTGGTCTTCAGTCACTCAAATATAACATCTACCATTTTTGTGGATCAAAAGCTTTCTGTACCCTGAACTTTGTTGATTTTAATTGTTTTATGCTGCATTTTACAGTTTGTGCCTTAGCATACAGATGGTAGATATTTACCATATATATAAAATTATTATTATGCTGCTCACATCACATGCCAGGCCACTGATGTAGTAAAGAAGGAATGCCTTGATCTGCATAAAACTGTTGCATACATTTTCTCTCTTAATATATTTTTTTCTCACCCTTTCTTCTGCTCTAGTTTTGTATAATATTTTATAATAACTCACGCTGGATATTCCCTTGTCCAGCTGTTTATTAGAACTTCATTATTGCTTTGACTAGATGCTTCCCTTGCCAAAGCTACCCCATTTCAAGCAGACTGGGGTAGCTCAATTCTACATTCCAGGATGTTTGGACCAGACATATCCTGACAGATGTCATCTTGCAAGTATTGAGTATTTTCAAAAGTAAAAATTCAGGCTTTATATAGTTTCAGCAAAAAGCTGTTGTAGTTTATGCACTAATCCAATGGCTCAGAGACCTTATGTGCACATTTAGAAATTCTAGAAGCTGTTAGTGTTGGAGCTTGTGTTCAGTATGTGTGTTTTGCTTCCAGGTGTGCGAAGTACAGCAATCATGCACAGGCCTGGTCCTGCCTTTCTATTCAAGGATGCATTGTGCTGCTCCAGTACCTTTCAGCTATGGTCATAATAACACACCTTCAGCTTTGAGTGCATGTTAGAAATCATCTTCTGTCTAAGTAATAAGGATATGCACATAGGTCCAGCCAGATGTAGAGAGAGATCAAACTACTGTCAATGCAGCCAGCCAATACCTCATTATTAGTAGTTTAAAGTAACTAAAACATTAAGATGAGAAAGGAAAACAATAACAAAATGAAGTTCAGTCCATGTGTTCTTGTTCACAGAGCTAATTTAATTTATAGACAGCATTTCCAAACAACTCTGGTTATAGCTGTCTGCTGTTAGACTTCTCCAAATGTTCTGTATCTTATTAGTGCTACATGATAGTATCACCAGAGTTATTAAATTTCTGCTCTCCACCACAATATAAGCCTTTGAAAAGCCACTGGGCACATAAAGAGTGCACTTTCACAGTTCTTTTATTTGTAGGATTTCTGTTTCACTGTGCAGCTTTACAGTTATTAAAAATTATATTTAATCTGTTCAGTTGGCTGTCTCTTGAGTTGCTATTCCTATTTAGTGTTGCAACTTGGTTGAGTTTTAAAGCATTTTTCATTCATGAAGCAGGGCCAAAGCATTATGGAGCTAATATGATGTTATGTGCAATAGAGACTCTTAATAGGTATTCACATTTTGGAAATATTGTAGCTTGGATAGATTCTTGTGGCCTAATTTTAAACTGGTTTATGTCACATGATGTTCCATTGACTTGGCAGAATTCAGTTCACTAAATGCAATTATACATATGTAACTGAAATAGATTTTCCCCCTTTTGTCCTGTTTCTGTTCTCAGTTACTTGTGCACCCCTTATAGAGCCACAAAAATTCAAAAGTAACAAGCCCATTATTTTTCAAGGGTGTCTATATAGTGTTGCAAACACAACTTGGTAGCTACATATATATACTTAAAATTTAATTTTAGTGTCGGTACATTGGTTTCCTGGACATCTGGGGTTCTGTACCAGTTCCTGCTGTAGAAAGAATTTTGCCTCTTAGTTTCATTGTCATGCTAGTACCTCAGCACTTTTCCACTGCATTGTTCTTGATGCTCTTGTGCCCACTCGTACAATATTATACTGGGGTTTAATGAGTAGGTGATTAACAGCTGCCTTTAAGGTAAGACCCACATACATACATACCTATATATGCATATGGCAGGAAACATTTAATAAAAACATACTTTCCAGAAAGAAATGGTAATTTCCTAGTTTTTAATTTTTAATTTTTTTTTTAAATGGACAGAGATAAAATGTGGTGTGGTTGTGCTTTATTAAAGTTTTGGCATTAAAATCGGAGCACTTTTAGGAAAAATTTCTTAGGTTTTGTTTCATCGAAGTAATTCAGCGATAAATATGGGAAACATCCACTCCTTTCTAATACATTTTCCTTCCACATAATTTTCATTACATCTATCTATAGTTAAAGCAGCTGATCCGGGAAGACAACAGTTTTGTGGCTAGAAATTTTCTATTACGGGCATCCAATTGTTAGAAAAGTTCCTGTGCAGAAACTGTGTGTGTTGTGGGCCTACAACCATGGCAGCTATTCAAATATTAAAGAGCGGGGTAAGTGTTACTTGTGCCACGTGCTGAGAGTATTTCCTGTGTTCTAAGCAATGTGGATATGTCTACAAGTAATACATAGCTTGAAATCACAAGCTGGTCTGAGGTAAAGAGGTTAGCCTGGACGATAATAGTTTTAGTTTAGGTATGGCCTCAGTAATTCTTGGAATATGTTAAAAAACCCACCAAATGAATTGGTGCGATTTAGCATCTGACCATGATTGCTGCTGACTGCTTTTAGCAGAGCTGCCTAAGCTCCTTCCTTTGGATCTGCCTGCAGATCTGCAGAACTTTGGATCTGCCTGCAGATCTGCAGAACTTTGGATCTGCCTGCATAAGTTGTAGCTGTATACCTTCAGTGTAGTTACCTTTGCAAGATTATCACAGTTTATCCTGTGCATATAGCTGTCCTTTATGCTTTCCTCATTGTAAAGTCACCACTCTGCCACATTGCACTCTGAGATAATATGTGATACTTAAAAAAGACGTGGTAAGCATTTACTTTTATTTTCATATGAATAGTGTCAGTGGGCAGCCCTGTTCTAAGGTGGAATCATGTGACTTGAGTAAAACCATCTTGGTGTAACTTAAATTCTCAAAAGCCCTCATGTGGTATGTGCCGTTCATATCATCTTATTTAAGTACTTCAGCAGAACTATTTGGTTAACACAATTGCACACACAATAATAATGATTAATTATGAACTTTTTCTGATGATGACAGAAAGTAATCATTTTATCGTGTATAGGTGGTAGATAGTAAAAAATGGGCAAAAAGAACCATGAAACAGAAAATGGTGCTGACAAAAAATACAAGGACAATGCTCATTATTTAATGTTTCTTCAGTGATCACTGTTTTGACAGCTCTGCAGTGCTGCTACACATTAACAAAACTCAGAGCAAGTACTTAGTGAATATATATTTTTTAAAATCCAACATGTTGCTTATACGACTTCACTTTCATGTGTAACATGCCACTGTGCAGTGATTGGAGGCTTTAGGTGATTGCAATGCAGGGAAATTAAACTGATTCGTAAAAGTGTTAATTTCTTATAGCTACACGTACAGCTGTGTGTAATCTAATTCATGATGGGAAATCCAGTTCCATACTTATATATACGTGAGTATATATAAAAATGCTTTTAATAATAGTTTCTTTAAACATTATTAGGAAATAAATGTTATATCTTAAACCGTCAGAAAATCTTGTAAAAATTGAAGTAAAATAGCATTTTCAGAGAGAAATGGTTCATGTATCAGCACGGCAACAGGAGTTTCATTATGCATGATACTGTCCTCATATCATTTCTTTCAAGCCTTTAGAAATTTTCCATGTATGATTTATGAAATATTAATTGTCTGTTTCTGCAAGTTGCAGCAGTGGTTAGGCTAATTGTTGGTCCATTTTTTTCTAAAGTATAGGCTTTGTGGAGGTTATCTTTCATTTAAATTGTAATGATTGAACTATTAAGCAAATTTTATTTAAGGAATCTCCTTTTTTTTTCTTGCTTTGTCATGTCAACTTTCTTTTCTGTTTTAGAGCAACGTTCTCAATAATTATTATAGTATTATCAGTTGCTTCTATAGACTGATATTGATTTCATAAATAAATAGTTGTTATGGTATGGCATTTTTCTGTGAAAGAGATCAAGCAAATTGAGAAGTAAATTTAGATTCTTTCTTGCTTAGCTATAATTCAGTATGTAACAACTTGGCGATTGAAATAAATCCAAGGAATATAATTATCTGCAGTCAATGCTCATAAAATAGTCAATGTGTTGAGCCACTTATGTGTGCTAATTTAAATGAATTTATTCCTAAGAGACTATAGTGACCATTAATAATTTCTTATTTAATTGATCTGTTGCACTGCTTAATTGTGTTTTATCTAGACTCTTACTTGCCCTCATTTTCCCATTACTACTTTGCAGTAACTTGTTGTGATGCATATTTTTGAAGAAATACAGCTGGCATTTGTTGTAGAATCTCTGTGGGTATCTCCACCAGCTAGATAAAATCTGTTGTGTGTAATAGTCATGTTTGCAATAACTATGAAATGCAAGGCAGCTGCAAGCACTTTACACCCTGAAAAATGAGGCCTAATGTATAGCAGAGAACAGTTAAAAAGGTAGTGACCAATTTCTGCATGAGATTGTTGAGTTTAGTATCTTGCAAAAAAGGAAAGGAGCACATGAACTTCTGCAGCAAATGTATAAGAAATAGACTGGCAGCTTAAAGTATTACATGTAGCTTGTCAGCTGTTGAATTAAAAATGCACCTTTTCTTCACTGTACGTTTGACTTAATCCTTTTCAGAAATGTCTGCATAAGGTTCTCTGAAATTGCAAATTTAATAAATTACTTGACAAAAGATAAAAAAGGGTATAGCAATTTAATAGATTACTTGACAAAGGGTAAAAATTCCCCTACCTTTAGGAAGTTTTTTCTTAGTGGGATTTACACTATGTGATGAAAGAAGCTAGGTATCCCTTCTTGGGTGCCCAAGCCTGTAAGCAGCTTTCTTAGCTGTTAAAGTAGAGCACAAGCAATAGAAAATGATGTGCATGAAGAAATATCTTTGTAGTGACGATACAATGGTTCCTTTAGAAAACTTTATTGTGAATAAACATTTGCCTGGATCACACTCCGAATAATGTAAAAAACTGTTACTGGTCAAATAATAATGATGTGCACTTTAGAACTGGAATGAATTCCTGAAGAGAAGACTTCTCCTTTAAGAAAGACTCAATCAGGTATCTCCTCCTACTTGCTCCTTCATCAAAATTTATTTGTTTGGCATGAGGTGTGTTGATGGACACTAATTTGAAGCATAAACAAATTAACTTTGAGATTGGAAAGATCCCACCTTTTTTTTTTTTTTTTTTATTTGCTGTCTGTCATCCACTAGCCATCTAAAGATGGTGGTTTCCTTTTTTATCTGACGATGTGCAAATAATTTTAATAGGATAAAAATGAAGAAAGACTCAATACTCTTGAAACCATTCATATTCTGATTGGAAGAAGCATTTTTTCATGTACACTTAGTATTATAGTGATAAAATTGAAGCTAAAACTATGTGTATTTTTCTAAGTTGTGGGGATTACAAAAAGGAACACAGATTTAAATTTGGAAGGTGAATGAAAAACCATCCATGTAATATTTCTTTTCCCCTTTGCTCAAAAATAAAACAAAAGTATGGTAGTGTTCCCATAGAATAGTTTAATGAAGGAAAGGGTTTGAATTCCTATCTGATAAACATTTACAGATGGATGTACAAAGGCAATACTTCAAAATGTAAAAGATAATCAATGTGAATAAAAATTTGGCTTTGAATACTTTACTGCAATGTTATTACTTCCTCTTTGTGGTGTGTTTCCAATTTGGAAAAATAAAAACCCAACTGTGAGCAGGAAAAAAATATATCCTTCAATAGTGACTCCATTTGTTGAGAAGATCTAATGGTTTTATTTTCATGCTTAATGCCTGTGAAGTTGCACAGACCATAATTTCTAAATCCATCAGGAATACCACTGTAGTACCGTTGCCTTCAAAACTATCTGTAATGGATTGCTTGCTTTTGATTTGTAGAGTGACATGGCAACCAGGATTAACATGCAGAGTAATAGTCCTTCCCCCCCCCCCCCCCCCCCCCCCCCCCATTCAAACATGTATATATTTTAGACCCCATTAAAAAAATTAAAAGAGGAAGTCATAACTGTTAGGTTAGATCATGGTTTTGAGTTTTGGATTCTAATATCCCTGCACCCAGGCTGTTAGAACTAGGAGATTGATACTTAATGATGTTTCTTGCCCTTTGTTCCCCCATCTAAGCTATAAAGCAGATTTGACAAGCTCTTTTAAGAAGTTCTTGAAGAAAAAGGAGAAGACAAATGAGAGATGGGAGGGATAAAATAGGTTGTTGAGAGAGGCTTTGGCATCTGAAAAGTTGGAGAATAACTTCTGAATTTGGCAAGTCCACAAAAATGCCTTGTATTTGACACAGAAAATGTATTCTTCTTTTGGTTAAAAGATGAGAGTTACATGCATCCTAGGTTTCATTCCTAATTGTACATGCACTTTCTTCTATCAAAACACATTTTTTTTAGGTGAAATATTTGAAATCAGTAAATACAGAACACAAGACATAATTTTAGAAGTGAGAAAACCTTAATGAAATGAGATGCTAATAAAATTGTTTCTGAAATAATGAAAAGAGCACTTCTGAGTTGAAGTGTGATGTTTGTGTTTGATCTAACATCTCTTAGCTTATTATATTACGATATGATGTTTAAACCTAATATTAAAAAAAATAGTTGTGGTGCAAAGAAGAGTTAGGACATGGATTAAAGAATTGGAAGCAATTTTTTTGTTGCCTAGGATGTAAAGAAATCACAAATGAAGTGTTTTCCAGTTTTCATATTAGATGTGGTGTAGTGGAAGACTCTTTAGTTTAGCAATGAAAGTTATAGAAAATCATATGGATTGAATTTGAAATCAGAAAAATTGGGAATAAACTAAATGCAGTTTCATTAGAATTCCTTGCCATGAGCTACTATGCATTCTCTGCCAATGCAAATTCCAGAATCAAAGGGTTTCTTTAGTAATTGTATTTTTTCCTGATATGGTATTCAAACAGAGTTGCTGGACTTTAAATGGACAATAATTTAGGGCAGCTTGCCTCTTGCTTCATGCAGGATAAAATTCATTGCACAGGTTTCTTCTGGCCTTAGAATGTGTGATTTGGAGTTGATTCTTCAATCTGTCTCAGGTTTTTATGCTGGCATATCTTCATCAGAGCAGATATATCCTATGAAGAAAGCAAATAAGAAGCAAACAGGAAATCAGAAATGCATGATAATCTACTGAAATTATCTTTTGATTGTGGTCAGGTGGAAGAATAGAGTAAGTAAAAACTTTTCAAATTAAAAAATATTACTGTCTGAGCAATCTGTCTACCCATGCTGAAAAGCCTGTTACCTAAGAATGCTGAAGTGCATTTATAGATTTTTTTTCTGCCTTTCTGTGTATGAGACAGTAAAAGTTCAAATCTACTGTCAATAGTGCTTTATTCAGAGAGCTTTGGATTTGTGCAATTGTTTCCAGAGTCTTAAATCTGAAAATCACAGGCTTTGTTCATCTCCACTGTGCTTAGTTTCTTCTTTTTCTTTAGTCAGGTCAGACAGTAGTTCTAAATTGCTTAGTTACATTGTCTTTAATTCTAATCTTCTTAATCTTTTCACTTGTCCCACAGCTACTTGACATAGTATTTCTAGGCAATTTCCAAATCTTCAAAATATCATCAAGATACTTTTTTCTTTTGGTCTGGCATGAAATAGAGTTTGATTATCACTCAGTATCAATCCAGCTGATCCAGTTGAAATAATCGATGTAACAGATTAACAGCGCAACATAATGGTTTTCCTTATATGTGTGTTTGGCTACATCACAGAATACTCTGAGTTGGAATACTCTGATCCACAAGGATCAAGTCTAACTCTTAAGTGAATGGCCTATACAGGGGATGAAGCCACAACCTTGGTGTTATTAGTACTCTGCTCTAACTAGCTGAGCTAGCTTCAGATGACTTTGTGTCTCATCAACTGCAGACTTGAAAAAAATGAAGTAACTTTTCTATACCATTAATGAGTCATTTTAATACATCAGATAGCTTGAAGTTGCTTTAATAATTTTCAAAAGGAATTTACTAATAATTTTGAAACCTGGGCTACTTGAGTGGCATTTCAGTTTAGCAGTTTAGTCTCTCTGCAGGCCCTTCTTTCCTTGGAGGGAGTCAGCATCTCCTCCCAGTTCTGTATCATGTGTGAACCTGCTCAGTGTCCCTCCCAGTCCTGTGTCCAAGTCATTAATGAAGATGTTGAAGAGCACAGGTTTGAGGATGGAGACCTGTGGAACCCACTAGTGACAGATCCCCAGTCTGATGTCACCCCATCCATTATAACCCTTTGTGCCCAACCCATCAGCCAGCAGCTCACCCATTGCATGTTGTGTTTATCCAGCTGTGTGCTGGACATGCTGTCCAGAACAATACTGTGAGAGAAAGTAGTGAAAGCTTGATGTTTAGAGAATGATTTCATTTTGCATACTTTGTATAAATCAGTTAAAACATCATGGAACAATTGACCATAAATCTACTCGAGATGTGGCATATTACTTCTGCTGGTTTGGTAACAAATATACCTAATTTAGGAACTGCAAACAGCAGCACTACTTCAGTACCCAGAATCTGTTCTGTGAACAGAACTTGAAAAACTCTCTAATCATGCTCAGTCCGTATGGGACCTCCTTTAATGGTGGTTCTGTAAATTAGCCATCAGGGCTCTTTTTTTCAGGTTTATGACAATGTACAATTGAAGAAGGACAAAAAGAGTAAGTAGAAGTCTAGGAGGGTGAGATTATAAGGAAGCTATGCATCCCATACACTGATTTTCTCCTGGAAATATTCTCAGTAATAGTTCACAAGTAGTTTTTACTGAAAGAGTTAAAGATTTATCCAAAGTTGGACTTTTAAACTACTATGTGAAAGAATTTCAGAAATATGTTAAGGGTTGAAACCTAGCAAGTGAATCATACCTTTCAATGGCTTTATTTAGAGACAAAACAAATGTAAAATGCTCACGAGATCTGCTTATTTTATATTTACAAATAGGATTGATTTTACTGTGTTTTTTCAGAGATGTTCCTAAAATAAGACCCTCCTTTGATACTTGTTTTAAGAATTCCAGAGATCATCTCTGCTTGTTTCAAGTTTCTTTCCTTGCTTCTTTCAGTCTTTTTATTGAGAAAAAAGGTTTTTTCTCCTCTCTAGTCCTTAGTGTAGAAAAAGCCTTTCTATTACTTTTTTTTAAATTTAAACCAGCTGCCATATTAATGTTCTAAATTACAAATGCTGCAGCAGTGGCTCTATCATGCAGATTGTTAAAATATGTTTAATTTATATTATGTGTGTTAAGATTCAAAGGAGCGACAAGGGCATGTTGGATCACAGAGTGCTTCTAACTCCCCTCCCAAATCCCACAAAACCCAAACACCCCTCCCCACCCCAGATCCCCAGCTCCATACAGATTTATGTGAGTGTCCCAGAGGTCCTGAATTAATAATATGTAGCATGTGCACAAGAATGATAGATGCAAGAGGAATGGCTTATGTCTCTGTTAAATACTGCATTGTAAAAGTTGTACCAATACGTGTCTGTGAGACAGGTCCTGTTTCTCTTGCTTTCCTGCAGGTTGCTAATCTCTTGGGCAGATAAGGAAGGGGGTAGCTTCTGAGCTTTTGGATTTAAGAACCCTGCAGTGTACCTCATACTTTGAAGCAAAGCACTAAAGCACCATTAAATTTTAAAATAGAGTTCAGAAACATTAAGCTTTCTTATACCCTGCAGTTCTTGGTACAAATGACTGAATTTCAGATTAAGGTAAAGGAAAAAAACCCCAAAACCACGAAGAACTAAACAAGTGCAAATCACCTAGGAGTTAGAGTGGGAGATAGGCATTGTAGTGAGTCAGTCTGTATTTTTCTGTAGCTGAAAAGTGACAGCTGCCTTGTCCCAAAGGCTGTTTTGCATTTAAAAGTGAAGATTATACAGAGAACACGGGAACTGTCTCCTTTCCCCTCCATATTCAGCTCATAGAAAAAGTCCTCTATCTGGGGAGTAACAGTTTGGTGAAGGACTTCAATTATTTTTCACATTCCTCCTCATTGCATGTAAGATTAAAAAATGGCAAAATTGTGAATAATGATATGAGTACAGAACAAATAATTTCATGCTAATAATCTCAATTTCACCTCTTCAAAACAGTATGTGTTTTACAAAGTCACTTCAAATGAAAATGCACTACAAAATGGGACAGCTGTAATAGAATAGAATTGTAGAATGGCAGGGGCTGGAATGGATCTCAATCATCCAGTTCCAACCCCCTGCTTCATGGGCAAGGACACATTTCGCTACATCAGGTTCCTCAGGGCTTCATCCAGCCTGCCCTTGAACACTCCCAAGGGATGGGGTATCCACAACTTCTCTGGGCAACATGTTCCAGTGCTTCATCACACTTTGACTGAAGAATTTCTTCCTAATATCTCATCTAAACCTGCCCTCTTTGAAATTTAAACCTCTGCCCATTGTCCTATCACTATCTGTCGATCCCTTGCCCTCCTTTTCATAAGTCCCCTTCAGGTACTGAGATGCTGGTCTTTCTGGAGGCTTCTCTTCTCCAGGATGAACAACCCCAGCTCTCTCAATCTGTCTTTGCAGATAGATCTCCATCCCTCTGATCATTTTCACGGTCTTCTCTGGATGCATTTTAACATGTCCATGTCTTTCTTGTGTTGAGGACCCCAGACCTGGTCATGGTACTTCAGGTGATCCAGGTGGGGTCACTAGAGTTGCAGAATCACCTCCCTTGATGTGCTGGACACTCCTCTTTTGATACAGCCCAGGATACAGTTGACCTACTGGGCTGCAGGTGCACTCTGTTGGATCATGTCCAGCTTGCCATCTTCAAGAATTCACCAGTCCTTCTCTGCAGGGCTGCTCTCAATAACTTATTCTTCCTGTCTGGACTCATGTCTGGGATTGTCCTGACCCAGGTGCAGCACATTGCACTCGCTGAACTCCATGAGATTCTCATGGGCCTACCTCTCACCTTGTTCAGGTCCCTCTGGATGACATCCCGTCCTGTTGCTTAGCTTTGTGTCATCTGCAAACATGCTGAGAGTGTGCTTGGTCTCACTAGGTCATTAATGAAGATGTTGAAGAGCATCAGTCCTGAGACAGAGTCCTGACCACTTGTCACTGGCCTCCAACTGGACATAGAGTCATTGGCTACAACTCTGTGGCTGCATCCATCCATCCAGCCAATTCCTTAGCCACTGAGTAGCCCATCCATCAAATCCATATGTCTCCAATTTGAAGACAAGAATGTCATGGGGGTTCATATTGAAGGTGCTACAGAAGTCTAGGTAGATGACATCTGTTAGTCTTTCCTTGTCAACCATTATCATCACCATAAAAAGCAGATTGATCTGGCACAATTTGCCACTCTTAGTAAAGCCATGCAGGCTGCCTTAATGTTTATTTCTAAAATGGCAAAGTGGGATGTTTTGACATTGTTACAATGGCCTTTATTCAGCATTAAATGCCACTTACACTTCATTATGCAGTAAGGAGAATAAACACAGATCACCTGGGGAACGAGGCAACCTGAAAAGTGTCTTTATCAGGGAAGTATGAAAGACTAAACTACCCAACTATTCATTATATTGAAGGTCATTCCTAAATCAGTCATCAGTCTCTGAGTCTTAATTTGAATAGAGATTCTCAGGTGGTGCTTCATTGAAACATCCGTGTGTGGCAGAAATGGTTCACCAGGATGGAATTGTGTTTGAACAAAAGTTGCATTATTAATCAGTTACTGAAATCGGTAGGTTGTCATAGTGTATTTTGGAGAAGTTGGGTATTCTGAGACATGAGGATCTTCTCTCAGTCAAGCTATCATATAGGGAACCTGAAAGCACAGGGAGTAGAAGGCGTTTGGTACCGTAGAGTGTGGAATGTGAAAGAATAAAAGCCCCTCAACTTAAAAAAGGTGTAGAGCTCCATTCTAAAGTCTGTCCAGCACAGTTCAGTGAGTGTTACAAACTTGAGTACAAAAGAGCAAAGAAAACTCTGTGAACAAAATTGATCAAACCCAGAAAGGTTTGAAATATACCCCAAAACTTGATTAAAACCAAACAAGTTTAGATGTTGATGCAAAAAAAATTTATATATTTTATTTACTAGTAAAAGAGGAAAAGAGAAAGAAAAGAAAGAAAGAAAGAGAGAGAAAGAAAGAAAGAAAGAAAGAAAGAAAGAAAGAAAGAAAGAAAGAAAGAAAGAAAGAAAGAAAGAAAGAAAGAAAAAGAAATAGAAAAAAGTGGTGTCTGTGAGGGGGACAGGAAGAGTGACAGGGGCTAGGTAGAAACGTATCACCTTTCTGAGGGTCCCGATGATGTCTCGTTGCTCCCCTCCATCTGGTCTTGGTGGTGAAGGTCCCCCATGCCAAAAAGTATAGAATCCAGTGGATTAGTATACACTTTGGGGGATGCATCCCAGTAGTCATTTGTTATGTTTCCTTGCAGAAGGATCAAATAATTTAAAGAATAATCTTTCTTTCACAGAAAATGTGAAGGAATGCATCAAAACGCTGCTTGTTTTGAGAAAAAAGCAACGTCTTTTCTGTATGTAGATGTTAAAAATTCTATTTTTCTTTCTTCTGGTATTAGAGGTGACGTTTTATCATCAGAGTGACAGTTTTCTGTTAATGTGGCAGCTTGATCAGTTCTGTCATTTTGTATCAGTTCACTAATTAAAATGTTGATTCTGTTTTTGAGACCAGCCCTGAAGAAAAGATGTTTCTGATGGCTTAGGTAATGAGCTGAGATGTACAGAAGCTAGACATGTAGAATAGAGGGATGTCTGCAACAAGAATTTGCAATTTCAATGTAAGTAATACAGAAAGTGAATGTTTTACACTAGTTCCTCACAGTCTGTACTGAATAGATGAGTAAGAACTGCTGGAAACTGGCTGGTAGATTTTTCTTTCTCAGTATGGCCAATCTATTTTAGCTGAAGATCAATATGGGAAAGCAATACCAGCAGGCATTAAAGTGTAAAAGAAAGCAAAAGTGAACCACCCTTCAGTCTTGCAGACAATGAAGTAGTGCATACTTACACAAACCATTAGTTCTCCTGAGCTCCTTCATCCACAGCTGAGACTGTGTAACCTCTGCAAAAAGTTGTGTCTTGCTAATTACATTCTTATGGTCTTACACCTTGTATCATTTTAACTTGAAATTCAGCATTCCCTTTGTTTTCACTATAAATTGTTATGCCCCACACTACTGTAGTACTGAGCTTCCTAGGAGAACTCAATTGCCTGCAGAGGCAGATGTGCTAAATGGCAATGCAAGGATGATTTGTCGAAGCAGATTTGGGACGTGACATCTGATACTACCTGCAGCACTGTCAAGGGAGGAACATTGTCAACAAGCTGTTAAAAATGACTTCTAATGGATGAGCAAAGTAGATGAAACATCAAGAAAATCACTTTGTTCTTTGTTCTTATTGATTGCCTAATTTAATTGGCATAGTCTTATTGAATTTTTTAACAGAACAAAATGAGATTTTAATGTAATCTCACTGAGGTTGGTTCTAATTAGATATATTAATTTATTATGACTTTCTTGGTTAGAAGAACTAAAAGTCATTAATTTCTTTTGATAAAGTTATTTTAGACAAAGTCCTAAACCTTCCAGCTATCTGTACTTTTGTGTATATTGGTGCATACTTTGTTGCAAATCTACAGAAGACTGAAGAAACCAAACAATTTTACTTATTATGTTGAAATTCAAATTCTAAAACCAACCAAAAATATTGAAAACTTCTGGTATTTTACAGATACCATTTTGTAAGATTTTCAGGCATTGATACACCTGTAGTGTCAACCTCTGCAATTGTTGCAACAAGAGTGAGACAAGACAAAGTAGATTTCTTTGTTTGCATAACTTCCTAAGGCTTAATCAGTTTCCAGTTCATGCTAATTCTTGCTGACTTAAAAACCCAGATGGCAAAAGATGTCAGTTTAATTTTGCTGGATTAGACATTGAGTGATTTGCAATGCAGTTCATTTTTGCTTTCAAGCAAGTTGCTTAAAATATGGATTTATACACTTAACTTCATTCTTATAAGATAATTTGGATCAGGAGTAATCTTGAAATGCTCTTGTATCATTGGAATTTGATAATTTCTTTTCAAGGTTTATGCATTGATCACATGTGCTTTATTGGGACCATGAAGAGTAGGGTGGAAAGTGTATATAGATTCAAAGAGCTGTCCTATACTGAGTCTATACTGCTCCCTGTGTCATTTGTGGGATGGTATGTACTGGTGAGGAAATGCAAAGCTTTGTTAACACTGGACATTTTGGGATTTCTAATTCAAAGTTAGAAATATCACAGTGGTTTCCTTCACCGACACTCCATTGTAAACCATATTTTCTCAACAGGAACCTGCATCTTATAGTATGGAACACACTATAATCAGAGTAACTCAAATGCTACTTGAGTAATTCAGATAACTCAGGTGATGCTGGCCCACACACCCCTCTGGTGATGAGACAAAAAAGCTGTTGAAAGAGAAGAGATGAGGAATTAACTGCTTTCTTCATTGGATAGAATGACTCTATTTGAGTGTTAGTGGTATTTATTTTTTTTACAGAAAAGCTGAGTTTTCTATGTGTAAAAATTCTGTGGTTTGTACAGATTTGTTCATTTACAATATGCATAAGGTGACATTTTTACTGTCTTTTAGTCATTTTTCAACAGAGCAAAAGGGCTTAAACAGAATTTCAAGTTCGGGTATTTAATTGCTCAGAAGCAATGTCTTTCTCTAGAATTTTAATGTAACAGAGGCATAGAAAAGGATTCAGAGGTCTCTCTTAAATACCTGCTATGTAATACAATTGCTGGAAATGGGAAATAGACTGAGAAAGGAACATTCTCTGACTCTATGAGAGACAATTTAGTGTGATAACGAGTTCTCCGTGTTCTCTTTTGAAATGGCTGTTTCACTGATGCACTCAGAGAAATTGCTGTTGAACAACTGATATCAGGGAGGATGATGGCAAGCTGGGAAGGTCATTAATTTGGAGCAATGTTTTAGATATTTACTTTGACTCATCTCATTTACAGGCCTCAAGGATGGTTCACAATTCCAATTCCCAAGCATTGTGCTAACTTTCCAATCAGTAAGTGCATGAATGCTGGCATTCAGCCTGCTGTATCTGCCTATGGTCTGACAGGCAAATGAGAGAAGTTGGCTCCAGCTTTGAATCATTTTGGTACTTCTGCAAGTGCATAAGGCATTTTGTAACACTGAGGTAGCTAAAGGCAGTTGTGTAGATATGGTCCTTCGCTTCTTTTGGCTGAATTCCTGAAGTGTAAAATACCAATAATAATAGGGGGCTAATTCTTAGTTTCATAGAGATGTTGTCAGAAAAATATACTTAGTAAATCTGTGGATATGCTAAACATATTAGTGTCCTAATAAAATGTTCCTGATTTTGCAGCAGCAGTTTATTACATAATTTTCTTTCTTTGAATCTTAATTGCTTTATTTTTCAGGTTTGCATTGATAAGGAGACCTTATTATGGTCTTAATTTCTCAAATAAGATTTCATGCATTTTTGCTGGCAGAACATGTCTACAGACATGTAAGACACATAGAAAAATAATAACTCTTAGAATTTTGGAAGAGAAGATTATCCATTAACTCTTCAGCTTTTTGTAGCCCTCCAAAGAAAACTAAGAAACAACAAAATGCAGTGAAATATGAAGAGTCGTTGGCAGTAGCATTTGTAAGTGGTCATTGTTAACATGTCAGGAGTGTGTCTAGATTTCTGCTTTGATGGTTTACTACATGGCACAAACCGCAGTAAGGATTTGCTTTTTCTCCTGCTTATTGCTCTCGGTCTTTAATTGGGCATTGGTCTTATAGGGTATTGTTCTTGCTGCTTCCATCTTGCAGTGTTTGAAGCACAGTGTAGCCCTTTTTCCCTCACCTTGCATTCTATTAGTGAAATAAGCCATATAGGAAGATGGTATGAGAGAAGGTTTGCTAGGCAGAATTAGGAAAAAAACCCCAACTCTTATGGTTCGCTTGAGTTCTTCTTGCATGACACACAGACACCTTTCTGCTAAATCAGACTTGACTGAACACTTGCAACAGGCTGTGAATGCTCTGATGTTTGACAGCTCCTGTTTCAGGTTTCCTTCATGAGAGCATGGTTCACTATCAACTGATCCACCCCTGAAATTGAATCTTAAAGCTTTCTGCAAGTACTATGCTACACTCCCATTATGCCAGGAGGGAAACAGTCTGTTGCTCATTCTGACTGTGAAATGAGCCAGTGCTATGTGATTACCCTTCAGTTTGACTCTGGGAAGTAACTTGAACCTCATCAGATTGTGCGTTGTTTGCTTTCCCTGTATAGGTGCTCACTCTTTTCACAGGCTTTCTGAAGTGTTGCTGTAATTGTTGATTTGTGTTGATTTTTCTTTTCACATAACACCATATGCTGCAGTTGAGAGATGCATTCATAATTTGTTTTCACACAGACTAAGTCCTGAATCACACACACATTGTCTTGATGCAATTTCCTTTGACAGTCAAGAAAGCCTGCTACAGTTGTGTCAAAAGGCAGAAACCAGTAGTGAAAACTGGAAGACAAAAGCTATATAGCCTGAACAAAGATGGAATAATATAACAAATGTGTAAATGAACTTTTGATAGTTTCCTATTTGTGTCAGTTCACAAAATGAAATAATGAAAGTTCACGTGAAAAAGGAATTAAAAAATGCTTTAGGTTAAATGTTTCAATTTTCTTGGGAAAAGAAGTGATGTATTTCTGTCACTGGGAGAAAATTATTGTTTCCATGAAAAAAAACCCCAACAAACTCCTAAACAAAAAAATGTTATCATAAATTTGGAGGAGGATGAGTGTTTATGGATAATACAAAAATTGATAGTTAAGTCTTAGGAAAAGAGTGTTTGTTTAAAGTTTTAAGTCAATTTCAATCAGTAGCATGAGATTTCTGTGTTTGACAGCTCACTTTGTGTCTGTCTCTCATGGAGATTTAGAGAAAATTGAAGGACATATCCAAGGCTAAGAACTGCAAAGATGGAACCTGAGGCTAGACTTATATCCATTCTGACAATACCTACATTCCTAGAGCTCTCCTGCCTTCTACTCTTCTCTCCATCATTGGTAGACACCAGCTATTTTCTTTAAGTCAAGTCAATACCTTGCCCATTATCAAAACAACTTGATCAGCCGGAAAGTCATTTTGCACTGCCTTTTCAAACTTAGAGAACTAAATTCAATAAAAACACCTCAGATCTTTTGGGAGAAGTGACAGTCTAATCATTAAGGAACATGTTCATTATGAAACCCCAGAATATATCTCACTGGGAGCAGGAGGAGATGTATTTGGTTATTGAGCTTTCTTTTCTTCACAAATTTTGTCAATACCTGTGTAGGGAGAATGAAAGTGTTCATTATTGGGAGACTTACTTTGTAACTAGGATGTGCATGATAAGGATAAGAATATATTTATCAGTGGAAATTATGCCCTACCATATGATTGCCACAAATGCAATGATGATTTTTTTCTTCTTGGTGTTTTAGCTTCCCTAAATTCACAGAAAGTTCAATTGATTCTTATTGAGGTATGAATAAAAAACATAATTTTTTTTTCCCCAGCTATTTATTATAATTACCATGCTTCTTTCTTTTGAGTAAGTCACAGTGAGGGAGGTAGACACATTTTGTTCCACTTGGTTGCAACATTGTTTTGTTAGAATAATGCTTGTACTGTTTGCTTGTTAGGGTTGCTAAGCCATTATATTTCCCCCTGGAAGGAGTGTAAAGCTTGGACTCTAGTTCTGAAAATTCTTGTTATATGGTGATCTGATTCCATCTTGTGGGAATGGGTGGTCTTTTAATTGCTGAACCTCCATCTCATTCTTGTGTCCTTACTTTTGGAACAGCTGAAAAGATGAGTGCCAGTCTGGGTCACCTCTGCTGCATGCATCTGTCGAGCATAGGACTGATCCTTTCTTGTTCCCTCTCTGAAGAGAGCCTTTTCTTGCATCAAGTGCAGTAAGGGAGAGAAAGGGCATTCTGTTTTGTGAAAACCTTTTCCACTTAAACTCTTTTTTCATTCTGATACAGGGCTAAACCTCCAGCTTCCGAAATTCTCTGTTAAAAATGAGACTGCTGTCAGAGGCTTGGAATAGGTCACAAGACTGATTGTTTTGGAGATGCATGTCCTGAAGTGCTGGGAAGCTAAGGAGTTGGCAGAGCAATGGAGAAGGCAGGCTCTGAAGAGCACCAGAACTGCCCCTCTGCAGCAGCCTGCTGTGGGAAGGGAAGTGCTTTTTTGGCATTTCCTGTTACTTTACTAGAAAGATGGTGGGTGCTTGGTGTATGAGGGTCAAAGCAAAGGCCACTGAGGATTTTCCCTCACCCTCTCCCCTGCTGCATGCCCCTGGGACCCATAGGGAGTGAACACAGATGTCTCAGCTGAAAAGGAGTGGTGGTGAAAGATTACCAGCCATGACGGGGGGGAGGCCAGAGACCTGGGGTGAGCTACAGCATGTACTGGCCCCACAACTTTAAAGATTAAAAGCAGTCATATTGTATGCAAGTTGCTCTACATCAGTGCATTTTTATCTCAGCCTAGTGACACTGTTTTCCCAACTGCTGTTTCCTTCTTTTGTAGGCATTATTTATATGGAGAGTACTTTGCTTTTTATTAATTGCTTGTGATACTGTCCTTGGATACCTTAAGGGGCAGATAGCGAATGTTTATACTCATTGCTTTATCCTTTTATTGAATTTTGTGAGGTTAATAATTTAGCAGGAGCAATATAGATAGTCACGATGCTATTATTTCTGTTGTTTCTGGTGTTTTCTGGAATAAGATAAAAGTTAGGACCTGGTATCAATTGTTTCCTAAAGTAAGAAAAGCCTTTTTAGGCATAATGTCTGGTTGGCTGTTTACTTCTTAAGAATGTATATGATAAAATATCTGTAGCATACATACTCCCTTGCCTGTATTGTTATAGCTGATAAATTCAAGGCATCTGATCCAAAGTCATGCTCAGTTTATTCTTGATTTTTTCAGAAGAAATGCAAGCTTCCCACAAGATTAAACAACTGACTTTTAGCTCCCAGAGAAGAATGTTATTGTACTCTTATATGAGAATCTCATATAATGAAAACCAGAACTTAATTGCATACTAGTGTCACAATAAGAAATTGTGATTAAAAATCTTAGAAATTTAGGTGTAGGAAGTGTGGACAAAAGTTGAACTTCTTTCCTCATAGGACTTCTGATTTTTAATGATGCTGTATTTTTTACAGCAAATTCATCATCTCTTAGATAATGCATTCAGGACTTTTCTAGTGCTTGATTTATCAAGGAGACTGGTACGAATTTGTATTTTAGTCCAAGTACCATGAGGGTAAAAGTGACAAGGCTTCTGTCATTGATTGACTACTGCCAAATCATATTTTGTGACTCTGCTCACTGGTTTTCTTGTGTGGTGTTTTTTTTTTTTATAAATTAATTAATTAATTAATTTTTCCTGGAGTTTTTCTTTCCTTTCTCTCTTAATTTGTATATTTTGTAACTTTTAAGCAGCTCCTTTAGATGAAAAACACCACATTTTCTTCTTGGCTTACTGTATGACCTCTGGCAGTCACTTAGATCTTCTCTTCCTCAGTTTAATTATATGTAGAAAGGAGATAGTTACACCCGTTGGCAAATATTTTAAGAATCATCCCTTTACAAATAATGAAAAAAAAAAATTAATGGGTTGTTGAGGTAAGTCAATAGGTTTCCAGCTTGATGATTAATGAAAAAACAAAAACTGGTCCTGCTGGATTTTTAGCTGTACAACTTCACTGGTGGTTTATTGAGCTTCCCATTTTGAGCAAAAGGTCAAGAACAGATGAAACTGTGAGTGGATTTTGAATTGTGTCTCTAATAGTCTCCTCAGCTTCTGCTGAAATGGATATGAAGGATCTCTTCAGTAGTTCCTCTATGTTATTTAAAAAATTTGTTACAAAAATAGGGGACATTGCTGTTTATTCAGTTCACAGAAACCAATCAGGAACCATAGTAAAACAGTCTTATAATTTCCTTTTATATTATGTTTAAGTCAAAGAGTAATTCAGTTGGATTATTTTGAGTTACATTTAGAAGTCACAATTGAATTTAAGACTCTAAGGTGGTCTTGATTCGACTTTAATGCTGGAGTTACTAGATGTATAAAAGTAGAAGGGAATCTGAAAGCAATGATGTAACTCTGTAACTTGCTGTGCAGTAGCTTTTGCCATTTATGTACCAGGGCAAAAACAAGAACAATTTGTGGTTCTAATACATTTCTGAGAAAGGAGAGAGCTGTTGACTCTGCAGAAATAAGAAGCTTTTTAACATTTAGTTACTACACCTGTCAACACATTGGCGAAATGTAAATGTGAAGGATTGTTTTAATCCTGCTAAACATTTTCTTTAGCTGATCTCATGTATTTCATGCTAAAATTGATTTTAACCGTGAATATAAGCAATCAGCTTCTTCCAAATCACTGCAACCCTTACTGTCTGTAGGCAAAAGCATATATGACAAAGGCTAGCAGAAACTGGGTTAAATATTGATTTTTGACTCTGTCTTGTTTCCTAATAATCGATCAAGAAGACATGTGTGAAAAATTGTTATTATGAAGTACTTATCTGTACAGCACAAGAAGAAAATACTGAAAAGGTTTATTTTTTTTTGTTATTATTTTTACAAGTAGTGTAGAACAGGTGCTTTCAGATACCAACCCAAGAATAAAATGTGGGGTAAAGGCAATAGTTTGGATGACATTTCCAAAATAGGCATCTGCTTTTTGAAATGTGAGGTTCAAGGAGCAGCTACAGTGTTCAAAAGTTTTGAAAGCTATATGACTATATATGTCTAATGTGTTCAGATATTTGAACTTAAATTTCCTCTCTTGCCCTTGCAGAGTAGATACTGCTAGTATTTAATTGGAAGTTCTTCCATTTTTCCCCCAAGGATGTTGTTTATTTAAGCAAATCAATGATTCCCTAAAGTCATTAGAGATGAGATAGCTTTGCTGTGGTCCTAGGACTTTATTTGAGATCACTTCTGCAGGAGGTCCTGCTGACTATGCTTATCAGTTCAGTTGTATGTCTGCAAAAGTGATTTGGAAAGTGGAGACCCCTGTTGCTAGTGATCTAAGAGGTGAGGACAGACTTCAAACTCTGTCTGTGTTTCTTAACATATAAGAAACACGGACAGCCTTGTCCAGGAGAAATCTAGCTAGCACATTTGACAGCTAACTCAATACTCATGGTGTGCAGAGTTTGGTAATCCTCTGGAATTCCTTGAAAGCATGTGAGTATTAAGAGGAAAGCCTGCCTAAAGAAATTTTTAGTGTTTAAAGAGGTGAAGGTGAACTGCTGGCGTTGTCTGTTCTGCTTTCTAGAACACAGAGAGTGGCATGTGGTTTGAAATGTTTCCAGAAGTGAACAGCTTCTTTCTTGTGCTCCTGAGCACAGCTGTCATTTTTTGGGTTTCAAGGGGAATTTGAAGAAAAGTCTGTGCTGTGTCTCAGTTGTCTTAGCTTCTGTACATCGCTATGGGGAGAGCTGATGAGAATTTCCACTGCAGTTCACTAAGGAGAAATCTGGAGTAAAAGACTCCAGCCTAAAGATAACTGCATGTGATGACTGGGCTTAGGGCAGATCTTCCTTTTGTAAGGACTTGACTGCTGTGCATGGACTAAAAAAAGATATTGGGTGAATGATGTGGGCAAGACGACTGATCTTTTGACTGGTAATTTTGTCGGGACCCTTAATGCAGTGGCCGCTTATTTCTCTCTAGGTCAGGCTCTGCAGCCTAATCTGTCCAGTTGCCTTCAGAGTTGTATGAATATTAACACAGCACAACCTTTTTCAGCCATTAGTTGTTTTGAAGGAATTCCCTCCTAACCTCTTCTCTGTGGTGTGTTAATCCTTTTGAATCCCGAGCAGCACTTATGACACCTTGCCTCCTGCTGTGACACAGATTGGTTTTACACACAAATTAAACAGGTTACGCAGTGATGAATGCCATGTTTTAGTGCAAGACTCCTGCTATATTGTCAGACAGACAACAGTACAAAATAGTAGCATACAAACTTCAAAAGGATTCTACCAAGCTAAGTAAAGTAATAGTGAGTCCTTTAGCAGCTTTCCTGAATAGTTTTTGTTGAAATGTTGATAATCCACTTGCCATGGTTGGATTTTAATTTGTGATGTCATTGTTCTGTACTAATACTGAAACTATCACCTCACAGAATAAATAGAAAATGTTTTTGTATAGATAAATAAAAAATCTGTCTGTCATGTGTTAAGATGTTGATTTTGTACTTAATGTATTAGAATATTTAAATATGAGATCATTCCTTTTCATTTTCTTAATGCTACTATGATACGCTCTCAGAAATATCTATTTTCTCTTATTTTTAACCTGCACTAGCATTTATAGGATTTTAGTTATGCATTTTAGGAAAGCCTGAACTTTAACACTGAAACAAACATACAGTTTCATACAAACATACAACTGATAAATTTAAATTACTTTACTAGTGTGCATTTTATAATGCATCTGCACTGATTTGAAGTTAATTTCACGTGAATTTAGACTTCTAAGCCCCTGTCAGCCACTATATTGTCATGGAGCTTTTTTCCTCATTAATATAGTTACTATTTTAACATTTGTTAAATTTTAATGAACATAAACTTAATTAAAATGCAAGTTTAAATTCCTTAGTGGTCACTGTGGTTGCCCTCAAACCAACAATCCTATCCCTCTCTTGCTCCGAATATTTGCTGTTTTGTTTTACTTTCCTGCTTTACATCGAGGTTATTTTTTATATCTATGTGGACTGAGAAGTTACATGTATGATTGAGAGACTGTACTGCAGATTTGCCTGTTTGAGTTGTGCTTTGGTTTCCCTGGTGGAATAGAGTGTAGGAATTTAAATGCTTTCAATTTTGGGTCTAGGCTTGCAAAATAATGAATCACTTTCCTGTTTTTAGAGATCTGATGATTTAAGGAGTAGAAAAGCAAAGAAGTCCTAGCTGGTGATGGGTGACACACTTGATTTAGGAAATCTCTTTCAAAGGCTTAAACAGGAGTTGAGTTAAAGTGTCTTTAAATGTTTATCTGTTTATTTTGGTTCATACATCAGGTCCTCAGATCTCTAACTTTCCTTGTGAGCATTGGATTTTTTTATCTCTAGGAGATCAAAAGGCTGATATTCTTAAAGCATTGCAATTGTTGTCTTTGTGAGCAGAACTTTCCCTTTGCCACAGCTATACTTGGCTTTTAATGCTCATTTAATAAGCAATTCAATGCTGGCAGAGTCAGATTTGATGTGAGCTGCTGGCTTTGCTCTGGTTTAGGGAGTACACATGTGCTTTGCCTGCTTTCCTGCTTGGAAAGGGTGACGTGACCTTGAGAACTGAAGCATGCCAAGGCACTTGCCAAGGAGTGAAGCAGGGCATTCATGCCATTCAGCTATCCCTCTGGAGACAGCCATGCTTGGACGTGTTAGAATCATTACAAAGGCTTAGCTGGGAAGTCTGTGGCTTTTAATGCCATTTCATAGTAGTAAAACTTGTTGTCCCACCAGCTAAAAGAGTGGGTGTTTTAATAGAATAAGCATTTGATTAATGAAACAACGTGTACTGTACAGAAGAAATGATCATAAAAAGCTGCTTTTTAATGGTCTAAAGTACCTTTTGCAGCTTGGAAACTTTTATCACCTTGTAAATCGCCCCTTGAGATGAATAGTTGAAGTTAGACAAGGCACACTTCCATTACCAGCATATCCTCCTTCAGATATTGTAGAGCTTGGGCTGCAGCTGCTTCAAAGCTGCCCTTCTCACCAACACATTTTTACATCTTGCTTTCATTATGCCAAGGCGCATTCTGTGTTATTGCAGTGGCTTTGCTTTTAATAATCTTCTTGATGAAAACATTCAGACCTGAGGGAGGTCCACTATTTCTCCTTATCCTTCTCTTACAAGGTGGTGACCATTTTTTGCTACTTTTGTTCTGTTTTATAGATAATGTTCAAAGGTGCTAGTTAACAAGACTTAAACATACTCAGGAGGAGAGGAAAAGGCATAATAAAGCCTATTTGAAAGAAAATATAGGAGAGAGAATAAAGTTATGTCATTTTCATTATGGAGGATTGAAAACTTCTCATTGCTTTCAGTGGGAGTATAAGCTGGAAAATAAAAAACATGACCCTAACAGCAAACAGATGGCATTCCCTTTTCTGTGATTTTGTACACTTTTGAAGTTGTAGAGGAACCACATAAGCAGTCATGCTTTCAATTATTTTCCCCACTAACAGAGGCAGACACAAAATTTATTCGTTTTTTCTTACTGATTACTCTTCCATTCCAGTCAGTGTGTCTGAGCTCTAAATTATCTTACGTGAAAGAAAGGGAAATAAACTTCAGAAACTTCTTGCACTCAAAACCAAAGGAAATATTTACTAAGTTTAAATTTTAATTTGCTACTCTCTCTCTTATTTTGCCCTTCTTAGGAATTAGAATGGAGGCTGCAATGATATGGCTTCAGTTTGGTAGAGATGAGCACCCAGCAACTCTTCTTTTCCATAAGAGGCATCTCTCCACAGAATGGATAGAAGACCCTTTCAAGTTCCTTTTTTTTCCCTTTTCTCCATTGTTGCTGAGATATACAACGAACATCCAGATTTAATAATTTTCCTTCACAATAACAGTAAGAAATCTGTTATCTCATGTTATGACTAACCTGAAAACAAAACCTTGTGAAGAATGAATATGATAAGTCCCATAAAGACTCTAAAATGGAAACACAACACAATGTCAAGGCAATCCAAATTAAAATAATATATTCCCAGTATGACTTCAAAACAGCTATTGTGTTTCAGAGTAATGATAAGCTTAGAAACAAGAGCATTTTATGTTTCCCTGTACTTTTATGCTAGGGTCTCAAAGAACTTTACAGCTGTAAATTGAGCAGTTTTATGGAGGGCAGGGGGGGAGAAAGTCAGCAATTTTCACAGGGAGAAACAAAAATTATGGAGGGGACAATGTAATGTTAGGGACATTCCATAGTTTGGGGCAAAAGTAGGAAGACAAGAAGATTTTTTTGATTTTTGTATCTGGATTCTGTGAGCTTACCCGTCATCCCTTCCAAAACATATTTTTGTGTAGCCAGAAATTGTTCTGCAACTACCAGCACTGATATAAATCAATGGTCACAGGAAAGGATATATTTCTCAAGTTATACTTCCTAATCTGCTATTGATTTTCTATGTACCTATATCTTAACATTGGTCTGTAGTTCACTTGTCTTTTGTAAACTCATGCACTGATATCCTTGAAAGAACTAGATAAGTGCAAACGGGTTTCTTTCTGTACTGAAGATGCCAGCTGATAGCTGCTATATCTCTGTGTGCAGGTTCTTCTCCTTCATCAGGATCCAGGGGTGACGAATAAGAGCTGCATCCTGTAGTTTCAGAAACCAGTGGGAGTTTTTTAGTAACTTTTCTTGTCTTTTTTATTTTTTCAGCCCCTCTGGGTATGAAATAAGATGGCTATGGATATACTGTACAGGGTTGTTTGTAAAAATGTCACAGGAAGCCTCCTTGTGGCATACAGAATGACCTGATTTATTTTTTTCTGGACACCAGGATGGTACTAATTTGCATATATTGATGAATACTTCTACATTTTAGCAAGTTACTGTATGCCTTGCCATGGCACCTGTCTCATGCTTGTGCTAGGATGTTTTTGTCTGAGTAACTGTGCCTCTTCAAGTCATGGGACATGAGTGACTGTCTGAGATGTATTCATTTACACTGTATGCCTCCAAAGTTTGGTTACTCCAGCTAGCCCTACTCCTGGCTGGTGTAGCTTCTTTTGAAAATTTGCTTTCTCTATAGTGTTTGGCTAGAGCAGTTAGAATCCCTTTTTTGTCCTTAGCTGAGGTCCAAGTGCAAAATCTTTGATAAAACACGGTAACAGTCTTTATCAAACATTGTTTCACACAGAATATGAAGAAAATTAGTCAAATCTGAACTGACTGACTATACTCCCCATGCTTTATAGTGTTTATAATACTGCATTTTCACCAAACAATGATATAATAACCCGAGCAGGCCTGTTGGTTTTATTTTTTTAAAGTCAGGCTTTTGTGTGAAGGGCCACTGAAACCTCCCCTTTCTTTTCTCTTTTCTTGTTCCAGGATATTGCATCCTTGATCACAGAAATATTTCAAGAAAAACAATGTAGCAGAATTCCCTGGAGTGAGTCTTCAGTGAAACCTTCCTGTCCCAGTAAATTACAGTTCCTAATTAGAAATAAGGCAGTCTGTATCACTTTCATTAATTTTTCAGTCCAGCATTTTTTTACTGTGGTCTTTATACATAGTGCACTCTCTGAACGTTCCTGTTTTGAAGAAGACAAACAGTATTTCGGTGAAATGATGCAATTTTTTTTCTGAAATGTATCCCTATTCCTCAAGGTTCAAAAATAACTCCCCACATGCTTTTAGACATTCTAATGATCAGTTTGCAGTGTTAATGAGGTTGGATTTAGAAATGGTCCAAAGAGACAAATATCATGTATGAATGTAATGTAATAGGATTGGAATTTTGAAAGAGAATTTTAATTATTTTATTATCTCCTAAGAGAACTGAGGAATAACGTCTGTGTTAAAGAGATTTTGATAGAAAGAAAGCAGAATCAGCAGATGACAAATGAGTTTCCGTTATGGAAACAATGTCTAAGTTGTAGCATTTCTTTTCAATGAAGTGAGAATAACTTGGCTCTATCAAGAGGTAAATTACCTTAATAAATTTTCTTTGTTGATTTAAATTCCCTTTCATGAAGTACTGAGCATGCTAAGAACTTCTGGATTCCTCTATTTGAGCAACAGGAATTTAAAAAAGAGGTAAAGCAGAGGTATTTTTATGATGATGCTGTCCAGGTTTTCATAGTTGCACATAGTAAAATTAATATGAAAACCTATGATAACTGTAATATAAAAAAATCAATTATCTGTCTAGCTATGAAAAAATTAATACTGCTCATCCAAAAGAGCAAGTTATTTTAGACCTCAAATGAAAGTCTTCCTAGTGAATTCAGTGGTCAGTGGATCAGGCATTTCTTACATTTTCCCCAGCTTTTTAAAATATACAGCATGAATAATCTTTGCTGCTTGGAGCTGATGAGGAAAATATTGATCTTATAACTTCAGGATTAACAGGAATAGAGAGTAACTTCCACAGTCGCTAAAAGATTGATGACTCTGACCTCTGCGGGGTTCACTGTATCCTGCATGGGTTTGCTCACCCTTTTTGAAACAGATCCTTATTTCTGATTGTTCTTATATGGTTCATTCTTTTTTGCCATTCTGTCATTCTTTTCGGTCCTTTTCTTTTCATATGAACTTCCCAACATTAGAATGAGAATTTTAAGGGAGTTGGGAGTTAATTCAGAGGGGTTTGAATGCCGAGCTTCTGTGCACATCTCATTTTGTGTTATGTATTCGGCAGGCAATTTACATATATTTAAGATGCATAAAATGACAGAATTCAAGTTTTTCTTTTTACTACCTCATGAAATTTGAATGATTTTTAATATAAATGTTCAGTAATTGATATGTAAAACCAAAAATTATCCATATTTCAATGTTTGGCTAGTGTATTTAAAAGCAAATTGTAGTAAACAAGTGGCAGACGGTGAATTAAGTGCTATGATTTCTTTGGGTTCTCTGAGAACACGTATTTTCTTAGTAACTGCCAGATGTTTATTTCATACCCATCTCTAGATCCTATAAGGAAAAAGGGTAAAACCAATTAAAAAATTTATATAGCATTTTTTTGACAGCTTGTAGAATAAGTTTCAAACTTACCAGATTCCAAATACTTTTAACATCTGTATAATAGAAAATTTGTAGTGGAAACAAACATGGTGCCAGAAATACTGCAGTGATGTTGCTGATAGGACTGTGACTAAATGAAAGATGTAAGATAATGCACTGATACATTATCCTAAAAGTGCAGTGAACTTGTGACAAGCTTGTGTTTGAAATTCTGAATGTTGCTGAATGTCCTGGGTTGACTATATGATGGTTTTATCCCCAGTCGTCTTGTTCTGAATCAAGAAAATAATGGAATGTATATAAAGAGATATTTTTCCTCTTGATCTCCCAGTATTTTGGGATGTGCTTTTTTTGCTAGAAATGATTGCCCTAGCTCCCTGAGTGTCTACAGAAAACCAGACAAATGAGTATCCAGTAGCCTTAGACTTGCTGCTTTCTCATAAAAAGAAGAAGTCATCTCTGATAGATACACCCTTACCAAGGCTGAATGTAGCAGATTTAATTTGATCTTTCAAGCATGGATTAAAAATAGTGTTCTTGTTTCAGTTAGAACATTACCACTTAAGCTTCAATACAAAAGGAGCTTTTTCATCATCCCAAAGCACACACACTCAAACATTTTAACTGACAGTGGTTTAGTATTTGCATTATCTTTTCCTGATTGTGCATTTTTCACCAGAGACAGATGATAAAAGTTTATGTGAGAGAAGATCTGCAGTAACATCAAGAAAAGGCTTCATATTCTGTATTACTGGGGACTGCAGAAGAAATTGGTGATGGCTAGAAATTGCATTAAAAATTTGTTGCATTTTCCATGTGTGAGCATTTCTGCATATTTAGCTGATACTGCTGTTTTGCAAGGAGGCAAACAGCATCAGTCTTGTTTTAACATTAGAACCAAGGTTGTAGGGAGTGGTAAAGGATTCTTCCAGTATTCCTGGACCAAGGAAGATGATTTTTGCATGGATTAATTGTAGAATTAAAAATTAATCCTGTTGGTAAGTAGATACACAGATGTAAGATCAATTATTTGAAAAAAAATAAAGTATCAAAAGCCAAGCCCTAACTTTATTTGCACCTCAGATTTGCTTACATCCGCTTTCTTATATTTTACGTAATGTTTTAATTTGATAAAAGTGGAACAGTCTTCCCAGGTACGTGGTTGAGTCACCATCCCTGAAAGTATTTAAAAGCATGGTTTACTGGTGAACTTGACAGTGTTAGCTTTGTGGTTGGACTAAGTGATCTCAAGGTTCTTTTCCAACCGAAATTATTCTGTGAACATGGTTTGGGGCTTGAGGACCTCCCATAACAGTCTTTGCTTTGATGATAGGTCCATACTGTACTGCCCTGCCCAAGGGGGCTGCTGTGTTCTGTTGTCATGCACAATGTAATGCAGACTGATCAAACTGTGTTGCTGTTCTGAGCATTTGGCAGAGTGTTGTAAAACTTGAAGTGTATTCAGTTATCTTTGTTAGTTATTATTCCTCTTCCTTTTCTGTGGGATTAGCTGGATGGGTGGGAAATGCATGGAAGTGGCCACTCTAAATGAATGGACTGGCTAAGGCTTGCATGTTGCAGAGCACTGCTTTATTTCACATAATTTTTCAGGAATTAAAATTCCAGTACCTCATATTTGTGGAAAACACTATACTGAGAGCTAAAACAGCACTTATGGAAGACTGTTTTCAGAAAATGAAATGTTAATAATTCACCCCTGTCTAATTGTAATCAATCCTTTTATCTGTGGATTTAATGTCTAGTCCCGTTAATAAAAAATGGTCTATATTAGAACCATCAAATCTGTCATCATCATCATCATCATCATCATCAGCGTGATTATATGATTCAATTTTCAGGTCTGATGACAACTTTGAATGCACAAGTGTGTTCTTGTGATCTCTTAGCTTTTAAACCCTTGATCCCAAATCCATTGTATTTGATGAAAAAGCCCTCCCAGCCTTCTGCAGAGACTGAAGATCACGCTCAGTGTGCTCTTTGTGCATTGTCATAGGCAGAGGTGCCTATGACAGTGGAGCCCTGTAAAGATTTTTTTTTTCCCCACCTGGACAGAAGGTTTTCTGTACACAAATACACACTCAATGTCCATAGTTATGTCCAGAGTATTACTCCATGTGACTGGAATGGCCTACAGCAACAAACAGAGCAATGCAATAGGAGCAGGTCTGTAGAGCAGAATAATTGATCTGGAGGATCTGGCATTTGTGTTACATACATTTCAAAAGTTTTAGATTGGATTAACTTAGTTCCATATGTGAGAGTGCACTAGGTGTTCTCCCAGACTTCTGTCTCCTCATTTAGTTCAAGTGGAAGGGATCCAGGTGCTCTCTGAGACCATTCTGTTGTACAAACAGGGGTATGATACATGGAGAGAGAGCCAGATACACATGAAAAGCATGTTCCTGATACCAAAACCCTTGCATTCAGTGTTGGCTTGATTTGAGCTATTTTTGGACTGAAGAAGCAAAGCCTCAAGACCAAAGTAATTGATAAAAAAGGCAGATTAAAAAATAGCCATTTGATTTTCAGATTATGAAATTTTACTCAGAATTACCAGACTATTATTTCTGTAATATTTTCAGATTCTCTTTTATTAGGGTAGAGTATTTTTACTACAGGTACTGGCAACATGTATTGTGGGTGTATGTATTCCCATTTAATGGAGAAATCTAGGGATGATGCCAAATGGGAGTGCTCTTTATGGCACATGAGCAGTGAAATCTGTTAACAAAGGAACTGAGTTTATGTGGTATTGAGAAGAGTTTCTTTTACTGAGATGAAGTTAGTGTCTGTAGTGTGAAGAAGTAGGCTAAGAAATACTCAGTACAAAACTTTATTATGATAGCATTGGTCATACTGTTTAACTTCCTTCCTGACCTAAAAATTATGATCCCATTTCTCCGCTTCAGTCTAATCTGACAGTAGTGGAGGTATTTCAAATATTCTAAGTCCCTACAAGTTTGTGAAAATGTGACCTTGGGTAGAAGAAGTACCAGCTATCTGAGCTGGGGAAAGGCTGCAACTGAGCCCTCACTGGACAACACAGAATCCACACTGGAGGAAACCAGGAACCTAGGACTTCATTAGATACAGGAATAGCCACCCAAACGTAGCAAAATGCTCATTGGTTGTCTTGTTAAGTGTGAAAATTTAATTTATATTAAGGTTTTTCTTTTCATCCTTATCTGTAAAACACTAAAATTAGGAAGCTGAAATTGAGGGTTTATATTACCGGATATCAGTAGGTTATCTGTTCTCATTGATTGAAATGAAAGGAAGATTATAGTATTTTACTAGAAGTTCTATGACTTCTAGTCTATTTTTTTTTGGTGATTCATTGGAGCACATAAGCAAGAGAAAGACAATGTAGCTCCTGAGGCCATGTGTAAAGGACACTAACAGAAATCAGGAGCTGGTACTGATTTCACTGTAACTGAAATTTGAAGTTGCTGAGAGATGCTGCTTGATGTTATTGCAGACTTGCTATTTCTTTTATCTATACTTAGCAGCAATGTTCATTTGAAAAAAAGTGTTTAATGTCATCAGCAGTCACTTGACAAACATTGCTCTATATGAATCTCAGTTTTAGGAACAGCAGGTTAAATGTTCACATTTATACAAGTAAATAGATAGTACCAGTCGTCTAGAACTCATGCAGTTAGAAGACGCTTGCATCCTGCTTCTACATTAAAAATTCCAGCCATCAGAAGTTTCCTGCATCAATTTAATTGGGAAATATCTTATTCAGACATCTTTATCTAATTTCCCAGACAATTCTTGGCTGCTTTCCCTTACTTGTGAAAATACAAATTCACCGAAAAATTGGGTCACAGAAATAATGAGAATGACTTCTGGTTGAAATGATACTGTATGTGCAACTTGATTTATTAAATGCTCTGAAGTGTTGATTTAGAAAGCTGAAAAAAACCCCAAAACCTCCTTAAATAAAATATGTCTTTACAACATAGCATTAAAAGTGTCTGCCCTGTTGGGGAAAATACAATTCTAACAATGCAAGGTTGCCTTCCCAAACCCATACCTGTGTATTTTCTATTATAGTACAGGAACAGATGAAGGGGATTTATTTAATTTTGCTTTTCAGCATAAATCCTCAAGATCTCAACTTTCCCACTCATTTTTTAGAAGTTACCATCTGTATGGGAATTAATTTTTAAGTGCTGTAATTTTATAATTTCTCAACTACCAGGTGGCTAACATTACAATTTTTTAAATTTGCTTTCTCTCGCTAAATTATGGTTCCTCATTTGAGTATTGGTCTGAAAAATAAAAAATTATGCCCAGGTCTGAATAGATATATAATATGAGAAAGTTATAACAGAGCCTAATTCTTGGAATTGGTATTAGTTTAGACTGGGTTGGACTATGTGTCATAAACCTCTCATTGATAACAACCATTTAGGGGTCCTGATTCTCATGTACCTTATTCTGGTTTTGTACCAGATCCCTGACTGGTGTAGAATTACTTATGATTTATAGATACCAGATTTATGGCTTCTGTGGATTATCTTAATTTAGTTAAATTAAAATAAAATTAATCAAAACTAGTTTGGAAATGTTTTATCAGAAAACTACATGCACAATATTTTTCTATACAATAAACAGATACTCTGTGGACATTAGAAATCCACTTTGATACAGATTGTGCATGCGAGGACATGCTGAGCTGACTTAGTCTTATGTTAGTTGTAATTAACAAAATTTATCCCATTACTAACAGTTTTAAAGGTTTTACGTATTTAAGCAATTCTCCAGAAGCTAGTGATGCCATTTTTTATTAAAAATGTATTTTTATTAAGTATCCCATTATCCTTTCAGTAGTTGCAGGCAATGGTCATCATCTTCACTTAGAAAACTGACACACATATTACAGTTTCCTGAGGAGCAGAGAAGTATCTTCCTTGTTAGAAGTCCCTTATTGATTAAATAATATGAGATGCTGCTAAATGTTCTTATTTGTAGGCTCAGTATATTTAAATTTTAAATGTTCCTTAAGGATTGTCAACTGTTTGTAAACATCAATCCCATCCATACATACAAAGAAAAAAAACGAAGGGCTGGGTTGTATGGAGTGTCACAAAAATGTGACTTTCCAAAACTCTGCCTTGGGTGGTAAGATAACAAGCAGCACTGGCTGTAATGGTGTCTCCCTCTCAAACACCAGAAACATAGTTTATATATAGAATATCACAACAACAGAAGGATAAACTAGAGAATGATGAGTAATTTTTGGTCTCCAATGACAGTCATGGTATAGAGTGTTAAATATACTTAGGAAAATCTGACTGTCTAAAATCCAATTGCTACATACTGTAAAATCCTCACTGAAACATTTGAGTTATTTAGTTGAAGATGGAGAAGGATGGAAAGAGATGAGATTTAGAATAGCTAAAACTTGGTATACTTGACAGACTTCTGTTTATGTTAAATCTACAGAAACATAGATTAATGTATTTTCTTTATATAAATATAAGGAAATAGAAAGTATTTTCTTCCAGTTTTAAATAACCTTGTAGTGCCTGTATAAAGATAATTATGCTTGCTTTATGTTTTATTCTGGGTCATGGTTTGTAATTTACTAGCAGTGGCCTTTGGTTAAGAAATGTGTCTACAGAATGGCTATTTCTAGCTCTGATATTGCTTCATTGTCTTAGATCTTTCTATGCCTTATTTCTCCTTAAATCTGGGAAAAAAAATTCAGAGTTTTGAGAATGCTGAAAAAGTGATACATATTATACGCAGTAAGTACTGCAGTCCTGTGTCAGATGCTGCTGTCCTTACACCTATTGAGTAATCAATATTTGGAACATTCATATACAGATTTTGAGCAATATAACAAGATGTTTTATCACTATAGAACATGCTTTAAACTAACAACATCCCACAGTGCTCAGTAGTTGACCTATTATTTTATTTAGTTTAAATAGAGGGTTTAAACCAGCAAGGCTATTTTGCTCATAAATTTTGTGTAATTTAAATATGAGTATTTTGTAATTCCACAGAGATTATTAATTTTGTATGCATGAATAAAAACTTCCAGGCAACAAAATACTAGTGATTAAAATATAAATGTTATACTCTAAAATCTTCAATGAAACTTTGAGTTTTTCCTTAATTGAAGAGAGAGAATGATAGAGATAAGATTTAAAACAGTTAACACTTGAAAGACAGACATCCGTGATTTCTAATCTCTAGATATGAATTCAGATACAAGTTTGTTTTTTTCCTACAAGTGTAAAGGACAGACAAGCATGTTTTTATCAGTGAATTTTGCTTAATTGCTTTCTGATGGTATCTAATACTACTGCTTAAATGATTATGTTTCTATTAAAAGTTAGGTGGTAATCTCAGGTCTTCTACTTCCAACTTCAAAATGAACACATTAGAAATTCTTTTCATTGTAATCTTTGAAATCTGTGTTGTAGTAAATGAAGTCCACAGTCATACAGTGATTATATTTTGAAGTGTTTTGGGTTTATTTTTTTTTTTTTTTTTGGGGTGGGGTTTTGGCTTTTTTTTTTTTTTTTTAATTTAAAAGAGGAAGACACCTATAATGCTTTCTGCTATGTATTTATTTAAGAATTTCAATTTTTCTTTTCAAAAATATTTACTGGTGCTAATTACTATTGTGCTAAATACACGTTGGCAGAAGTGGAAGAGTTTTGCCATGCTTATGATAATCCAAGAACAAAAAATTATTACCGAATGGGCTGGATGCTTGCAGAGAATGTGAGAACAAGTTTGAGTCTTCACCTTGTCTATGCTAGATCAGTGATGAACCCCATTCTTTGTAATTTGGGCGAATGTCTGGAATTTCTAATTTGTGACCATTGATGTTCTCTAGTGAAAATGCAAATAACGTAATTTTTTGTGCAAAAAGAGAATGGGAAGGTCTTGGAGGTCTCAGAAAGCTCCCAGAAGGCTTCCAGGCCTCTTGAGCATGCAGAGAAATTCATGGTGTGGTTAATACCACCCTAATGACTGATCTGCCCATGGAGCCTGTTCCTACCATCTTTGCTGCTGTTGTGAAAACTCAGAAGTAAAAGGACCAAGAGAGCAAGAATGCTTATGAGACTGCTTGAAACATTTACTTTTCTTCTATCTGCTAAAGCAGAAAGACAAAACATTTGTGAAGGCAGTTTATCCCAGTCATTTATCAATCAAGAAGTGGGGAGATATTTTTTCCTCCCTTGTATTTTTTAAGGTTGAAACATGCCCTGTAAATCTAGCAGACCCCAGAACAGTGGGTTTTAATTACAAGATTCTGGAAAACTTTATAAGCAAAGTTAACATATTTCTTCATACTGCTGTGATTCAGTTAGAAAAGCTAAGGCTGGAAATGATGAACAATAGTTAAAATAACTGCACAATAAAAAGAAACATCTCTATCATTGTTACTCTAATGAATCAAGGTTATCATAAAGAAAAAATAATTGCATTAAAATCTCAGCTACTACATTTAGGAAATAATCTTACAACAGAAGAGAAGGAAACAGTAAAGAGTTTGTGATGCAGATCCAATTTACTACACAGTTCCTGGAAAACAGATTAGGATTTTCTTAAATTTATATTGAAGCACCTTTTTTCAACCCCAGAGTACAATGTAGCATGAGTATAATACTAACTAACATCCTGGGCATTATAAAATTTGGAATCTGCTTGCCACTGCATAATTTCACACAGCAAAAGGAAATCAAGAGGGATTAATTCAGTCTCCTAAACTTAAAAGGTTGTTCTAAAGGCCCCTGTCAGCCAGTCTTATGCCTTACCTATGGGAGATGGGCTACAAGAAAAAAACATCTGGCTACCTTCCTTTCACAGCCTGTGGACTTTTTGATGTTGCACCAATGTGTCCCCATAAAATAGCATGTGTTAAGAAAACAAAACCTAATGTATCAGGACCTGCTATCCTTTGTTTTAGGTTATTCATGACAAACCATGGTAAAAAAACCCAAGTTAACCAACCCTTCCATTCTTTGAAAAGTTTGCAAGTAGAAGGGCTTGCCTAGTCTGGTTTCTAATGTAAACCAGCAATCTCACACTTACTGTTATTTCATCTACTTAAAACCAGCTGCCACAGACTAATATGAGCTCCATGTAGATAAAAAAAAGGTGTCCAGATTGGTAAAACCCTTACTCTCAGGTTACTTTATTTCTCAGGCAGAATCCTGAGGCACAGACTAACCTGAAAACACTTTTCACTGAAACAATACATATTTTGCTAAAACAAAAGATCTATAGGCCATTATAAGCCTTATTTCTATTGCTTAGCTGTGAGACCTATACAAGTACTCCTAACAATCTGCAGTTTTGTTATGCTTTTGGAAATAAGCAATTCTTTAGCTGGTTGTCCTGGCAAGTAGTCACTAAATTCTACATGAGAGTAGGAAAATGAACTCATTTTCTATGCACATAATATTCAGGGGGTCTAGTTTTACCAAATAGCTTTATGTAAAATCCCTTCTTTTTTCCCCCAGTATCCATGACAGAGGCAATAAATATTGTCTGTTCTTCATCAATTTTACAGTAAACTCATCACTGTGTGATTAACTATGCATTCAGCTAGCTAATCAGTGTATCAGAAAATTAATTCAAGCAGAGCACCGATCCAACAAACCTTGCCTTTTGCATATGCATTTTGTCTGATTACTGAATTTGCAGAAATAACTCAGTTACTGTCTTCATGTGGCTAGCAGGAACTTACAGAATGTGAATATTGCTATTTATATAGCTATATGGTAGTTGTTATATATTGTGTGGCATCTCAATTCTACTTGAAAAATTATTGCGTGGTATCAGATTTTAATTACCTGTAAAAGAAAATCTGGATTTTCTCAGTCATTGCCACATTCTTTATTGACCTAGAATAATTTTTTTTTTTTTTTTTTTTTTGCAGAGCATTCTGAGTGATGCTCTTCCCTTGTGTCACTGAAAATCTCTAGCTTTGCTCTCGGTTTTAATAGTAATGGAGCAGATTGACTGTTTGAAGTCTGTGGCAGCAAACTGGGAAGCAGAAGATATTCTGTCTCTGAAGGTAAAGGTGCATGTCTTGGGCCATGAGAAAACACATGGAAATGATTCTCCATTGTTGTTTGGTCCTTGTCTTTTATGAACAAGATTGAAGCATTGTTCTTCTGTTTCCTTGAGTGTTTTTCCACTGAATTTACAAGAATCTGTCTGTCCTTTGGTATTCAGCTTTGAAAGAAGGACTTGCTTATCGGTGGTGGCAACAAAAAATCAGCAGCTTCTCCAAGAGTCCTGAAATAAGATATAATTATTTCCACTGAAAGCAATATTTTGCATTTCACTTCAGACATTTTAATGCAAAGTGTTGTGTGAATATCATATGTTCTCCAGCATTTCTGATTCTGTTTCTGTTTGCCTGGATGATGGGACCCTCAGGCAAATAAGTTAATTGCAAGGGTATATGAAGAACTATGATCTGGGGAAAAGATTATACATTTATTAATAATATGATCATTGGTCATTTTTCTACAGTTTCTCTTAACTTGAACTGATAAAAAGCTTGACTAGAAGTAGTACAGTACCAAAAGGAGGCCAAAATTACTCCTCCAGGAAAATAGTTTCTTTGTTTTTAGTTAGACATACTTAAAATGCTAATAGTGTCAATTAATTTGATTTACTTTATGCAGTTGGCAGCTAAACAACTTCAGAAGCTCCAAACTTCAATTTTCTGCAGACAGACAAGTGGCCTAGAGACCATCTTCAGTGTGATTAAAAAGGCATTTTAATTTCTAAAGCAGTTGGGTAGAAATAACTGTAAAACAATAAAAATGTTTTTTAACAGGTGGTGGACACAGGCTTGTTGAAAAGGTATTTTTAAGGATAGTGGAGTTGCCTTTTTTTTTATACATTCATTTCCTAGTGTGGACTGCAGATTAAAAAAACAGTTCTCTTGATGATTTCAAATGAACCATATTCCATAAAGAAGCTTTGTTTTTGCTGTATGTTGTGACAGTTCTTTTACAATGTTTCTATTACACCCTTAAGCATTGTCACTTGATTCCTATAATGTTAATTACCTCTGAAAGTTCCCTCTAGCCCTTCTTAAGAATATGAGTAATTGTAATGCATCAAAATGACTTCTGTGCATTTATTAAAAATAAATAAACTTGACCCAGGAATTAAGCAACAATGAAGCATATAACACTGAAGCTAAAAAGCTTTTTTTTCCCTTGGGTTAATTTGGTATGTTTTACTCACAGTAAAGCATTTTTTACAGCAACAGTGGTGTCACACATATGGGACTAATGATGTTGTCTTTTGAGGGAATATAGTAGCTTAGACTGAAGGAGTTTCTTTTTCTCCTAAATATGGTGTTTTGCTCTACACAGGAATTCAGGTCAGCCCTATGATTGTATAGTACAGGACTGCAGATATCCCTTCTGTCTGATTCCCTAAACTGTGTGTCTGTGTAACGGATGGATTTGTGGTATACAAGATGTTATTATGAACTCACTGAAATCAGTGATCATCTACATGTGAAGTCAGTCTTTCTCAGTAGGTTGCCAAATGGTCCATGGACATTAGATCCTGTCTTTTGGATATTAACACTAAAAAGGCCCTTCAGGCTCTCTTAATTTCAAGTCTTTCAAGGCACCCTAGACCATTTCTTTGTACGTAATACAGGACCCTCTTTGTGCACATGACTGGGCTGTTTAATGTGGCTCCTGTGGATGCTTCCATGAATATTTTTCTTCAGTGATCTGAGTTCCTGAGAAAAATCCGTTGTCCTTTCTTTCTGTAGGATCTCCCTTCGCTGATTCTCCTCACTTGGTTGCTGACTTTGATGTCCTCCTTATCTCTCCCTCCTGGCTCTGCCCTCATGCTTTGGAGTCATGTGTGATTTCCTTTCCACCTAGACAGCAATTGCGTTGTCACTTGTGCACTCTCCTTTCCTTTGAGGAAATCTTACTCTCATGAAGATTTAAGGATATAAGATGATGACTTATTGCATAATAATTTTTCTTGCAATTGTTAATACTGCTTTTATCAGGACTTCTCTCAGAAAATCTTTCCTGCTCAGGACACAATATGCTGCTTAAAGGATGGACACAGTATGCACAAGGATCAAGTTTGTTTTGCCTTGATTAATGTTTGATTAGCATTCTACAAAACAAATGTATGTAAATGAAACATCTGACTTTATTTTCAAGATCATAGTATCCCTGATGGCACACTTTCACAAAACCTCTCAGTGGGACTGGAGTAGACGTACTCCTACTGTAAAAGTTAGGTCTGCAGAATTGAACAGTTCTGACAAAGATTTTAAGGAACCAGGATTTCTCTCTATGTATACAAGGGAAAAGTAGGAAAGAATTTTTTTTTAAAAAAAGGGAAGGGGAAAGGGCAAGGGGAAGGAAAAGCTATTCCAATATTTTTTTTATTTAATATATATATCATAGTAATGTTTTGAGTTCCATCAGACCAGCTTTCTGCTATAACAGATTTCTGTGTTATTTAGACAAAGAAAGTAGGTACCCAAATACCTATGAAGTACAGTGCCTCCACTCTGATTCATGGGAATGCATCTTTGTATAAAGAAATGTGGGTCAGGTATTGCTGTTATATTTTTTAATACGCTGATGTGAGAAGATGGTTAGATGGATTAGATGGATTCTCACTTGCTGAATTCAGCAGCTTAAATAGTACTCCTTTAATTGGTTTACTGGTAGGTCTCTGAGGATCCTAAGACATTTGCCTATGTCATACGGCACTGAGAAAGATGCCAAAAGGATTAAACACTTGTCTAGTTTCCAGACTCTGATCTTAGTGGTCCCTATTCAAATATGTTATGGCATGGAAATGTTCTGCTTGATAGGGAATTACAGAAAGCAAAAAGTAGATAATTTCTTGAAACTACTGTAAATTACACTGGGTACAGAGTAGATGGTATATAGGGTGCACAATGCTATTTGAAGTTAAATTTCCATGCTGCTGAACCCCATCCTGTACATGCCTCCAATAATGGATTGACCTGAGAGAGATGCGTATAAATTGTGGTTTCCAAAAGACATGATATTTGAACCAACTTTGGGCCAGTCCTTGCCCCTTTTAATATGTTGTCTTTTAGGCATACAACAGCCTCAAACATCCTTGCAATGGAAGATTGCATGCAGAGTAATGGAAACTCACCCCATTTATTTCCATTTTTATCTCTCAGCACCATTTCCCTTGATTCTCTATTGCCTACAAGATACTGCTTTCTGTAACAGTAATTTTGCAGCTTCCACTAGCAGACACATATGCTATTGCTTCCAGTCTCTCATCTTAAAATGACTGACTGACAGGTCTGACAGAAACAAATAGCAGGTGTGTTGATAGATGTTGTGTTTTTATTTGCTTTTGAGTGCTTTATCCCCCCCGCTTCTCTTAATCTTTTTTTTTTTCTGGTTCAGCACCTTTTTCTATATAATATAATAATTCCAGTTTGCTTGGTATATAATCATGGGTCACTATACTAATATTATCACAGCTGTGGGTATAATGTCATGTTATTTCCTTTGGAATATCTTGTGCTTTTGCTTTTTTAAAAAATATACCTCTGTATCATGTTCCTTTAAGTCCTTTACAAAGGAATTTTCTTCAGTTTTCTTTCCTTACAGTATGGCAGGATGGACCAACAGCATGCCAAATGGCTTCTAGATCTCTTGTTATTTTAATTCTCTATTCAATACATGCTCTTTTGTAGATGCCAGTAGATCCCATCTGTGCCCTGGGTGAAATACTACAAATGACACAGATGAAAACTACATATTAGCAGAAATACCTGAGGAAACTTGGGCATATTGCCTTTTATAGTCTGTTGGCTTCTTGTTCCAGCTGGAAAAAACACAAGGCTCCTTCGCTTCAGAGTTTGGCTCCTCTGTGCGTCACCTTAGAGTTCAGATTTAGAAAGATCACAGTTGTTAGTATTTGTCTACTTTTTGCAGATTATTTGTTTCTCATCACATAAAAGCTTGCTAGAAACTTGGTAGCCTTATCTCCAAAATAAACATTTTTTAATATATTTGTACCCTTTATTAATGAAGGAAGTGTAATTGTATCGGGAATACTTTACATTGGATTCAAACTTCAAAGGTAGGTAGGTATGTGAGGCGTAAACGAGATACTCTAATGCTGAACTAGGACAAGGAAATAGGCCTTTTTTTTTTTTTTTTTGTGCAGTTACTAAAATCCATCGAAAATTATAAAAATACATATAATATAAAAGAATTAGTAAGACTGGTAGTAATAATATCTTATTACACAATACTTTTATTGTGACAGCTGGTGAAAGACCTTATCTGGAATGAAGGATTAGCATCTCCATTTTGAAGAAGGGGGAATTGAGGCAGAGCATTTAATTGGTTTCTTCAAGATGACAGAATGAATAAATTATAATAAGTGAATGCAGATACCATCCAACACAGAGGTCTGTCTCTATGTTACTGGGATTCCTATCAGGGGAAATCTGCCATAGTATGAAAGTGAAATCTTGTAATTTTATAATGCTTAGAGGTAATCGTTGGTTTAGCACCTTTGTGAGGGAAAGAAGATAGGAACTGGAATATGCACCTCGATCCAATACAAGAATATTCTTTTTATATACAGAATATATACAGAATATTCTGTATTAATGGAGAAATTACCATTTTCTGATATGAGTGTGCATTTGGGAATCTGTCTGTATGTTATGTCATATCTTGATCCTCCTTGTCACACCCTCAGCAAAAGCAGGAGCTGCATGAGGGTCATGCTTGTGAGTTGCTTCAGTTCAGATTGCCATCAATGAGGAAGTTACACACCTGTATTTTTCATTGCCAGTACACTGATGGATTACCTTCTGCTCACATATGTGAAAAGGTTATTTCAGAAAGAGGTTATTTTTTCCCTAGATGTATAACAGTACCAGTTATACCAGATGTATACCATACATAACAAAATATTATTCTTCACCATCATCATCTGTGGATTTTTGATTTGCAAAAGAAATTGGCTTGAATTGTGATTTGAAATAGTAAAATCCTTTCCTATAGCAGAGGAGAGACTGCAGAGGAGGTTGAGGAGGTTTGGTGGTTTGTTTTTGTGTCCCTCCTGCTTTTCATCTGTTCTAGGGCCTGGCATGCCTTTGCTTTTTAAATTTTAAGGATCATTTACTACTCAAGTTTTAGAAGTTTAGTTTTAAAACCTAGAGGTAAGAGGTTAAACAAGTGTAGCAGAAGGTTTATGTTGTCCTGTCAGAGTCAGGTGAAGGGGAGATGAAATGGAAGAACCAGAACACTTTTCTAGAGAGTGGAAAGCCTGCTGAAGTGGGAATGTCTGTCTACCCCATAGCAGCTTCACTGTCAGCCTTCTCTCTTTAGGGTGGCAGTTCCATGAGGAAATTAGACAGGTCAGTGTGTGAAAAGGTAGCAGGGATTTGTAACAATGAAGAAAGGAAGACTGAGTTTGTTGTTTGGTGGG